>NC_059500.1:15158105-15483340 GCF_018139145.2 Gymnogyps californianus | reverse complement strand
CAAGGAAATCGGTAGAGGTGAAGTACCTACATACCACTGAGGTTCTGGGTATCAAATTTTGTCTTGCAGTGTCTTCTTGTGGTGTTCACACAGGTGTGGAACATGAGAGAAATAGGCTGATATTGTGCTAATTTTCATGCAGCATGAACAACACTAAAAGAAAAAATTATTCTTGAACCGTCTATTTACAGGCCTCCCAACTCAAGGGTCGGAAAACCATGGCAAAAGTATGTATGTCAAATACAAAAGAAGTTCAGGTCCTGGCAAGCTGCATGAGAGATTTCAGCTTTCAGCTGGTATTTTAAACAAACAGATAAATAAATAAAGATGATAAAAATCCCACAACATCTGCTGATTCCCTCTTCTCTCCCCCATTTCAAATTCAGGCTATTTAACAAAGCAGTTGTTATAATTAAATGTATATCGCATATATATATATATAAAAATAATTGCTGTGTTCTCTCTCAGGCTTGTTTGCATAATTTTCTTGGCAGGCGGAATGTGTGGCAAGTCACAGGAGGCAGCTGAAAGGCGGCTGGGTTGAATGCCCAGCTTGAACACGTTTGGTCTAGCTGAAGGATGGCTGTGTGACGGCATACGCCTCCCTGGTGGGTGCTCCCCTGCGGTGCTGTTGGGTATGAGTTGAGAGCACCCCGCAACGCACCAGGGACTGGGAGCTGGGGAAGGGGACTGGGGCAGCCATAACACCTCTCTCTCCTGTTCTAGCAGCAGGAAGAGAGCCTTGAAATGGGAATGGTTGTTTGCATCCCCTCGACAGCTCCTCTCGATTCCCAAAGCAGGCTCCAGAGGTACTTTTTACCAGAAGAGTGAAATGACCCCACCAGTGAGCAGGGGAAGAAGGGTCACTGGATGAAAAGCTGCCTATAACAATGCGTCTTTGGATGGGGAGTGTCAGCCTGGAAAGGTCCAACAAAAGCCCTTTACTGCTCTTGGGTGTTTACTTGGCAGGAGGCTGTGGAAGATGTTAGGCAATTACCACTGTGCATATATGCAATATAAATGTGGAGTATTCAGAGCACTGCCTGTGATGCCAGATGTTCACAGCTCTTCTCTTTACTTTTCAGTAAGGGTTTCCCATGCTGTACAACTGTTTATGGGCTTTGCTCACTTGGTGTTTGGGGGTCCCTGCTGTGCCTAACTTCTGCTAAGGCGTCAGAACAACAGATGTGTCTTGAGGCCAGCAAATACCTCCCCAGTGCTTATACTGAGAGAAGAAAAGTTTAAAAAAAAAAAAACCAAACAGTGAAATAACACTCTTCAAATCCAAAAACTTTGGTCACTGAAGAATCTGAGATTCTGTGGAATTAAAAAGACTTATTTTATAAACGAGTAAAAAAAACCTATAGAAAATTGGTGTCAGTAACTGTAAGTCACGGGAGTGGGGAGCTTGACTCTCTTCAAGTTTCCCCCTTGCACAGGATTTGCTCTGTGTAGAGCAGTGTGGATGCTGCTTTGGCATAATTTCTGTACTTATGGGACATAGGCGGGAGCAAACTTCCACCCACCACATTGATTCTGCTGGGTCATGGATCTCTTTCTTCTCTTCAGACCTTGAGAAATCCTGAAAGGGGGGTGGGCTGGGGAGGTTGAAGTTGTTTCTGTAGGAGAGACACCATGGCGAACAAGCAGCTTTACTACTGTGTTTTGCTGAGTGTCAGATTTGTGTCAGCTTCAAAAGCAGTTTCTGCTGGAATGGACTGTCCAGCTGGCGGGAAAGACAGTGGGAGGGTGTGGGTGTGAGTGATTTCTGCTGCATTTATAATTAGTCCTTTAGCTTAACAAACTTTCCAGTGTTAATTAAGCCTGTGAATCTGTTTGTGTGACAGGAAGCGACAGCCATTCCCACTTCATGCGGGGGCAAGCATCATGGGGAGGTAAAGGCATCCAGTCATGAAACTACTGAAGCAAGTGATTTAGTTTTGAAGGGTACCATTGCCTTTGATCGTGTGAAAGCCAGGCTGTTCTTCCACAGTTTTCTGTGCTCATTGTGTTTACACACACGCACACACACACGTATTTATATATATCTAAAATTATAATTTTAGATATACATATATACTTCCTGACAACTTTGAAAACTCAGCCTGGGATATGAAAGTCAAGCCTGGTACAAAATGGCTTGCATTACGTGTTGTGTCTTCTCACAGGACACCATATCAGGGACAGGTAGATTACAGGTACGAGGCCAGGCCAAAGCTAAGGCTAAGCTACTGATCCTTATTTTGCAATTCTCTAGCTTCCAGAAATTGTATTTATTTAATAACTAGAGTATTCTATCAACATTATTAGTTTAATTTTAAATAGGCTTGTACAGTCTTATGGAAATGTTTTTATATGAGAATATTTTGTTATTTCTATATCTTGGGTATTTAATAGAGTAAAGAAATTCTGTTCTTAGTAAATAAATGCATATCTGGGCAATTCAGAACAGTTTTAGGTTGTCAGAGGTATCGTAAGTGGAATAGAAAGCCTAGGATATAATGCAGTTGGGAGTGTCCCAGCTGTGTATTACAAAAATGTGCAGAATTCAGATCACCAGCCTTTATGAAAACTCCGGGGATCATTATCACTTATGCCATGTAAGGTAGGATTAACTCTGTTGCAGCCAGTCAAATCTCATCAAGATAAAATGGATGTGTTGAGCTGGTGACTTTACACAGACCAGTAACAGAACTTGGTTTGCTATGACATTGTTGTTGTTTACTTAGCTTCATCTCAGCTCAGAGTGCTCATTTTGGTGAAGTCAAGAACAGATATTTTTCATAGTCCATAAACAAATAGCTTTACTGGGTGTGTACACAGATATAAGACAGATGTAACTGCAGTTACATATTGTACTTCTACAATCCTGCTATTCCTGGTCAAGAATAGTATTTATTACAGCTATGTCTGCAACAGTTCTTAACCCTTCTATGTGCTATAATGAATGAGGCAGATTCATTCATTCAGATTTGGAGCCAGAATTTTTCTCAGTGCAAAAGGGTGAAAATTATGTCCATGTGTTCCTGTAGCACCTTATCTCCTGCTTGCTGCAGACGTTAATGGCACAGGAAAGGAGGTAGCAGAGAAGCAGACCCTGAAAAGTAGCTGGGAGAATTAAGCACATCTGGAAAAATGATCCGTTTTCCTTCTTCCTTTCCTCTTCTCCCCCTCCGCCTACCCCAATGAAGCATTTATTTTCTGCCTGCAGTGAGTACTGTCAGCCAGAGAACTGCAGGAAAATCGGTAATTGCCTGGTTAAATTGTCTGAAGCCAGAGTCATGGTGCAGTGCTGTCCCAGAGATTGTCTGGAGGCATTAAATAAAGGGGAAATATAAGAATAATATGCCTTCTTCTGCTTACAAGATTTAAAGTAGCTCAAGACTCTAGCTTTCAGGAGCAGAAGTCAAACAAGACAGGCTTAGTGTAGAAAGCTTGTTATTTAGGGTAAAGGGATTTAGTTATATCGTTACATAGGTTGTGATGGTTTTGCTTTCTGATCCCTTAATCTTTTTCCAAAGGATGTTGGAATGAACTACCTTTTAGAATGAGCTCTTGCAGAATGCCAGGAACTCCAGCAAAGAGAGATTTCCTTTCAAAGATGCAGTATCCCAATTTAGCAGAACAACAAATATGTTTACAGTAATGGGTGTTGCATTGAATGTTAATGTCAGATTTAGAGTTCAGTTTTGATGCTTCTGTTATTCAGCTTGAACCATAGCTAGCTCTGTGTTTGTTTTTTTTTTTTTGTTTTTTTTTTTTTTTTTGTAATTGTTGCTCTTGTCAGAAGCTCTTTTGCCTGGGATATTTTTAGTATGTTCTTCAGATAGGAGAGCTCCTTGTCAACAGCAAACCCATGGGTCCTCTCTGACTCCAGGCTTCTGAGCAAAGGAAGCCTGTTTTCACCCCCAGGGAAAGTTAAGGCTGATGTCCCTGCTGCAGTCAAGCAATTCTAGACAACACTAAATGAAACTCTGAATTGCCTTACCAAATCACTTTCCTCTTTTTGGATCTTTTCCATTCCCAAGTTCACTCCCATGCCCCAGGTTGTACATGTGGCACAAGCATGTCGAGGACCGCGATCTCACTCAGAGGTCACTCTCTTCACACTCCCAGGAAATGGTGCAGAAGGTCTTCAAAGTGCTCCTACAGACCTGCTATGCAGTGTGTCCTATGGGCTCAACCTGCCCCATTCTCTAGTGGTCCTTAACGACCCTAATGGACTAGAAGTGGTCTCAGATCACCTGCAGATGACCCTATCTGTTAAATTTGGTGGATAAGCAATAGTTGCTATATTTTATATTTTGCCTGTCACACCCATGAAGGGTCGTGGGGCAGCACACAGCAGTAGCACTAACTGACCCAACTACAACACAGCTCCAGCCTTCAGCAAGAGTTCCTTTTTCCCTAGATATCCAAGTACCTGTTCCCAGAAACCTACCCTGAAACTGCAGCTGGGAAGTGTTAAAAAATGTCATGCTTTCTTGTCATTCACATTGCTTTTGGAAGGACAATTTTAGGAAGGAAAACTCAAGCAGTGAATCTCTGACCAAATGCATCATTGGAACTGATATCATGTTTTTTAACTGTGAAGGCAGTAAAACAGACTTTTATGCTGGCTTGTTGAGTTGTCTCTCAGAGGTCCTGTAGTATACAGGACTGGACCCAGCTTCCAAGGGTATAGATTTATTGATACAGTCATTGTAGGGGGTAGGACTTGCTTTGGTATTGAAAAGGGCAACTAGTCTTGATGTCTGGCAGCCAGATGTCAATCTGAGAGAAAGTGCTGATTGCCAAATAAAACTATTTTTTTTGAGAGAAAGCCCATGAAGACTGAGAGACAATGAATTAGGTCCACTTTTGCTTTTGCTGAGACCCTCTCATTGCTCCTAGAAGTCTTGAAGGCATTCAGTTTATGGAGAGCCAAGGCCATACCTATCAACACCTGGTGGAACATGTCGTCACTGGAGAAACAAGGTAAAATTCCTTCATGCACAGCCTTGTAGAGCAAGGAAACCTGCAGAAATTGCCCTATAAGGTACTAACTGTAATTTTCACTGATGTTTGGAAGCAGAGGTAGTATTCCCATTTTTCTCCAGTATAATTGCATCTCATTCCTGCCTGTTATATCGTTTATACAAAAAATAGTAAAAAAACCTCCCCAGAATTGACGCTTCAATTTAAAAAAAAAAAAAAAAAAAAAGAACTAGGAAGAGCCATAAATCTGCAATTCAAATATCTCAGTGTGCCAGGAAATGTGATCGGCTGCATACAAGGGTTGCATCTGCTCTGCTTTATTCCCACAGACAGCAAGCTGCCCACAGAGACACACCTCCTCCCACTCCTCCTCCTGTTCAAATTGCTGAAATGCTGCCCAAAACCAACAACACAAAATTGTCACTGAAGTGCTTTTTCAGCATGGCCCCATTACCCACTTCAAAAAGGATATTTGTGGTCTCCTGGTTCAGGGTTGCAGGGCATTAGCAGCAGTGTCTTCGGTTGTTTAACTAGTTTGTTGACTGGCCAGTGCATTCCCAAGACAGTTGGAAGCACCATCACAGACCTCTGCTGTGGTTTGATCCATCTCATCCCTGCAATGGATGAAGATGAGAAAGGAATTAAAGAACTCCTGTCTGGGAAAGAAAAATGCTCTTGTTTCTAGGGGGTTTGTTTTCATTGGTTCTGAAAAACCTATTACTTCTCTCTTTTAAGTAATTCCTCTGCAGAGATGCTATTTTAATAAAGCTCTGCAAAATGGCTGCAGCTACAGGGAAAAGTATGTATGTGAAGGTGGCTTCAAAGGGATATGCTTTTATTATGAGCCTTGCCTGCTCTCCCTCTGATTTCATTTTCTTTTGTGCTCTGGGTCACTCTTGGTTTGTTTCTAAATTTATTGTCTCCCCCTTCTCCCCAGTGGAAGAGAGATGTAATGCAGCATCCAATTTATTTGGAAACTCATTGTTTCCAGGGAAATCTGAACACAAATACCCTGATACTTTATACTGGAGCCTGTTTTGTGGAGGAAGGTGAATGCACTGTGCACGTGGGATGTAAGTCTTCCCATGTGAAGCATATCCCACAGACTGCAAGGTTCGTTCTCCTCTTCTAACTGCCTTCTTTAATAAAGTTAATATCTGTCTGTGGTAAGGATTGTATGTATGTTTCAAAGGAGGTCCTGCTGTGCAGCCATGAGTTAGACAATGAATGACCGTGAGACACATCTTCCTTGGCAGCTGCATGGAGCAGGGAGTGAGCTGTGAACCTGATATGTATTTGATCCTCTATGTGCTGAGCCTGGAGAGACTGAAGGATCTTGGGTTACTATGATCCCATGGTTTGCCTTAGTGGGTTGGCTCACTGGGGCTGGCTTGCTGGCTTTTCCCATGTAACCGCTGTGAGAGCCAGCCTTGCCAAAGCAACTGGGGTGGTAGTAGAGAAAGAAGCAATGATGAAGTCTTCTTCTAAGGAGTCCTCTAAGGAGTCTTCTGAAGTCCTCTTCTAAGGAGTCTGTGTCTCCTTGCAGGATTGTGCTGCTGCCCTTTTCTGAATATGGAGGGCCTGGAATAGTAGTGGATGTGGCAGCATTTAACATCCCTGATGGAGTTAATTCTCCTCTGCTACCCTGCAAAGATCCCCCCCAGATTCGCGGGGGCCCCTGTCTCAGGTCCCCTGGTATACATGAGGCTGTGACCAATCTCTCCCTTGGCCAGAAAACCATCATCATTGGGAAGGATGTCAGCAGCCTTTATTCAGTGGTGGGAGGGATTAGCCGCAGGGAAGCTCTGCATTTTGCTGAGCATTTTGAGTTGCACATCCAGGAGAAATCAAAATGACAGCTTTTGCTCTGCCCACGTGGAGGGCTCTTAGCCATTTCCTTTGGTGCCTGCAGGGAGAAAGAGGCTGTAACAAGAGCCAAAAAATCTGGTCTGGTTCTGCTGCTCCTCTCCCATTCTCCCTTATGGGAAAGAGGATTTCACAGATATTAGAAAAAAACCCCAAATCCTTTCCCAAATTGTGACAAAAGTGGCAATAACAACATTTATGTTTGTGAAATGATTGCCAGACTTACCTACTGTCTGTGGTGCGTGTGCTACACCCGCTCAACTGCCCATCTCCAGGGGGTCCCAGGACAGGCTGAGGGGTAGGCCATGGCCAGAGGGGAGCAAATGCACCTCCTCCACAGCTGGAGCAGCTTAGTGAGCTGATCATTGCAGCATGCCAATGTGTTTCAGAGGACTGATGTGCCATGGCAAACATACATTAAGGCAAAGCAGTGTGGAATTGACATATATATTCACTTGCATCTTGATCAACCTCTTGTGTTCCTCCCTTTGCTTTCTGTTTTATATGCATACTTCATTCCCAAAAGTTGCCTCTTCAGTGCAAATAAAAATCTAAACCAGAGACAACAGGCTGCTTTGTCTGAATCTGTAATTCAGATTGCTGCTAAGGCACGGAAATGTCACGGGTTCTTTCTGACAGACCACGTCTGCTCTGTGGTAGTCCTATCAAGATCCAACTATCCATAAAGCTGGTGTCTTCTGCTCCTGTAGGAATACAAGAAAGGCTGGCAAAAATAAGGGAAGGGTCATCTGTCAAAGGGAACTGCAAGGGATTTAGGAATACAGTTCGCTTTCTGACCAGCTAACATGAGACATTTCAGAGCACTAGTGCTAGGTAGGACTTTGCAATGCACGTTGTTGAGGCCAAGCACTTAATAATCATGCATCAGGCTCCCTGTAAATGGGATTGGGATAAACATCCCCCACAGTGACTCCCAGAAGCTGCAAAACTTCAGGAAGGGCTAGGCTTAAATTCTGAGACTTCAATGTTTTTTCTTTCCACAAACATGAGGATTAGCAACTGTAGTGTTTATACAGGGTTTTAGTGGGTAAAAAAGAGCTAGTTCTGTTTGTGAAGCAAAACATCATGAACTGGGACAGACAGTGGCATCAAAACCAAGAAGAAGCCATGACCGCACCTTTCTGCTTCTCTGCAGCTGTTGCAGCATAACTGGAGAAATGCAGAAACCAGGCCCGATTCACATTTTTTCTGTTCCAGCCAGGAATATCAGCCTGTGCACAAATGCAGTAGATGGGAAGTGCCTCAGGATACATCCCAGCATATCTATGCAACACATGGGCTGGGTAGGAAAGTGTCTTTGGTGGAGATACATGTGTCTTTCAGGGAGACAGGTGTGCTGCCATGTACAATGGCTGGTACAGACTGATGCAGAAGGTGGCTTTTGGATGATGATGGCAGGCTGAATGAGCTCAAGGGATGCCATGGATGTCATGTTGGAGAAGCCTGAAGATGTCTAGGAGTAAAGACAAGACCATGATGTACAGATCAGAAGTTTAGTGGTGAAGTTGATTAGTAAGAGATGAGTTTTGGAGTTGCTCTGAGAGAAAAAATAGTCTACATGCACAGGGAAGGTATGGATTAGTGTCATATGACAACACTATTATAAGGCTTACAAATGGGAAACTTTTTTTTTTTTAACCCAGATAAATTTGGGCCTTTTCTCCTTCCACTAACTGGCTTCCCTGTCTTTCCTCCAAAAGAAAACAAGTCTGGATCTGAACCCATTGCCTCACAGCACCCTCAAATGTCCCTTTCTTGTGACAGCAGAAAAATGTTTTTGTCCGTGTACATCTGCATAGGAGAGTAATCTGCAGAGAATTAACTTTGGCAAGTGATATGAAAGAAGCTGAAAGTTTTGTCCATTTGTAGTTGACATCATTCAGTGGGTTCTCCAGGATGGCCCAGGAGCCTCCACAGGTACTAAGGTGTCTGTCAGGGTGGGGAGCTTGGCTAAGTGTACAGAACCATCATCCTTACATCAGGGACTACAGGGAGGTGTGTTTTAATTGTGATCATCACCTTCATCAAGAAGTGATTATTTGTAAGTTTTTGCAGAATAAACAAAACAAAACAAGCCGCTCAGTTCCCTTGTTAAGACATCTTCGTAGTAATGTGGCAAAAGGAAAACAATTATTTGTTTCAAATATCAAAGAAATCCAGAAAGAGACCTTTTTCTAGTTTCCAACACATTATTTAGTAACCTCTGTCCTACAAAACCAGTAAAGCAGATCTAAACTTTCGTTACAGAAATTTATGCCCTTCAAAATATTCATGGCAAAATATATTGAGCAGACATACAAACATCCATCTTCTTTCTCGCATTTGCCTTCTGTGCGGAAATACATAATTGCCATTGTTTCATTCTCCTCTCAGCTCAATCTTTTTATTTGTATCATACATACATACATACATGCATGCATATGCTTTTAAATAAAAACCACTTCTCCTGAGCATCCTCCCTTTCTCCTTCCATAAGCATCCTTTCACGGTTTCCTCTCAGCTAATTAACAGGCTGTCTCTAGGTTTTCACCACTTTTTCACAGGAAGATATCTCTGTCTCAGAGCTGCTTTTTTCAGTCAAAAAGAGCCAAGTCCTTTGCAGGACTTCAGGTCTTTGTGGCTCCCCTGGAAAGGCCAGGGAGGTGTTTGTGTTAGCCACTGGGCAGGCACCTAAAGGCAGTTGTAGCTTTGGTTTGCACAGCTGTATCCACAGGGGACAGGTGTCCATGGATTTTTAACTCTGAGCCTTCACACCTTTCTCTCTGTGGTTCCTTTTCTGCAAGGCTGTGATCTTATTAGGACTCTGCTCTACGCTCAGCATTATTCTCTTGCTAACCCCATCAAAGTGTTCTACTGGGATGAGAAGAAAATAGCATGGGCATCAGCTACTCCTATAGCAGGGCCTCAGTGCCAATTTGAAGATAATTATCTACATACAAATGCATACAAATACATTCCACAGCGCTTTGTAAAAATTTCTAGTAAAAGTTCCACTTCTCAGTATTACCTCAATGCATTTGAGCCAGTGTAATCAATTTTCCTGTGCCCATTGTCTGTATGTTCTTTAACTCCAGGATGTTATCTTCTCATTTTGCATTTGCAACTGCTATTCACTATATAATTCATTCAGACTGATCTTAACTGCCTTTAGGAAATCAGTTATATGGTCCTTTTTATTTATTTATTTTGGTGAAAGCACACTGAAGGTCAGCACTCTTCTTGCTTAACTGCCTGAGAACACAGACATTTTCTTCTTTAGCTATGAACATGGCATCTCTTGAACATATACATAGACCTATTTAAATTATATTTCCCTTAGGCTATTCAGACAATGTAAAATGAATATTAATCCCCCTTCTCCCTCTTCACCCATCCCCACAGTCTAATCAAACAATTATTTCGTTGTAACACTGGGTTTGTATTCTCTCAACAAGATACATGTTATGTTCTAATGTCCTGGGAGTCATTAAAGCTTCTTGCAAAATGCAAAAATGCGAAGCCCTCCTTCTAATGTTTTTTAATTGTCTCATGTGCCATCTGATCTTGCCCAGCATTTAGCTCTATCAAAGCTCCAAACCCAGATTAACCCGGGTGATCCTGCACCCCCTCACAGTCTAGTCACAGGGCGATTCTTGTCTCCCATTGACTTCTTTGTATTTTAATTGGTATCTTGTTATTAACAACTGAGAGTGCAATACGCTGACAGGAATATACTGGATGACTAATATTTATTCATGTAAGAGGGGAAAGGAAAATAACTTAATCCCCAGACTTTGTCTGGCATCCCTGTTATCTTACAGTTTCTAATGTTTCTTACCAAAAGAATTTAGAAATTAGCCTTTAAAAGGAGAATAGTTTTGGATATCCAAATCTGTAAATTTCTTCACTTTCTTTCTTTGTTTTTATTTAGAAGGCTCTTTTTGAAGTAAAACTAACAAAATTAATTTGAAGAGATATTCCAGAGAGGCTTGGGTTTTTGCAGATTGTGTTTTTTTAAAATTAAATACTTCTTAGTAATCTTGGGGAAAAGGAAACAAATTTCTTTGTCTTGCAAACCACCAAATGCTTCTATGTGCAGAATATAACTACCTGGTCTCACCTTTAAAAATCTTCCACATTGAAAAAAATCTCCAGATGAATTTGGATCACATGCAGGCTGTGCTTTGACTTAGGAAACTGAAGAACAGCTGGGCAAAGAAGAAAACTAGTTTTCTCTGGACATGTCCAAACAGGGCAAATTATTACCACATTTGCAATACATTTCTACAGATGTAGTGTTCTCCACAGAAGTATCATCAGTTATTACCATTAACATTATTAATCAAGAATTTTATCAAAAGATGTGTATGTAAATTATTGATCCTATCTAGGCCTGAGGATTTTGTGGTGAACGAGAAAGGGTTACTTGTCATATTGAATTTCTGGCTGATTAGGTGTAAGCCATGCTGTGGGTGAGGGCACCCTCCTCAGTATTACTCCAAGAAAACAGTCACATCGATAATGCACTGATGAGAAGGCCTTCATTTTGAATAGTCATAGTGTTGCAGTAGTTTACTCTCAGGCAGTATTTTTAGTTCGACACTTACTGAGCACTACAAAATACGTTCAGGTTAAAGTTGTTTATCTTTTGCCTTATGCAAATAGGTATAACGAGCTGTTTGTCCATCCTTTCACCAGTAACTTTAGACTCATTAAGGAACTTTGAGTTGACAGAAACACACTGATGTCAAAGAAAATAAATTCCTTAGGAAAAAGAAAGTAAGAAAATAAATCTCTTTAAGTTGAGATTGCACCTAAAGGCCCAACAGCAATATAGAAATCCACAGAATAAGAGCTTTAATGTAATTCTCAACTCATTAAGCTATTAGTAGATTCATAGAAGACTGATTCAAATTCAGAAGAGGCCATGCTTTGGCCCTCTGCATGGATGGCAGTCAGCCCTGCAAGGCTGAACCTGTGTATCTGTGTCTCTCTGCTTTAAGTGTTTTTCTCACCTTAGCTTTCCCATTCTGCTGTGCAAATAAGAGCACGCGGTGCTCTTTTCTGCTTCGTGTGATGAATCCAGCATACAAACAGAAATCTTGAGCTTCACAGCTGCATTTGTAAGACGATGCATTAAAGGGTACACAAGAGGCAGCCATGAAGTTACACCTTGCCAGAGGCAAAAAACAACAGTGGGGCAGTGGGGAAAGTCAGCAGCGGTTTCTAGAAGCTGTCTATGTTTAAGCAGAAGTGGTACTGCGAATCTTAAACATGTGTATGAGAAGCAGAGCATCTGCTGCGGGAATTGGAAGGGTTCTGCCTGACTGGCTGTCGGGCCAGAGGTTACAGGTCATTGTCAGAAAATTTGAGCTAATAAAAAGACTAGTGATATTTGAGATTTTTCTCGCTCTTCTGTTTAAGCTTTTTGTTTCTTAGAGGTCTGTCTAGGAATAGGAATGGAAGTGAGCTTTTTCTCTGTGTTTGTTGTATATGTCTCTCCTTGCCCTTCTTTATTCATAGCTTTTTCCCCCTCTTTCTCTTCTTTCCCCCTATCCTGGATCTGTCTCCAAAGTTGATGCTGCTTTGAGAGGGCTAGACCAGATGCCCTCCAAAGGTCTCTTCCCACCCCACTTGTTTGATGGCTCTGTTATTCAGCGACTTTATGGTTCTGAGATCAGAAATAGGCTGGGAACACCGGGAAGAAAGCTGGGGGAGGTGGAGATGGCTGCTGAGCATCAGCCAAATGCTTTCATGCCTGTGCAGCAGCGGGGATGGTGAGAGCTTTTCATTTAGGCATGATGCGTTGTAGAAGGCAGTTTTCTGGCAGTGATGGTGTAAGGGACTGAAAGAGCTAGCGCCTGCCAATGTCTCAAACGTCGCAGCAAACCAAGGTGCAGTCGGCACAGCAACTGGGGACTTCAGTGAGGAGTCCGCGGCATGGGCACAGGGTCCATGCCGGGGGGTGCGCGGTCCGGGGTTCTGGCAGACCCTGCATGGCAACGTGGCCGGGGGTCACACAAAGTTTATTTGAGGAAGGGGCTTGCAGCCCCTGGAAAGTCCCTAAGACCACCACCCCAATAAGCCGCACATGCTCAGTAGATAAAGAACCATCTGGAACACTACCATGTATGTTGAGAACTGTCTAGAATGAACCCATGTAAGTCTTCAAGAGGCGTGACGGGGGTGGGGGTGGGGGCGGAGATTGGACTATAAAAGGCACAATTGCAAAGAGCCTTTGTGTGTGTGTGCGTGTGTGTGTGCGTGTGCGTGTGCGCACACACCCACCACCGAGGAACTGAAGACTGAGGACCAACGGGACGTTGCTGGATCCATGGTGGTGACTATCCTTTGCTTATCCACCTGAACACTTGCTTAATTTCCTCCTGTCACTTCCTGCCTCTCTTATGGCTCTGTTTCTCCGTGCTTGTTCAATAAAGAAAAACAGCCTGATTGGCGGCATTTGACCTTGTTTGTGTCTTAATCTCACTCCTGGGATCAGCATGAACTTTCTCCGGTTCCGAAATCTAAACCGGAACCTGACAGATGGGAAAGGAATATCCTACCTGAAATCACAGCTTTTTTCAGGTAGGGAGAGCGCCTGGGAACAATGTGTGGAGAGAGACCCAAAACATGAGCCGTATGGTGGTTAAACTCATGTGCATCCTGTGAGCTCTCAACAGACGAAGGAGGCCAGGCTGCAGTTAAGCACAGTGGAAAATGGCCACCACGCTGTGAATCAGATACTGGTAAATTCTCTCCCAGAGAGAGATAGTGGTAAATTTCCCTCATGACCTGGGCTGAAATGTCACTGAGCTGTTTGTGAAAGCAGCAGAAGAGACTTCTCACTCTGCAGGGAGTGGGATGGCTTCTGTTTCCATAAAGGTAAATTGGGGTTAAAGCAACTGAGAACAAGAGAGCAGTATTAAGAGCAAGCAACAGGAGGGATCATCTCTGATCTGTCATATGAAATGATGGTAATGCGGGGGCCAGTCATAAAGAAATGGCCATCTTCTTAACATGTAATTGGAAATATGTCATAGGGACCTCAGGGGACTTGTAAAACAGCAAGACCTCACCCTTGCTAACACTAAAACATGCACTAAAATCCATATTGTATGGAGTCCCTAGGAAAGCCCTTAGTAATGGATTGCAAAACAGATTACAAGAAAATCCCTGCCACGGACAAGGACTGCCAGTTACATTACCATATTGAATGCTACCTTTCAAACAGCAACTTTATGGGTTGGAAAACACAGAAAGCTCTTTCGTTCTATTTCATGTTCATAGTGTCATTAGTTGTGTGTTAACCTCAAGTTACTGACTACATTCACTTCAGAGAACATCTATGGAGTATTTCAGTGGGAACAACCCTGACATCTGTGGAAATTTCCCTGATCCCCAGCACAATGATTTTCCCACCTAGTGGTTAATTCAATGGAGAATTGCTGCTGCACAGAAGGCTGATACTTTCTTCCTGATGTCATTGATAGATATAGGAAGGTTTTCTGAGGCACCAACAAGAATTTTATTCCAAAAGGAATAATAAAAAATTCCATCCCTAAATCTTAAGAAACTGCTACACTTTATGAAATTTCATGGTTATGGTCCAGAACATCACAGGCAAAATTTCCCCATTCATTGCAGGTGTGTAAAGGGCTGGAAAACAGGATTTAATTTCTCTGACCTGTAAGTAACCCCATCAAGCCCTTGCAACCCTGGCAGGATGTGTGAGGAAGTCTAGAATGCAAATAGATGAATCACTGTTACATTCTGGCGTACGAATGGGCACTGAGAAAATGGGCAGAAGGGCTTATGAAAGGGAGAAACAGTTTGGTGATGTACAATGGATTAACTACCAGACTAGCTGGCACGTTCCTGCAGCTGGTGCTATCAGCAGCTGTTCTTCTGTATCTCCTTGGCCATGTCCAGAGGACACAGGTCATAGCTGAGACTGGGCTGTGAAGGTTAGGCACCCAAAATCTGCGTGCAAACCCAATGTCTTCCTGTATTAAGCCTGGCAGGTGGTACTCTATAGATGCCAACCTTCATGCCTTCCCTTCACATCTTCCCATGAAGCAGCTTTCAATTCATGCTGATATGTTAGCAGGAAAGTGGAAAAGAGAAAAATACATCAACTTGAAAAAATAACAAGCACTTAAAAAATTACTCTGTATCTTTAGTCTTCAGCAGACTCATGGCACTGTAGTTACAAGGAGTTTTGCCTGCTGACCCTCGAGACTGCTGAGTGCTCTCTACAAGTAGGTGAACTTCACCTGCTCAGACCTGGGCTTCTGTGGTGGAAAGGAGGGAGAAAGGAGAGCAATGGGGAGGTATAAATCTTAAAATGCTTAGCCTCCTGTCTTTGAGGGGGAAAATCCACAAAACCACCAGAGTTTATTTGCCTCTCTTCCTTTTTTGAGCATAGTGTCAGCAAGAGATGCTTTGGATTATGACTCCGAATCTCAGCTTACATTTTACATTCAAGGATCCCTATGTGACATGGCAGGATCCCTGTCTTGAGCACTGGCCTGATGTTCCCTGAAGCACTGGAAACAATTTTCACAAAAGTCAGAGCCCTTGGAGGTGGGTACAAACCACCCTGAAACGCACTATGGGGTCTTGAGAGCAAGCAAACCTGTCTGCTTAGCTGTAGCAATAGTTTGTTGTTCCAGTATAATTTATGACCAGGCTGGTGAAAGTGGTTTGGAAGAACACAGCTACTAAGTACTTCTGCTAATGCTCAAACCTCGCTGAACTGAGATAGGAAATGATCATGTGTGATGTTACGCTGTATCTCTGAGGGGGCAATAGCCTGTGATGTGTAGGAGGGACAAGCAGCTGGGGAGAAACGTCTTTACCTGGACCAGCTGTGCCAGGAGCAGCACATCTGACTGACTGTTAATTCTTCCAGGGGTGGCTGGGAACCTCTTGGGGAAATTATGTTATTCTGACAGCAGCTTGTGCTACATAAAAAGCTAGGACCTTCCTTTTTTACCTCATCTGTTTAAAAAACCAGTTCTCTTCTTTCATCTGTGTGTTCTTACCTGCCCCCTTCCCTCCCTGGGAATGCATTTCTGTAACTGGGTGGATATGAGGAGAAATCTTTTGTGTTGGCAAGAATGGCAACTGCTGACATGGAGTCTTTCTGGAGCGACAGAATCTTATTTGTTCATTCCAAGTTTGTCTTTTCTAGCCACAAAATAAATCAATCTCATGCTGTTTAGCTGTTGAGGTGAGACGTTTCAGTGTAACACATGAATGCAACTTTATGTATGAAAATGGCATACCTTGAAAATCAATTTCATGCTAAAATGGAGTGTTGGTCATTTTTACTTATTATATTTATACTTAAGGCACTAAAGGGCAAACCACAGTATGTAATTTGGCAGACATCGGTCTACTGCATGTGCATATAGCCAGTTAATTATATATTGTAGTTTGCAATGCTAAATGTACTGTTCAGGTCACGTAAGTGCTGATAGCTTGTGTTACAGGCTGCAGGATGGCATTTGTATTACAAGATTAAGATTAATCCACAAAATTAAGATAGGTTCACAACTATGGCAATTGGTTTTGATATGATTGATGGAGAATGTATTATGTCATTTTCCCCAGTAATGATATTGTACCTCCTTCCTTTATACTGCATAAAACATTTCAGGACATGGGTGTGTGAAGGGGTTTATATCGTTACTGTGGAGTATATCTTAAGCAGGAGTGAGAAAAGTATGCCGAGACAGATACGCTTGTGGTGGTCAAGCTGGGAAACCATCTTGCACACAAGAAGAAAAGGAGCCACATTCTTGGTACTGTTGAGTAAGAGGACAGAACTGTGCATTTAGCTCTTCATAGCATTACCAGTATCAAAAACATAATGAATGATTGCTGTATTTCAGGTATGTATGTGAAAAAAAATGCTGGAAAATATATATTCACCTCAGTGAAAAGCAAACTCATCTTTAATGGCGTTGTTTTCGTTTGGCAGCTGCGGTGAAAAGTTTGTTATTTGGATGAAGGCTTTACCTGAATGTGAGCTAAGTGACACCTCTATCTTCTTATGAACCTCTGTCTCTATTTAAGTGTGTATTGCACCTAATGAGAATGCAGGTATTGGACACAGTAATTAGGCTGAGAGTCTGAGAACAAGCAAAGACACTGTTTGCATAGCCATACCCCAGGCAGCAGTACAGTTTGCTTCTACTCTGCCAGGAGGTAAATAATTCTTTATCTTTACTGAAAAGCCTGGTTTGGTTTTTACCTTAGGGGTCATTAACATTTTTTCTTAAGGGACACACTTTGTCTTCACATCCTTTACAGAGACATCAGACCTAATCCTCTTTCTTTGATGACTTGCACTGCAAGTGCACTGCAAGTGCAAGTACAGTGCAAACATTAACTCATAGACCCTTGAAATAGAAACTGTGCAAACTGAAGGGCAGTGGTGGTTCTGGTGCAGTGGAGACAAGAGAAAGTTATGTTAGATACCCCTGTCTGCTGGAAGAGGAGTGCGGCTCAGTCTTGTGTTGCACAGGGCATTCATGGAGTATTTATCTCCTGTGGCTGCAGCCCAGACAGCTTGGTAAGACTATGGCTATGGTCACTGGATTCCTACCTCCATGAAACCTTTCTGTCCCATACAGTAACCTTAGGTTTTTAACTCATTTAGTGCACTTTGGACTACTGCAGGAAGCAAAACCCATTCATGGTGCGCTTTCTGAAGTCCTGGCAGATGATGCCTGTTCACTGTCTCTCCAGCCTTAACTCTCTGCTCCTTAAAAGGAGGTCAGAGTATATACTTTAGAGGTATATGCTGTCCGTCACTGCAGTGCTGTCTCTGTCTTGCCTGCAGGTATTCATCATTTCACAAAGTTAGACGCCTCAAACTAATGACTTTCAAATATTAATGTCAAAAAACTCTAGACACCTCCTTGGAATTTAGTGAGTTCTCCAGGATGATCAATCTGTGGGTTTCTATTTCAGTCTGTTCTTATTCTCTCTGATGAATTTTATTTGGCCCTGGTGACTTACCTTTGTATGATTATTGTTTGTACTTTTCCGAGTGTGAGGTTGTTTAGGAAACCTAGCCGTGCTGCTAATTCCTGAAGGCGTGGTGGTGTGTGACAGCACCATACTTGGTTGTGTCTCTCTCTCTGTTCCGCACCACTCTGACCTCCTTCCTACAGTGACTTTGTTCCTTTTAAGATTTGGGAAATTGTTTTTCTGTTTCTTCCTTATTACTAGATAACTTGCTGATGGCCTGAGAGAATTGATGTACAGTTTTTCTGGGTAAATCAAAGCCAATACTGACTATAAAAGCCAGAGATCCCACAGAGCATGAAATCCTCCTTCTCCGTTGCTTCTTGAATGTCATCTGCATACCTAGTGCTGAGTTTCACACAAAGTGCACTGCACTTGGGGAAGTTGTTGCTGTTTTTTTCATGCATATTAGGAAAGAAGTTACTTTGAATGTAGACAGAGTTTTGATATACTTTACAATGAGCTTTACTGTAAAGTCACATATGCCCCCTTTCATGCATGGGCAAGATTTTAGCAGGTCTTCTTTCAGCCTCTGCAAATTTAAGAACCTTATTTTGCACCCAGTCATCCTTGCGCTCCTTCTGATCCCTCCGAGTGGTTTGATAAATTCTCAGCATCAGAGTGTCTCATCTTGGAATCATTACATGGGAGCACGAAGGACACACAGCTGGTTCAGTGTTGCCGCTGTGTCGGTCGTCACAAAAAGTAGTGTGCAACTGTGCCCTTCTCCTCTAGCCAGAAAAAAACATGGGAAGGTGCTAGACAGCTCCTCTGTCAGCTCTTCTTATCACTTGAAACCAAAGTAGTTGGTGCCTCCTTAACTGCTGCTGTTCTTCTCGCTTCAGAAGGTTACTCCCTGAAGCAGACATTGCAAGTAAAGACTTGTTGCTACAGAGTAGGTGACCTTGACAAACCTAGAGGTAACACTTTTAAGTCAGGACTGAGACACACTGGCAAGACCTGTAGTAAAGACAGCGTGGCCTTGTAGCTATCAGCTGTGGTACAGGCATTTGGACGTAGATCTGCAGGCCATGAATTGATTGACAGCCTTCATGAGTACGAAATTCTCTTTTTAAGTGTTGGGATGCTATTGGCGTAGAGTGGTTTGGAAGCACAACTCCTGTTTTCTTTTTTCTTGTCCCGCCCACATCAGTAAATAAACCTCCCCACAATAGCATCTTGCCTGCCCCTTGCCCTTTCTCTCACTCACACTCCTGTTCCTGGTGGGAATACAGACTCCTCCTGGGGGCCTCTCTGAGCTCCTCTGGGGTGAAGCTTGTTAGAGTCAATCATGAGTGACATTAGCTGCCTGATTCATTGTGTTTCCTTGCACAATGACTTAGACTGCAATGTGTTAAAAGATGAAAGGAGGCTGGACAGAAGCAGAGGGAAGTTGGAATTAAGGGGCTTATGAAGTTCACTGACTTTCTGAAATGAAATTGACAGGTTGGTATGTTTTCTGACATAATTGCAATACCATACTTATAAATCACACTCGCAGCAGACTTCTGAGGCTTTCAGATGTTCCATATTAACCATTTGCTTGGGTCTAATTTTAACTGTCCAATCTATCATGCTCTGCGTGCCTTTGGAAAGTACAGCCATTGTAACGGTGACTGTGGTACCAGTGTGGTCTTGAGCAGTGACTCTATGTGGGGTGCATTAGTGCAGTTCAGATCCTTAATGACGAAGTAAACCTTCTGGAAGGCGGAGTATACACACAATAATTGGATTACAAAAGGCACCAGGACTGCTTCCTATCATTCACTTTATAGACTAGTGGGCTTGCTTACTCCTTTTCTGAGCAGAAGGATACTTAGAGAATTATTGTAGGTCTGAGTCACGCTGTGAGTTCCATCACTGACTCCTTGTTTGGTCCTGGGCAGATCACACAGCTCATCACCAAGTTATAGGACATTTGCCTGTCCACAATAATTTCCTGGCTATGAATGTGAGTCAGTTTGAATGACACTAATTCTTCTCCACTAAGGGCTAGTTGAACCTGAAAGACCTCCTGGTTTCCACATGCTAAAAGCAAACACTTGACTTGTGAATACCACAGAATAACATGTTCAGGTATTGGAGTCCTTAATCTGTTTGCTCACCCAACAGTAAGAAAAGGATAATAACAGTATTGCACCTTAGAAATGTGTTGCTAGGTTGATGGGGAAGAAGACAGTTACAGTTAATTTCACGTGCATAAACATGTAAGAATGCCGTATGCAACCCACGTAATAATTTATCTCCTATGCCCCATTTCATGTACTGACTGCTACCAGGAGCTCTGGATTAATTTACCTGGAGGGGAATTCTCTTCCTAAATTCACAGTGGTTTATGCTGTTACTGAATGAAGGCATTTGAATAGCAAAGTGGCCAAACTTGCTGATGAAGAGACTACTGCAGGTAGCTCGAGACAGTTGGGCAACATGACGATAAATTACATTCATTGTTGATGGCTGCAAGGGAATACAAATCGGATGGAACAAATTAATCTCCTTATATACATCGATGGCTTCTGAATTAGTTGTCACCTCCCAGGGAAAAAATAAGCTATGGGTTGCATTATGGAAGCTCAATGAAGATGTCTGCTCAATTTGCAGCATCAGTCAGAAATTAATAAGCTGTGAACAGCTTTAAACTGAGGCTAGGGAACACCACAGCAGCAATGTTCTGCACTACATATTTTCTGAATGGGGCCCTGCTGCTTTGGGTACAAGTCTGTTTTAGACCCCTCTCATTGCCCTCCTAAAAACCAGAAAAAGTCAAACTCCTGAGCAGAAATCAAAGAGAGATCCCTAGACAGGCAACAAAAATTGACAAAATTGTTAGTTGCCATCCAAGGAAAAGTTGTGCAGGGGCCATTTTTTCGCAACTAGTGTAGGAAGGCCCTGTATAGCTTCAGTCTGTAGCCAGCTTTGGAGTGACATGACCTCTCCTGTGACCAAGAACGGAAAACCAGACTCATGGCTGAGGTGGACAGGCATGCCCAACTCCAGCGTCATCAGCTCTGAGAGACAAACTTGGTGTGGGGCATAATAGCTGAGAAAAGAGGTACCAAAGAAAATATATAAATTTTTTTTTTTTTTACAGTTAAAACCCTTTCTACTATCTCTTCCTAAAAAGCTTTTTTTAAGTGTTTGCTTTTATCTGTTTGCCTTTATTTGTTTTATTGTTTTTGTTTTATGGAAACGTGTGTTAACCATCGGTTAGGTGAGGAACTACCTTGTTGCTCATAATAGTACATATAATCACATATTTTGTCATAGTGCAATGTTTCTTTTCATCTGAAGCAGCATTCTTTGGTTCTTACAGGATTTAGGATGCTAGTGAGAGCCATTTTGACAATTCTAATGTTCATATGGTTCTATGAACTGCAACTTAATTACAGTATTTGTGGGAAACCTATGGGCTTTGATACAGGATGTTTTCTTCATGCTCTCAATCTTCAGTTATTTTCTGGCTGCCAATCAAAAAGAATAGATTAATTTGATTTTTTTTTCCAGCTTCATTTTATTTAAACACAGGGAACATAAGGTATCAGGTAAGAAATAATAAGAAACCTAAAGGTTAAAGGTTGAAGTATTCCTACACTGGATTAAAGATTACAACATAATGCCAGTACAATGGCAGGCTAAGAAGGGGGAAAGTTAATGGACTGTGAAATTAAATTACACATTTAGAGAGTGCTCAATCTATTACTGACAGCTATTGATTGCAGAAATAATTGTCCATTTTTAAAGGTGTTCCTTTGCTTTGTGCTGAATCGATCAGCTCCCTGGAAGTGGTCATTTAAGGGCATCAGCACAAACCACTGTTTTACCTATAGAAGATTAGTGGTATAGCAAGTTAAGATAGTTGGTTAACACTAGTTGAGGGAGAATGGCAGCTTTGCTAGCAGGCATAGTTTGAGAAGGTTATGCTAAATAACCATTGAATTTCATGTCTGATATCAAGAGGGCTGAATACTCTCAAATCCATGGGTTTTTAGGATGCTCATTCAGCCCTCTTTAGGGAGAAGCTTGCAGTGTTTTTCATAAAATCATAGAAATGGTGGTGGAAAGGGACCTCTGAAGGTCCACAGTATAGCCTCCTGCTCAAAGCGGGACTGCTTGCCAGCATGATGTCTGTTGTCTTTGTCTAGCTGAGCCTTCAAAACCTCCAAGGATGAGACGTCACAGCATCTCTGTGTAACATATTCCAGAGCTGTAGTGCTTTCTACTATCCTTTTTTTTTGGAAGGACTGGATGACATCAGTATGACCCATTTAAAAGGAGTGGACTTTGTCTGCAATTTAACTCTTCTTTTGCTTGTTTTGTATGTATAGATTCACTGTCTCACCTTATATATCTACCTGTCCAGATCATTTGCTTCCCTTTAGATACGATTCCCATTGCTTGAACCTGCATTATTCTCATGTGAGGCACCAGTACCTTTTAGCAAGCCTTTTGGATTCATGGATAACACAGAAGTTGGGCAGCCGGTACTGGTGGTAGCTGGACTATGACCCTTGCATCTGTGTCTGTGTTTTGTAGAAAATGCAGAAATAAAAACCACAAAAGCCCTGCCCCGTATAAAGATCCACAGTGATGCTGACTCATACTTAGCAGGCAGAAAGACCTCCAGTAAACTTGCCTTTTTCTTTCACTAAATTTTCAAGTTCCTCTTGAGCAAGCCACAAAGATTTGCCCTCATGCTTTGAATTGCTCCAACCATTGGGAGACCCCATGAATATGCCTGTGGTACATGGTGGTTGTAGGGAAATCTCGAGGAGTGTTCGCCTGAGTTGGTCTTGCTGGACAGGGTTTGCCCCTTCCAAAGGAGATTGCGTTTCAACAGCTCGCAGGTCCCCTGACATTCAGGGACTTGCTGGAAGTCAGGGCCACCTGGATGCACTTGCTGCAGAGACGCCAGTGGCACCGGCCACAAGTCTCCAGCTGATGCTGTGTGACTGGGACCCTGCAGGTGCATCCTCTGTTGGTGCATCCACCACCACTGGTTCCCACTTGCTTGGGGCAGATGGGGAAGCTGCTCGCTCCTTTCTGATTTAGTGGCTCACTCTCTGTCACTGTGCATAAAGCCACTGTTCCTCTTGTTTTCCCCTTCTCTTTGTCCTCCTCCCTGGCTGTTGGCAGAGCTACATTCAAGTAAATAATCCTCTTCCCCTGAGTTGCTGCTGTGTTAGCAGTGTGAGCCAGAGGGAAGAAGCAGACCCATGCTCTGCAGAGCTGCAATGCTGCACGTTCCTCCCTGCTCCTAGGAGGATGCATCTGGGCAGTGATACAGCAGCTCGACCATCTTCTCCTTTTTGCTTTGCCTTCCCTGGGTTTCACACCAGACCTCTTACAAAAGTGCTTATATAGCCCCTCCAGCCAACCTGGCAGATTTTTCCCTCCCACCTCCTCAATCGTAATGTTTCTTCCCGATCCTCCAAAGGCCCTTTCTGTGACTGCATCATTTAATTGGGACGTTGCCAGGGCCCTTTCAATGTACAAAACCAGGTAATTGACACGAGGTGGAAACCAGCAATGCAGGTAATGCACCAGCTCTTCTGAACTGTCCTTGTCCCTGCCTGAGGAAAATAATCCCGCAGCTGTGTCAGGCAAGGGTGGAGGCAGATGAAGCACGCATGGGTGAGCCCCTAAAGGGACTCACTCCAGAAAGGCAGAGGGGAACGGCTGGGGGTGGGGGGAAAGTGTGGCAGCTGTATTTACTCTAGCTTGCTCTCAGTTTTATGACTTGAAATTACAGGGCAATACTGCTGTGAGGAAAAGCTGTCTGAAAAGCGAAGCGGGGCTCCTTTCAAAAACAGCTAACAGCAGGGGATGTTCATTGCTCTGTGCCTCTGTGTGTTTGCTCTGAAGAGAAATTAGATATGCTGAACCTCTCAGACTGAGGGATGCGGTTGCATTTTTTAATAATAATAATAATAATTTTACACAGTCACACACACATGTATATATTTAAAAAGATATATATATATATGCATGCATATGTATATATAAACTTGCATTTAAAGCTTTGCTTCTGCTCTCAAGAGCATCCCCACATCAGAGTGACAGTAATGTGGAAAGGCATGTAAGGGCTGGAGGGCAAAATTCCCTGCAATTAAGCTGTGCTAACAGTGCTGTCACCTCTCCTTTCCTCCAGCTCCCACATTAGATTTTTATAGCTTTTCTGCTTGAGAAGTCAACCGTGGTTGTACCTCCTGGTGGAGAAAGACTCTGGATAGATCTGACAAGTTCAGCTCTCAGTGAGGAGACTGCAGGACATCTCACAGGGGCGAGATTTCTCCCCTCCCCAGGAAACCACACCTGATATATTGTTATATTGTTATATACTGATATTTTGGTATATTGGAATGTTCCTACCATATTCTGTGTCTGGAGTGGTTGTGCCCTTGTTCCCCCTGGGAGCAGCTGTGCCCAGCCTTGTCTGTGCGTGCCTTTTCTGCAGTCTGCAGGCTGGCTTGGGGCGCCTCTGCTGTGTTTCACTGCCTGGTAAAATTTGCCCTCGTAAGATACTTAGGTTGAAAAATTGCATGGAATCAGGTTGGCACAGACCAACTGGAAGAGGACAGCATTGCAACCACCACAGCCAATGACAGCTTTACATTGACATCTCTTTGGGAAGACTGGGAGTGAAATGTGTGCAATGCAGAAAAGAGGTCGGCAGACAGACTTCTTAGTAGGTTTCTAAATTTCCATGTTTAAAAGCACGTCTTTCAGAAGTTAAAAAGGAAAGTCCCTTTCAAATATTTAAGGGGACATTGTGTCCAAAAAACCTGCTACAGGTTTTGCTCCACATGGTAAAATATTGTCCTTCCTAGCATTTTTGAATCCGTATTTGTGGAACAAAATGATAGTTCCCTGAATAAATCTTCTCTTCTATCTGCATTTTCTCACAAGTGCTATAGGAAGGTAAGCCCAAACATAAACCGGTCCAAGTTATTTAAATATTTCTCCAACATCCTTTCAAAGATCCTGTGGAGAGCTCTGCAGATTCAACTGTATGCTGGTGTCCTTATTACAAGCATCATCTCAAGAAATACTAGTATTGAAACTATGGCAGAACTGGTACTGACTTCAGTGGCAAAGACCTGGACGAATACTGTCTCATCCAACCAGGTCTTTTTTGAAATTTACTATGAGACATTCTTTTCCATCAGGCAAAGCATCTGGTGGTTTCTGAAAACCTCTCTTCACTGGTTTCCATGCTTGAATATCTGATAAATGGCACAAGTTTCAGAAATCACTTTAAAAATCAAGATCTTTTGAGAGTAGGGACATGCCTTCATTCTTATTTTACAGGCAGAAAGCTGAGACAGACCAGACAGGTGAACTGACCTCCCTGAACCTATCTGGTAGGCAGTGGCAGGTTTGGGACTCATCTCTCCCATGTTGCCATACAACCTTTTATATTTTCCTTCAAGCTTCCATAAGGAGGGCTGATGAAATCATTACGTGTGTTACTAAATATTGGCCTCCCCTCTGTTGGACAGAATTGTTCTTTGGAAAATAGTACGGATGATGAAAGCTCAGTAAGGGAACAGAGGAGAGGCAGTTACAAGAAACAGAAGCAAAAGAAAGTCAAGAATGTAAATAATTCTGAGTCAGTGCTTGGGTTGCAGGGAAGGAAGAGCTTAATGCAAAAGTTAAGGAGAATTTTTTGTTTTCCTTGTTAATTTACCAAAGGAGAGTGGTTGCTATACAAAGAACAAATTCAGTGAAGTTGGGTGGTTTGTTTTGGTATGTATTGATATGTTGCTTTTAATTTTCTTGCAATTCAAAGGGTTTTTTTCCCAGCAATGACTTGTCTTATATTGAGAGCTGGAACAGTCTGCTGCAAACCCAGAGTTTTACAGCAGGGCACGGTCTCAGCATGAGCCATCTCCTTATAGTAAATTACAAACTTGGCTCACTAGGACTCTGGGCAGGACTAGGTAGGATGGTGTGCCTAACATAAGCGTGAAATGGAACAGCTTGCAACTTTCTATGGATTCCTCTTCTTATGAGAAGCAATTTCATTCTGGAACAAAGAACGTGAAGAGGAAAATGAACACAAAAAATAAACACCATGTCAAAGTTAAGCACTCAGTAATGTCAGTACTCTCAAACTGCAGTGATCCTGCTACTCTTCTAACTTGTTTTATGTGAGTGGATTTTTACTGATTTTCATGTCATTAACTGATTTATAGCACTAGGGTAGGGACAGAGAATGGCATTATCAGTTTGTAACATCAGGCTGCTCACTGCATTCTCACCCATAATTATGTTTTTAGAAGCAAGTTAAAGTTTCCTATTATATCCACAGCAAGATCTATTTAAGAGATAGCAATTGCACATCCCAAGACAATTTATACCACTGAGGAGTGAATCAGCTTAGAAAAAAAGTTAGAGAAGATCTATATCTCTTTTCATCCCTCACAGCTCCCAGAGAGACTATTTTTCAGGTTCCAGCAATGCAGAGAGCTTGATTGGTTTTTCTCTTTCCAGATACCAAAATTCCTTGCTTTTGTTCAGCAGCACGATGCTGAAATACAGCGCCCTGGAGCCTGATGCTCCGCCTGCCTTGCAGAAATGCAATGGACCTGATCATACCTGTTTTCCAGGTAAAATTGTCACTGGTTCCAGTAGAGTTCAGGGTCAGAGTAGACGTAGAAGGGTCATAGAAGAAGATGAAGCAGAAAGAAGTGTGAGTTTGTGTGTGTGTGTATCAGCCATCACACAGCACGGGAGTTTGTTCTGTGATAGCTCATGCTGATAGAGGAACAGGTGGAGAGGGTGCCCCAATTTCCCTTACACCATCTGATAAATCTATGTTGGAAAGGCTGTTCCCAATGAACTTGAAACTAAGCTGACTTCCCCAAACCTCAAACCACAAAGTTATTGCTGGGGCAAAAAAAAGCTTTTACTGCTACTCTGATGATTTTCTTCAGGTTTCTTTTTGCTGGAGAAACAAATTCAGAAAATTAATATTATCTGCTATCTTTCTCCTTTCTCATTTCTTCTGTCATCATTCTTCTTTCCTAAAATTGCTCATCACTGACACCTTTTATTATCTAGGAAAATGTAAATGCTTAAAACTTTTGGGGAGTCTAGTCTTTAATGACATTCTAGTTTGGAAATATTTTATTGAAACAATCAGTGTAATTTCTACCTTATCTTGTAGAAACAATTCTTTTCACCTTGTTTATTCTGGAAAAGAGAGAAAGTTGCTGTGTGTATCACAGCCAGTTTTGCTCTAAGTCCAAATGCTGTTGAGCTGCATCAGCAATAATCTCAAAAAAATCAGCTCACGTTATTCTTAAAGGCAAAGGGACATGAGGGAAGAGAGTTAATGGATGAGGATAGCTCTTCCAAAGATTACAGGTACTGACATATCATTACATAACCCCTATAGCCTAAGAGTCTGGCATTTTCCAGAGGAGAATTTCTTCTTCAGGTTTTCTGTCTGGTAGTGCAGTAATATTCAGTGTGTGACTTATGAGTCCAGGACAATTTTTATTTTATATAAATCTGTAGCCATTAGGAGGTCCTAGGTAGAGCAGTAGCTGGCAAAGTAATGCTCCTGCTGCTAGGAAAATTCATCTGACCTGTGTTCTGATTTCTGTCCACCTACCAGGAAGGACAGCTCCTGCTTTGGTGACAAGCGTTGTCTAAACAGTGAGGCCCATCTCTGCCCACCCCAGAGTACACAGGGTTGGAAAACATCTGCGTGCACAACCTTACGGTAGCCCACAGTCACGCTGGTGGCTGGAGGTGTCAGGGTGTCGGCAGCCCTGTGCAAGCCTCCTTGGCTCCTGCAGATGCGAAGTGAGTTTCAGTGTTGTGCTGTGTGAGAGTTGGGTATGTGGCCTATGGCTGGACTATACTGTTTTGCTCAGTATAAGCATCATCGGATCAGCCAGGAAGGCTTTTGCTCTTTTGCTGTCGTTAATATTCAAAAGAAAACTGATGATTAGCCAATCCTTTTTTTGATGTTCGCTTGCGGGACACATATCAGCTCACAACAGGGACCTTCTGCATGCGCTTTTATCCCTTGGCTGATGCTCCAGGGATTCTGATCTGAATCTGTCTACGTATAAAAGCAAGAAGGGAAGAGAGAGAGTGAGAGTCCCTAGCTCCCATCACAGATGGCTGATAATTAGTATACCACTTCCATCTTCTTCAAAACACAGCAAAGATAGTTTTCTGGTGACAATGTGACAACTTCAAGCTGTTTTGCACCTCAGTAACGCTCTTGGAAAAACATAGAAAGACACTCTACCTCTGAACGCTTGGAAGTTTATTTTCACTTGTTTACACTGGGTCAAATATTACATGTCCTTCAAATTTATTAAATGGGAGATTTTGTCTGTGTGGGAACTGCAGGCTTACAGGAATGGAGAAATATTGGGAATAGCTGCCAAAACCTTTCAGACATGAAAATCCTAATAGATCTGGAAAGGAAATATATGTTCAATTAAAAGGCATAGATGGCTGAACTGTCATCCCATTTCAGTTTCTGGTTTAACCTCTTTGCAGAGGTCTCTGCTCTCGGTAGGGAATCATGTTCTGCCATAGTGTCTCCTCATTCAGCTGGGTCAGCCCTGTGGCTCCAGAGGTGCACGGTCTGTCCCAGCATAGCCCTCCTGAGTACAGCAGTGCTACTCACAGGCAATGTAGTGTGTGCCATTTCCTAATGAACAAACTGGGTGGTTACCAGCTGTCAATTCTCTTCTTTCCTTCTCCACTGTCTCAAAACTTCCCAGACAAATGAAAATCCCCAAGCCTACTCTACAGTTTACAAAATTTTGTTGATAACACTCTGAATTTTCCAAGGAGGCAGGACATAGGACCCCATTCCATGGAACTCTGTTTTCCTTTGCAATGTCAGTCTCGATCACTTCCTTCACCTACCTCTTTTTTACATCTCCTCCCATGTTAGAAATGACATCTCTTAATTATTTTTCTGCCTCACATTCTTAATTATGTTTCTGCTCAAGGGAGATGCGGAGCTTCTATCACCAACAGCTCTGATGGACGATGAGGCTAAAGCCAGATCCTGTAGGATGTCTATAGCAGTCTAGGACTTTTACCACTTCTTAAGCCAGCATCTCACTGTTGGAAAATACACCTTTTCCTCACTGGTTGCTGCAGTTCAGTTGGAGTAGTTAAACAAAATAGTGCAACTACTAAGATGAAAACGCTGTTAACATGGCTTTCAGTATGCTCAAGAATTATCCAGATGTTACCACAATTCTAAATAAAATCTGAAGTTTGCTGTGATAGCTTAATTTTAGTTAAGTGTCTGTGGGAGAGATTCTGACTTCATTTCTATTGGGAAATCAACTAATGCCAAGTGAGATTAAAAGTTAGCATCCTGTTTGCCCTGAGCCAAGATAAGATCAAAAATAGTCAGACTATGCTTTTTCTGGGACCTATGCATGAATCTTGCAACCTCAGTAATGCAGGTGTAGACCGGTGCTGTATGCTGCACAGACAACACAAAACAAAGTCTGACCTTGCCTGGAGCAGCCCTGGATCTGACCTTGCTTCTGAAAGATCATCTGTGTGCCTTTGTCTTGTGTCTCTGGGTTTAATGCATTTCCTCAACAATCGTATGCCAAATCTGAAGGAAGGCTCTTACTAGGAGTCAAGCAACATGCTTTGACCCTGTACATTCATTGAGTGGGACCAAGATACAATCAGGTTTTCCAGATGAAAACACTACTGCCATACCACTTTCCTGCCTGTCGTGGTTTAACCCCAGCCAGCAGCTAAGCACCACGCAGCTGCTCATCCCTCCCCCCTCCCAGTGGGATGGGGAGGAGGATCGGAAAAAAAAAAGTTAAACTTGTGGGTTGAGATAAGAACAGTTTAATAACTAAAGCAAAATAAAATATAATACTACTAATAAAAATATAATAATAATGATTGTAATGAAAAGGAATATAACAACAAAAAAAAGAGATGACCTCCCCCCGAAAAAGACAAGTGATGCACAATGCAATTGCTCACCACCCCCTGACCAATGCCTGAGCAGCGATCTGCCCCTCCCGGCCAACTCCCCCCAGTTTATATACTGAGCATGAGGTTCTATGGTATGGAATACCCCTTTGGCTAGTTCGGGTCAGCTGCCCCGGCTCTGCTCCCTCCCAGCTTCTTGCACACCTGCTTGCTGGCAGAGCATGGGAAACTGAAAAGTCCTTGGCTTAAGATAAGCGCTACTGAGCAACAACTAAAACATCAGTGTGTTATCAGCATCATTCTCACACTAAATCCAAACCACAGCACTGCACCAGCTACTAAGAAGAAAAGTAACTCTATCCCAGCTGAAACCAGGACACTGCTGTTTGCTTATGCCGTGTTTTTTCCTTTCACCTTTTTATTGTTTGTGACAAGTGCAATTAATGTCAATGCAAAGCCTCCTTTTTATTGACTTAATGTTGTCCTAAAGTCCCTCTACCTCATTCTTGTCCCATTTTTAAAGCCATGCATGAATGCAACATGTTAGTAACTAAGGAGTACAGTCAGTGTCATCAATTTTAGAACTTAAAGTCTCCGTGCAGTTCAGAGAGAAGCCAGTGGTTCCCCAGCCTCTACACATGTTATGCCATTTGCTTCCATGAACTTATGCTGATTTACATCAACCTAGTGAGCAGAAACAAGGTACAGGTTCTTGCTACTCTGGAAAAAGACAGGAATGGCTGTGAATAATGAAAAAAGGTTTCTCCCCCTACACCTATAGAGCAGCTTGCTGACAGTCTCAAAGACTTTTTTCTCCTTCATTTATGCATCTAAAATCATACAGTTCTTATTTTGGTTTGCTGATATATCTGCTCACTTTTTTGGTAAATCACCATGTGCTGAAAATACATGTGTGAGAAAAACTATTTGCTAAGTTGAGCTGAATTCACTGGATCTTGCCAAAACACGAACCAAACAACAAAAGCAGTGCTTGGAAAAGGTTTTGGGGGACAAATTTCTGAAGTGCCCAGATTTTTGGCAATTGTAATGAGGCAGTGGGCTGAACTGAGAGAAATACTGGAGAAGATGCTTTCTCAGTGTGGGTGTGCATGGTAGTTGCTTTCCCAGATCAGCAGTGTTTTGCAATCTGCCTCCAGCTAGTGAAATGATCACGTAGCTCCAAGGTGGCACTGTTCTTCTGGAAGCTTGAATGTACTGGTTCAGATCATGCTCAATGAGTACAGCAAACACTGAGCTCGTTGGATATAAGAAGACTCTTCACTGGCTTTGAGCTCCCTTGGGTTTTGATTTAAGCATATGAAAAAAAAGTGTCAGCCTGAAAGTTTTCAATTTCTTTTGTTTATTGTTTTAGTTGGTCATTTTGGATGGTTCTGGCAAATAAATGAAAGGAAATAATTATTTGTATACATATTTTGAGTAAGGGTGATTACCAGATGGCATAAAAGTGAGGTTTGTCCAGTCAGTGCATTTTGGACACAGAAAAAGGGAGTGTTCACCAACATAGCCATTAAATACCCCAGCTGTTTGCCTATGAAATCACATAAGGCACCTTCTGAGCATTTTTATCATTGGCAACTTACACTTACTGCATTGCACAGGAACTGAAGAGATTGAAGAAAATCATGACATTAGAGTAAAGATAAGAAGCGCTCACACTGTCCATTTCCATCTCTCCCAGTTTCTGAGGACATCACATATGCTTTCTGATTGAGCATCCTGAAGCTCCCCTTCTCTCTGCAGCCCAGTACAGATCATTTAAGCTGGTCCAAATGCTTTTTGCTGTGCAGCTTTTCTGCTCAGGTACAACTTATGCTCATTGGTTTAATGCAGCTCTTGGATGACAGCTGGCTCACCTCCTGCCAGACCAGAGCCTCTGCAGACCGAGCTCTCCATCAGCTGTGTCAGGTGGACTTGGCATGACCCGAACTGTTTTTGAGGTGACAGTCTAGGTTTTTGTCTTGTAGTGCCTGATAGGAGAGCTGCAATGCCTTCCCATTTCCCTGACATATTTGCTCCTCAAGGTCTATCCAGCCTGTGTGCCACCAGCCCAAGAAGCCTGCAACTGAAGTGCAATTCTGCTGTCAGACCTCTCAGGGGCATTGGCCCACCATTAAGACCTCTGCAGTGTATTTAAATTTTTCTTCTGTAATGGAAGGAAAGGTACCAGTCACCTTTAGCTGACTTGAAAGCAGTAGATGAAAACTGGCTCAGTTTTTAAAAAACTATAATTGTGACATTCTGCATGGAAACCTCCACTTGCAAAGAAGAATGTTTCATTAATTTTTAAGGATGTGAAACTGCACTGGAACGTTAACTAGAGCATTTGCTATCTAGCCAATGCACTAATACCATGCAACAGTCATATTATTTCATTCTGTTATAATAGTCATCAAAAAGCTAGCTAAACTTAAAATGGTGAAACATCAAAGTGGGGATTTTATTCTTATGAGTGATTACTTTGAAGAAATTACTAGTTTTCTCACTGAAAAATTACTATGAAGTCTCCCTCAAAAAACCTGGAATAATGTAAATCTCAATCTAAAATGCTGCCTGAGAGAGATGGGGTAAATTCTGTTATTCATAAAAAGTGTGCTATCCCTGGAAATTAATTATCTCTAAACCTCATTTTTCTCTATTGTTACTCAATACCCTGTTAGCAGACAAACAGCACCCGATGGCTTTATCTGACCATTGTATTAATGCAGTGGTGTTCCCTCTCCTTCCTTAAAACAAGTTTCTCAGACAATATTGGAAATAACAAGAGGAAAGAGAACTGATTGTCTTCTCCCTTACTTTTGGTCTTGTGTAGTCATTCATGTTAGTCCAGAAAAGGCATTAAACTGTCTGACCCAAGGGAAATGACTATATAAAGCAGGAAGCAGTGAAAATGAACAGTGTTTGTAAAGTTGGCTGGGAGCTGATTATCTTCCAAAGTTTGCAGGATTTTATAGGGAATATGAAATATTGAAAAGTAACCTCATAAATATTTGGGTTTTTTTAATTGTCAAAAAAAAGCATGAGATATTTTTAGTTTGTGCTGAGCATATCTGGTTTCACTAACAACAATTTTCCTAAACTTTGCCTGTGGTTTTCAGATTTTCAGTTAATGTGTGTCCTCCCCTGCCCCAAGGTAACCAGTTTGGGTACGTGTATCCAAATAAAATGTCCAGGAAAAATAGCTCCTTGAAAATGTTAAAAGTGATGAGAGGTCATTGCATGAGTCATTTACCTACCTGCTCTAAGGAAGAGGCTTTTCATGAAGAGGCAAATGCATGCTGTGAGAGAACAAAGACTTGTATTTGGTTTAAAGTACAGAGGGAAAGGCAAAGGCTTTTGGCAAACAGATTAACCCCAAAAGAGTCTAGAATGCAGACTACTGTTGATATATTCAGGAGAAAAGGTCACTGAAAAATCTTAGGGCAGGCTTTGTACTTTTCACTTGGGAAAAGTCTCTTTTAAAACAAAGCTTTCATTTTTTTGATTTTGGTATTCAGTTCTTCTCTAAAGTCCTAAAAGGGAAGAAGCGCACATAACTTCAATAAGGACACTGAGAGTAGGGGGGAAATAGCACATTTCTAAAACATATATTTTATATGCTGAATGCCAGTGCATAAAGCACTTTGGGTTCATGTTACACGCTTACATCTTGGGTACTGCTGAGACCCAGTCAAGTGTTAACTCATTCTGTTAAGTGTAGAGACACAAGAATATTGATGTAAGCATTAAAAAAAGCCAAAGCAAACCAAAACAACTCGGAGATGCTGCCGTTCATCTCCAGGTTTGAAGAATCCAGGTGGGACACACTGCATGTTGTAATCACAGTGTGAAAGTTAGAAATATCTCTGGAGAAAGACCAGAGGAGATGTGGTTTATATGTGCTAAAATACAGTAGTGTAAGTGTTGTGCTGATACTTACATTTGAGAATGCTTTGTAAATCAGGAAAGATCACAGAAGTGACACCATCTATTCTGCCATCTGAGGGAATTTGTTTTCAAGCAATCTACAGTATCCTTGGCACTGTGTAAACTATTTTGTGACAAATGCCATATTCCCTGAACGCATTCAATTCATTTAATAGTGCCATTATTTGTTAGCCTCCTTTGCAGTTATTAGCAGGTAGGAAACGAATAATATTTATTAGACCTTCACCTAAAGCTAGAGGTTTAATTCTGTTTATCCTTTTTGCAAATACAGGAGTCCAGCCTGTGTAGGAGCAGAGAGTACAGCTGCAGTGCAGGAAGAAATGGAATACGCTTAAGAAAGGTATAATATTACTTCATCCAAATCTACCCATATTTTCCTGCCTTCCTATTACTTTCTCCATTTCAAATATATGTTATCCCTTTGCCAGAAGAACATTCTGGTGGCAATCTGCAATCCTCTCTCACTGAAATAGAAGTCTTGTAAGAAATCTTTGTTGTTGAAACACATTTTCTGGTTGGCTTATGATATTATAAATTTTTCTGACCTCTAGTATGAGCGTTGCAAATTCTCCAAAATAGATTCTGCCACTGAAAAGTTGCTAAGCAACTAATCCTGTCTGATCTATTGTAGTTCAAATAAGTGAAACAGACAGATAAAAGAGAGTTTATAAACATAATGGGTTGTAAAAAACAAACAAACATAAACCCATAAACAAATAGACAGATAATGTATTTTATCTCAAAATAAATAATTCTGCAGAAAAAAGCCCACAAGAAGTATTTGAAAGAACTTTAAGCAAAAGCAAAGATGGTCAGTGTTGCCACTTCACAGGTCCAGACTGACTGTCACCTCAGTCTACTATTTGTTGACCTTAATGGTGAATTACATGTCCTTTTTGCTGGGTATTTTTCCTTTTGTGATATAATATGTGATATTTAAGTAGTCAAAAAGAAGCTGTTACTAATCTTTCAGAAGAGCTGTCATAATTTTTTTGTTTTTATTTTTTAAATTTAGCTCTGGATTTGGGGGAGAGCTGCTCTGTATTCCCACACACTGCTTCCCACTATACTTCACATTGTCCTGTTGTTGCAATCTGGTCTTCAGAGCAGGGCAGTTAAAACCAGAAGAAGGAGGAGCTGGAGCCTCTTGTTGAGACTCAGAGGAGGTGCCACTGGCCTGGTGTGGCCCTCCAGACACCCGTCATCTTTACAGACAAATAGCTTTTCCTGTCTGAGGCAAACTATGCATGGCTTTTGTCCGCATGGGTGACTGTGAGGGTTTCTTTTTCCATCTTGTTTTGTCTCCCATGGGTTCATACTGTTGGAAGGAAAAGACTTTTGTCTTTTATTTCTAGGCCAGGGCCCTGACAGCTTAAGCTGCTGCCACAGGTTTGCTCCCCTGATTGCCTGTGCCTGGGATTTTGAGGCTTGAGTTTCTGTGATTTATAGTAACCACTGCAAGATCATCCTTATCACAATAATCCCTTGGATGCTTTCACCTCTACAAGACGCTGTACATTCTTCCCTTCCATGATCAGGACTTCAGTGCAAAATGAGTGTCACAAAATTTAGTGCATGTTCTTAAGGAAGAGGAAGCTGATTTTATTACACAAAATCTTTAAGCAGTTTGATTTTAGCCTCTCCAGCTCTCACAATCACAAGTGCCAAGATCTATGTGTTCAGGTGGTCTGGCTAGGGTACTTGTGTGAAGCACGAGGATGAGGGATGCTGTCTGCATCTTTTGGGTACTTCTTGGCTGGTAACAACAAAGCAGTATTTGGACAGATCTTTTGTATCCCATATGAAATATCAGCTGCAATGAGGTAATCCTTTGCCTCAGTTCACGCTTACTTCGCCTTTCATAAATCTTGGGTCAGGTTGCTGTCCATTGACTCTTCTCCCTTGTTTGAAATATGTATATTTGAGACACATGTCTATAGCCTTTTCCTGTTGGTCTAACAGAAAAAAAAAGAGGTCTATGTGATATGTCACAGCCTTCTAGCCATCCTGCTGGTGTGAGGATTGCAGGGTCTTCTGCTGATGGACTGTCTCGCCTGTGAGGTCATCAAGAGCTCCTGCCTGGCAGAAACAGGATTCATACCAACTCTAATGCTACATATTGTTACTAATTTCTGCACTGATTTATGAGCAGAGTCACAGCTCTTTACTGACAGCCTGTAAGCCTGAGAGGTGTCTTTGAGGTGAAATGCTGGTAATTTGAAAACAGAAAATAAATCTTCTCAGTTACAATGTCTGGTTGCATATTTATATGCTGCAAATGCTATACTGCAGGTCTTTAACGTGGTTACTAGAAGGACAGAAGAAAACTGTAAAGTGAAAATGGTGATTATAAGAAAAGTTAATGAGACAGAAAAAAAGCAGCAGCCTCTTTTCACCATTCCTGATAAGAGGATAGTCCTTTTAAGGCCCAACCCAAAGCTAGGACTTTTCCACTGACTTGTTTGGGCCAAGCCTCCATTTTATTTTAGTGTAAAAGCTACTTGATCTAAAGCAAAGGCCAATACATAACTCAGAATTAAATAGGCACCTCAAATCACATTCTTTTCTCATTATTATTCACTTGAGGAACAACTTCTGGTCCAGCCTTGTTAAGCTGTTGACAGAGAAATCAGTCACTCCTTAGAAATAAAGGAATGGAAATGAGTTATTTCTATTTTCTCCTGGTGTTTATGCAAGCTTCCCCTTAAGCACTTAACAGAATGAAAGCTTTTCATCTAACACTTTAATTCTGTACACCTTTTCCCTGGGACTGAGAAAATAAAATAATAGTCTCACTTAATGAAAGGAAAAAAGGAATCACTGGAGAGGAAACACTCCAGGAGGAGGTAACTCTCACAACTTATTGAATACAGTCAGCATAATGATTAGACCTTTTTAATGACTGTTGTTGCCTGTGAATGCTATTCATGGAAATTCCAGGTGCTCATCTGGAAAGCAGATTGTCTCATAAAATAGGGAGGAGAAATAGGGATTTGAAAAGCTAGCTCTTCCCCTGGTATTTTCGCAGACAGGTTTTCTCTCAGCATGCCAGATTTTGTCCCACTCTGTCATTTTAAAGAGATCTTGGGAGTGAAGAACTTGACTAAGACTCAGATTTGTATGAAATTCTTATGTTTTGCAGATGTTCTGCAGTATCTTAAAGAAACTTTTTAGTCTGTCTGGTATTCCACTTACCAAATAGGTGTCACACTCTGAGCTGTCCTCCATGGCTGACCTCTCTGGGCTATTCAGTTTGCCACCACTTCGGGAAAGGACATGCCACTTTTCATTTTCCCAGTAAAAGTCCTCATCACAGCTGACACCTCCAGATTTAATCTCACATAATGTCGTTCAAGGACCAGAGAGAGGAAACAGTCCCTGCTGGGGAAGCATCTGGGCAAGGCTTTGTAGGGAGCAGAAACACATGGTAGGGTTGGTATGGAGGATTCTTACAGCCTCCCTCATGCTATGTCTGCAAAACTGTGTCACCTCGCTCCTTATCAGCAGTCCTCGTGAGGATTGCTCTTCCTACATGGGAGAGATCATAGACTATTTGAAAAGTAATCTGTGGAAACCAAATGAGCTGCAGACATATGCTGAAGTCCCTTTGCTTTTTTCTCCCCTTGTCCAGCTCTTGCTTCCTCTCATTTCATGATATCTGATGCATAAGCGTTAATTATTTTCTTGGTACCTTTTAGACCCATTTACTTTCAACTAGTAGAAGGTGCCTACTTCGCCCCTGCAGTAAACAAACACATTATGCTTTCTGACAACTTTCACATCAAGAAGCTTCCCCTTTTCACAAATCAGTTGCCTTGTAGGTTTGTATTTCCTGAGGCCTTGCACAGCAAATGACAAACTGGTAAGACTTGTTTGAAGAAGATTTAGCAAGATGAGCAAATTTTTGCAGAGTCCTGGTTCATGATCCTGTGGCAGAACTGAAGATATGACTGGCAAACTTCTGTACTGCTAGTCTAGCACTACTGAGTAGCTATGGTTCTTGACTACGAGGCCTGCATTGGGTTTCTCACCACTGGGCAGCAAACGTGCTCAACACTCACCTTTTGCTTGGAAAGCTGAATATTAGAAAAAACCCAAATACTGGCTAAAAAACATCTTCTTGCCTTTGTTGCATGCTGTGCTGGTTTTGGCTGGGATAGAGTTAGTTTTCTTCATAGTAGCTAGTATGGGCTATGTTTTGCATTTGTGCTGGAAACATTATTGAAAACACCGAGATGTTTTAGTTACTGCTGAGCAGTGCTTACACAGAGTCAAGGCCTTTTCTGCTTCTCACCCCACCCCACCAGCGAGGAGGCTGGGGGTGCACAAGAAGTTGGGAGGGGACACAGCTGGGACAGCTGACCCCAACTGACCAAAGGGATATTCCAGACCATAGGACGTCATGCTCAGCAATAAAAGCTGGGGGAAGAAGGAAGGGGGGGACGTTCAGAGTGATGGCATTTGTCTTCCCAAGTAACTGTTAGGCGTGATAGAGCCCTGCTTTCCTGGAGATGGCTGAACACCTGCCTGCCGATGGGAAGTGGTGAATGAATTCCTTGTTTTGCTTTGCTTGTGTGTGTGGCTTTGGCTTTCCCTATTAAACTGTCTTTATCTCAACCCATGAGTTTTCTCACTTTTACCCTTCCGATTCTCTCCCCCATCCCACTGAGGCGGGGAGTGAGTGAGCGGCTGCGTGGTGCTTAGTTGCTGGCTGGGGTTAAAGCACAACACGTGCACTGTATGTGGACTGTTACTGTGTGATGTTTTGTGGCTTACAAAGCTGAATTTAGTCTGCAGGGAAAGTGTGTTTTGAATTTTCATTTCTCCTGTCAGGGTGAAACTTCTCTTAGGAAATGTGAACTGTCTTTCAGTGCAAATATTTTGAGCAATCTTGTCTTGGCAGTAGAGTATACTCTTGCACACCCAAATGTGATTTTTTAACTTGTGCAAAAACCCATTCCTGCTTCCCACTAAGAGGACATGTGCAGTAGATGTTGTGAGACAGTGGAGCAGCAGAAGACTTCAGTTAAGGCTGCTGCTGCATTTTCAGCATCAGCCCCTGTGTAAACCAGTTATTTCCTACCTGCCATTTCCCTGCCATGACCTGTGTCTACATCTGCCCAGAGCCCTTGCAATGTTCTGCTATGGGGGAGTAGTGGAGCTTGTTTTATGGCCACTACAACCTGATAGCCCACATGGGAAAGAGAATAAAAAGGACGTAGCCCACAGAAAGTAGCATATTGGAGATAATCAAGACCTTCTCAAGTGCTATGACTTGAATACAGGGAATGGACATTTTCTAAGTGACCCTGACATCCAGACCTTGAATTTTTCTGGAGATAAAACAAATCCACCCATCCATCTACCAACCTACCATAGCACAGCTGGATATCAGGACTGTGCCTGTGTGTGAACCCAGTGCTCCTGAGCTGTTAATTTGGGGGTGACCCAGGAGCTCCCCAGCTAGTTGTCATCAGAAGAGAGACAATGGACTGGCTGGTGATGATGGAGCCCTTGGAACCTGGTAATAGACTCAACTCCTGGCCACCTTCACAATTAGGTATTTAATTATATGGTGCAGGAACCCTCCCGGTGGTAACTTTGGTCTTGTCCAATTCATCTGCTTAAAAGTATCACTCAATATCCTGGCTGGACAATCTGACCCTTCCTTCCAAAGACCACCCTCGGTGGTCCTGGATGCAGAACTGATCAAATAATACGTCGTTAAAGCACTTGTAAATAGGCATTTTAAGCTATTCATGCAGAAGGGGTCATGCAGTGTAGTCTTTTGTACATCGGTAAGATATTTAAGACATTTTGCATATGGTTAATATAATATATAGTGATGGATTATGCATGTGCTTGAGTGGTCACACAGGACTATAGCCAGCTGGGCTATAAGGACTAAGAAGGGCAGACGTATGAGGAGTATCACCCCATCAAGATGCTACTGCAAAGACTCTTGCAGCAGAGGCATGCGTCACCATCCACATGGCAAGCTACCACCCTGTTCAGAAGACTGGATTCCTGACATGAGCATCACCATGTGCCAAGATCCCAACAAACTTGTTTTCCTTTTCAACAGACTGTGAGTGTCTGTGCAACAACCCCAAGGTCTGAGTCTTCTATTTTTTCACCTTAACCTAGTACTGATCATTTCAGACATCATGGCTCTCCTGACACAATGATGTGTACAAAGCTGATGTAGTTCATGAAAGAAATTACAAAGCTCCTGTTCTAGAGGACTGGCTCCCTCCCCGCTTTACTTCATAACTAAGATCTTTCTGTAGATTGTGTGTTAGAGAAGGCAAGGCCAAAAGCTTTCCCAATGATGGCAATTTTATGAGAAATGAGGGAGAGAAAGAGTCAGGTTAAATTCTGCAGCCCTTTTACTGTTGTTACAGTTAGCCACCCTTCAAGAAAATGAGCCACTGTTCTTACAAGGACCCATGCTGTTGACAAAAACAGCCAGAAAACAAAAAAACCCCCATCCACTGTCTCTCCAAACCAGCAATGGTGATGCAGGTGGCTGAAGGACAGTCTGTGCAGAGTCTGGTCATGCAGCAAGGACGACAGGTGGTGTCTGGGGGATGCATTGGGGTCGGCTTTCTCAGTAGTGACTCTGAAAGTTTCTATAAAACCCTCTCTCATCCTGCCTGGGGGCAGGGGCTGACCTGAGCTCAAGTGAAATGTCAACAGCCTTGCCTTGCATGCAGCATCTTCAAAGGGTGCGTTTCACTTCTGGATACTGAAAATGTGGCTTGGTGCTTCCAAGAGAGCGGGAAGAGGGAAAGAAAGGAGGATAGAGATTTAAAAAGAGAACCGAATGTGTTTCATCATCTGCTAGTATGTCTTAACCTAAACTGTATCTCAGAAACAGACAAATTTAGCTTTTTACAGAGTGTAGCCAGTTGCTTGCTAGTTTTCTAACATTTTGTTCAAAAATATGATGCTGCACATGAGACACAGTGGTTCCGAGAGCATCCTGGTGCAGGCAGAAGTCTCCATTTATTCACAAAAGACACAGAAGCAGCTCAACAGAGCACCAGGTGCATTTACAAGGTTTTCTTAGCAAATCTCACCTCTTGAGCTGGGGTGACGTGATTTTGCGTTTAGTCACCCTGGTGTTATTATGAAGTGTTTTGAGATTATCTGCGAGGCACCTGAAGAGCTTCATGAACATTTCCTGAGAGTAAGGTAGTTTTGTGTCTAATCAGTGACAAACAGTAGCCTTATTTTGAATAGTGGCTTTCTGTTGATTTAAAAAATGAACTCACTCCATCCTTGGTGATAAAAGAACATGATTAGGGTGTTCCAAAGCCAAACACTTAAACAGTACAGAGTATCAGAATTATGTCTCCCATCTCATTTCAGCTGCCACTTTATATCTTCCAATACTGGAATTATGTGCACACTTGTTCTTCTCCAAAGTGACCCATGCCCATTTGGTGCTTGGTTACATGAGCACTTATTTGACATTTATTTTGTCTTCCTTCTTTATCATACACACTTCAAACCCTACTGTGAAGATAGAATAATTAATTTCTTCACAGGCTTTTTAAAGATGTTTGTCAGTTTACTGCCTGAGTGCCTTATACACAAGACTTCGTACATTTCTGTGAATTAAAAGGAGTACTTATACCTGTTTCACTGATGGATGATTTTAAGAGCAACTAGAAAAATATGTCTGTTAAAATGTTTGGTGATACAAAGTGGTTCACAGTCCTATGCCACATGAAGATGTCAAAGACCAGTTCTCATTGTCTTCAGCTGCAGCTCTGAGGGCTCAGCTCTTCTACATTCCCCCTTGCTCAGTGGCACTTGAAAAAATGTGTCATACACTTAGTGATCTGTAAAATATTGAAGCAACTTGTTTCCTGTTATGTAGGAACTCTGAGTTAGATACCAGAGCTGGAATCCAACTCTTCAGGGCAGTGTTTAACAGTATAAATGAAGAAACCTCCCTGTTACACCTACGGTCATCTGTCATGTTACACCGTCCTGGTCTACTAGCCAAACAGCTCTGCACACTGAGGGATCCAGCTAAATCTTTACTGCTGACCTTATTCTGACTCTGATTTCTGTATACCTGGTTCTTCAATCTTAAGTTACCTTCCCTGTAGTTCTCTGTTTCACCCCATTCCAAGCCGCTGTCCAAATTATGTCCTGAAAGAAAAAATGCAAATAAAAGTAAAAAATATGACTTGACTGTGACGAAATTCCTTGAGAAAAGTGGACTCCTCTTACATCAGGTTGGTAACAGCAAAGCAGCCTAGATAGCATCCACTTGTAAACGATACCAACTTTGTTTCTGAATTACATTACATATTAAAATTACAGCAAACATATGAACACATGTTGAGTTAAAATAAATTAGTTTATATAGGTTTAAAGTTCATCTTTCTTCAACTGAACACAGGGTCTTAGTGTTAGTCTTCCTGGAATGATTTCATTTCTCAAGACCACAAGTCGAATATTTGTTGTGAGGTGATTTATATTTTTATGATAAGACCTGTTTTCTCCCACTGCTTTTATCCTTTTGTTTTGAGAACAGTAATATGACCATCTAGACATATTGTCGTCTGGGATTTTGTTCTTAAAAATAATAATAAATCCATTAGGGAAATTGGTGCCACAGATAACTTCTTTGTGTCGTAGCATCAATATACATACAAACTTTTTCAGTTTGCCATTGCACCTGCTGTGCTGTGATTTGCAGCACTTTTCTGTCTTAACAAAGCATAAATGCACCTGTTTAATTATATTTCAAAACATGTTTCTATCATGCACCATCAACATTAGATACTTAAGAGGACTGGAAGCTGTTTGAGATACCTCGGCTGAGTGGCATTGGCATTGCCCTATATATGTATCTATCATATATATGTATATATATGGTAGATTATGCTGAATTTAACTCTAAGATGTGTCCCTTGTAAGCAATATATTTTTAAATGGACTTCCTTGATCCCACTGAATGCGAGAGTTAATAGCATCAGGCAGGGTTCCTCAAGGACCAGCTCCAGATAGGGTTGCACATTTTGAGGCATCATGCCTCAGTATGACAGGGGAAAGACATCCCTTACTCCTGGCTGATCCACCATTGTAAATCATAGAATCACAGAGTCATAGAATCATTTAGGTTGGAAAAGACCCTTAAGATCATTGAGTCCAACCGTTAACCTAACACTGCCAAGTCCACCACTAAACGATGTCCCTAAGCGCCACATCTACACATCTTTTAAATACCTCCAGGGATACCTCAACCACTTCCCTGGGCAGCCTCTTCCAGTGCTCGATAACCCTTTTGGTGAAGAATTTTTTCCTAATACCCAATCTAAACCACTTGCCTTGATTCTTTTACTCTTTATGTTAGTGCCTGTTTCTGGCCTGTGTTGGAGATGTGATACCGAACTAGATGGACCTTTGGTCTGGGCTAGTAAGGCAATTCTTGCATCTTAGGTTTATAGTCTTACACTAAAGTATTTACTAGTAGGCAAACAATTCATGCTTCTCTCTTCTTTTCATCTGGTGCAAATAGAGATGTTTAAATATGAAGTCTTCTTTCTACTAGTAAGACATCACTAGCTTCTAGCTAAATCTGGTGAACAGCTCCCCTTTTTTATGATTCATTCTGCTGCTAGCTATGCCATATGGTTATTTATCTCATGGTGACCACTAGCAGCTGAGAAGTATTTCTCTTCCTTGACAAAAGAGTTAATGCATGTGTCTAATTACATTTCGTAAAGTATTTCCATGAGACTTCTCCCATGCAGGAAGAAGCTAGTTGTCATGGCTGATAGATTAGATGTGTTCTTTAGTTAGTTATTAAAGTTGCTGGTACTTATTGTGCTTCATCTGCACTATTTTCAGCATCTAACTCCTGACAAAAATTTATGTTGTTCCTGAATTTCTCATTAAATACAATGTTTGAAAAGAGCAGCAGAAGATGTATGTACATTTGGTCAGAAATATTACCATGTAAAAATACCAAAAGTTGTCTGGACAGAGTAGTAATCCTATAGGAAGTCAATACTAGCAGTAATAATAACAATTTTAATAGTAATAATAATAGTGAAAAGTAGTAATACTAGTGATAACAATAGTAACAGCTGGTATGACAGGTATTGTTTTGCCTAGGACAGTAGACAGACATACTGGAGTTTTGGTTTTGTTTTTTTCCTCTGTTAGGTGATCTATGGGATTTTCAACTTAGGGCTAAAGACAGAGCTGATTGATTGTGGCTAACAAGGATTTTGCCATTGACTTACGTGGAGGCAGAGATTTCCTCTTGATCTTTTTAGGCAAATTTTTCCAATGCGTTTATGTGCTGTGCAAGGCTGAGACCCTATTTCAAAGCTGGGATAGGAGCTCAGGTGAAAGGTGTCAGAGTTCCTAGGTTATTTCTGCCCGTTGGCTTAGGTTACGGATTATTTAAGGCAAAAATAAAGTAAAATAATAGTTATTAATTCAGAGGAGTGTGTCAGTTATTTGTTCATGACATATATGTGAACGCACATTTTTCTTTCACTACTTACCGGAATTTTAATCTGTAGTTTGCAGCTATCTGTGAGACTGCTGTGATGAGAGCTAAGCTCTGTGCTCTCAGAAGCATTCAAAGCAACTGCTTCCCTACAGCATCAAAGCACTGGAAATCAACATGGTAGCAACTAATGTGTTGAGGAGTTGCACAGTTTCTAGTATCTTCAGTGTGTTTTTTTCATAGGGCCCCAGACACTAAAACAGTTGGATATAATTTCATCCTTGCCTTGCTTCAGCATAAGCTAATTAGGAAGCTCATTATTTATTTGGCACAAATTTAGCATAACAAATCAATTTAACAGGGCACAAGAGACAAAGTAATTTAAAACAAAAGTCAGAATCAAGATGAAATAGCAAGATGGAATCTTTTAATTTCTAATAACGTGCTAACATCCTAATGATTCGGTGGGCCTCGGTGGCGTTTCCAACGCACATGGGTCAGCACAAACCTCCCAGGAAAGGGCATGGTTTGCTGATTAATGTTCTGTGTTTTCTCTTCCAGGTGGCACCACCTCCCCTCCAGTCTCTCCCATGCAGTACCACTGTACAAGGTCCCCTACTCTAAGCCAGATGGATAATCTGAAAGAGGCAATGTCTCTGAAATGTGGCAAAACTGTATCAAATAGCTAAAAACTGTAACTAATGAAAATTTTTGGGTGTTACCTGATGACAGGCATTCCAGTGATCCCTATTCAAATCGGGTTGGAAACAGATTTGTTGGGCTGATGTGGAGCCCTGGTAACCCAGAAAACATCTCTAGGATTAGTTTTTCCATGATCGTGAACATTTTGGTTTAAACTTAGAAAGATTGTGATGAGATCTTGTTTTTTATTTTGTATTGCTTTATGTAACTTATAAAAAAAATTATCAGTGTTAGTGTAGGGCAAAATGCTCAGCTAGAGTAACAAACTTAAAAGTCCACATATTTATATTAATTTTCACAGGGGGGAACTGGGCTCCATCTGCCTGTTTTGAAGTTTCACATAGCTTCTCTCCACCCTGGACCTAACTGTTCTCACGTGGTTTATGAGACTTGGGGACAGGGGTAGTAAGCGTTTTCCAACCAGTGTGGAAACTGGAGGGTCTCTTTGTTTGTTCATAGTATGTAGGAGTTGTAAACATTTACAGTTTCCAGCATGGTCCTGCTCATTTTTCCAACTGCTTTGATTTGTGTTAGGAAAGAGACACTGAGACTTGTTAAAACGACGTTGCACTTGAGGGACATGACAAATACTTAGTCTGTGCTGGAATCCTGCACGATTACAGATGTTTTCCTTGTAGCTGGCTGAACAGCTGAAGATTGTTGTGTTCTATGGAGATAAAATTGTCTGAGGCTTTTTCTTCCACTTCCGTGATCAAGTCCCAACACTGATACCTGGGCCAGACCAAAAGCTGGTGCAAAAGCAGAGCAGAAGATCTACATAGACTTACATGATAGTCACAGTGACAAACCGCAGTCTGGGGAGAAGTGAAATAGTAGAAAGGAACATCACGAATGCTTGCTGCTCAGTGCTGTAGTGTGGTGGTGGTCTTTTTGCACTGTCCATCCATAGATGGAGACATATCCATTCCTAAGGATTTCATGTGCTTAAGCCAGTGAGGAACTGTGTAGAGACATGCTTGCCTCTCGCACTAGAAAACTCTGATCTTAGAGTTGGAGGTTCCTAATTTCTAAAGCTGTCCAGAAACCTGCTGTGTCCATTATCTATGTCTTGTATGTGTGATGAATAAAATGAAATTGCTACAAATTCTTTGGCATTCATGATGGTTTATATTTCACAAGTGGCAGAAATGTGCTGAGAAGTCATATTCTTACTCAAATATGGGAGATGCTTGCTTGCAATTCAGTAAGAATATACAAGTACAGGTGAGTACAGGATGACTCTCAGCTGGGATCTTGAGTATTCAGGTGCTTATGTTGCAGGACTTGAAGCAGATGCCTTTCTCCATTAATTTAGGAGTGTGGAGAGTGAGAAAGGTTTTCAAGCAATCTTTGCAAATGCCATAACCTGGTCCTGGCCAGCTTTCCTCCACAGTTTGAGCAGCTTCTTGACTGCTTTAGGTTATAGATATCTCCAAGCTCTCATGATATGAGGAAGCAGAAAGGCATTGCATACTTACTATCTTCCTTTTCCTGAATGAGGAAAGAGAGAAGCATTTTGTGAGTTGTCTGTATCTGGGTGATGATTTCTAAGGACTTTTTGCCAGCTTCTCTTTTTTTTTATACTTTGGTGTTCCAGGCTGGAAAGAAACGACTTCAAGGTAGGTGGGAAAAAGCATGATAAAATGAAAAAATGGAAATATTTTACCCTATTGCTCTTTCCTCTGAAAATTACAGTGTCTGTGTTTTGTAATAGTACATGCACATTTCTAGCTGGAGAGTACTTACACTGGTTTATAAAAAGGTACATAAAGGGCAAAAGACATTTCCAGATACAACAGTGAGCTGTAAATGACAGCATGATTTCACCTCCATCTCTCCATTAGCTTTCATGTTTGTGCATTTAAAGAGAAAAGGAGGGTCTGGAGACTGCTGTCGTTGTTGCACACAGTTAAAATGCTTGTAATTTCTCACTCTGACTGTTGCTGATCTGTCCAGGAAACTGAAAGATGAGAATTGGTATTGGGCAACCAAGGAAGGAGCCACTTCTATGGCAGAGGTGGGAAATGGTCATGATCCCAGGTGAGGTTTTGGTTAAAGAAAAGAATAACATTTGGATATCATTAAAGCCTGTAGATGGAAGTCTTAAATAAACTGCAGTGGGTTATGAATCACAAGATCTGGACCCGACTTTCAGATCCTTGTCTGTGTGTGTGTGTTTGTGTGTGTCTGTAGCACTGCAAGGAAAGGGATGTGACTTGCTTTCCACAATGAACCCCTTGTTATCTCTGCTATATGGGTATCACCTCCTGTTGCCAACTTACCCAGTGGTTTGTTGAACATTATGAATTATTTTGAACAAGGGAATGGTCTTACTACATCAGAGTAAATCCAGAGCCATGCCACAGAGTTAGTGCTGTCACACCTGTCCAAACCTGGAAAAATTTAGAGAGAAACTATCTATACCAAGTTACCCATCCAAAACAATTTCACCTTGTTCACCATGGCCACATAAGAAAGCGTAAACCTTACTCTGCTCAGTAATACAAAGTATTTTCAAGCTCACACACTGGTCTCAACCAAGGATCTTTTCATTACTCCAAAAGCTGATGTTTGATGAGTGCTTGATCATTTTTGATCCTGACGCTGTATCAGCAGGCATTGTTCCCATTCACTGAAATGCCTCATTTTGAATTAAGAGCTGCTAAGCAGTTTGAAAAGATGCCTTTTTGGATCAGAGATGCTTATTTTGGGGAAAGAAAGAAAAGAAAGAAAAGAAAAAGAAAGAAAGAAAAAGAAAGAAAGAAAAAGAAAGAAAGAAAAAAGAAAGAAAGAAAGAAAGAAAATTTCACTTCTCAAAAATGAGGAAACTGACAAGTGCAGCAGTGAGTAATAGCCACAGCCAGAGCATTGCAGGGAAACTGCATAGCTAGTCTGTGAAATAAGGTTCCCTTTGCATTACTTGTTTCCTAGGATTGCTAGCTTGTGTGGTTCCTCAGCCCAAGGATATCTTTTCCCGCAGCCCTGAATCATTCTGAGAGGCCCAGGACCCATGTGCTGATAGCAGGAGTAGATCCAGGCACACACCCAGCACTCGTGGGCGTATGATCAGCGTTCCTGCTTGACAATAATTTTTTGTTGTGGCATTACATTGAATCCTTCTTATAAGCTTACAGGTTTCTTTCTGAGATATATTTAGGTACAGTGGCTTGCTAGTCAAGATTTCAGTGCAGCTACATGCATGAAATTTGTCTGGAGAGGTCCAAGTTATTCCTGTTTGATTCTAAGTGAGACAAAGAAGCCAAAAGTGGTGTTTCTTCAGGATTCATCCACCAAAAATATACATGAATTTGAATAAGCAAATAATTTTTGATGTATGAAGACCCTTCTCAGTGTCTTAAATCAGAAACAAACATCATTGATCTAGATAATATAAGGCCACACAGAAATACAAACCTCCAAACACAGTTTTCATTTTTCTGCTGATTGAATTTTGCGGCAGAATTGCCAGTGGCTTTTGTGGGAAGAGAGTTTTTTCCTAAAAACCTTTACTAGCAGCTGAGCTCTTAAGCATCAGTAAACCTTAGGAGATGCTCAGGGTCCCATTTAAGATACGTATGAGTTTGTCTGAACTGCCAAATCAGCACCTTATTTAAGCTATGTAGGAGTTTGTCTGAATTGCCAAATCAGCACCTAGATAAGGATATACAAGAACTGTAGCTGAAATAACAAGAACTGACACACTTCCATATACTCCTTGGGGCAGAGAAACAGACTGATCAAACTGCTAAATATTTCAACTCCCTTCCAGAAAAAATTCCTGGCAAACCACGACATCAGATTTCTGTGCAGATGTTCATCGAGTAAACAAACACGGAGCTGCACTCCCGATCCAGTCTTTAGCAAACTGGCTGGAACAGTAGCCCTCCTGCAATATAAGACCATCACTCTTAATTACACAGATGCCTTGATATTCTTTCCTTTTCTAAATGCACTAGGATGCTGCCAGGCTATCCAAGTTAGTATCTATGCTGACAAATGAGGCAGTGGATCCACCATTAAAAAGCTACCAGCAATTACAACGTTTATTGTCAGAAGTGCTTTGAATATCATAGTGTTAATAATATTGAGCTGAGACAACTATCCATGAACAAAATATCACTGTAATTTTAGGTTCACTGAGTGCTTTAACTGCTTGAACACATGATCAAAACCTTCCAGGAAGATTTGTTCTTCCTTTGGTTCCCCAAGGAAGAGAGAAGACTATGCAGTAGTCCTGTACACGTTGCAATGCTTGGCAGGTATGAAATGTGTGTCCACTGGATTTGTCCACTGCATGTAGGCATAAAACAAGACACAGTCTTGCTCTCCATAAATAGATTTCTGATTTTTGATATTCTCTTGAAAGACAATGAATATGTCCAAACTGATTTCTTGTCTAGCTGTCATTACTCCCAATTGTGATGTTTTAATTTTTCTTTCCCCTGTCTTAAAATTCTCTGATAATCTAGACACAATTTAAGGAACTTTTGGCAGTACTGAATACTGGCATGCACACTCTGGACTCAGCAATACATGACTGATTTTCTCACCAGGAACTGCTACTCCCTGTGGGCAGGAAGGAAGACTGGTCCTTGCATACCTTGTAGCAGGACACCATACTTCACCGAATTCATGATCCAAACTGAAGTTTAACTGTCTTCTCTGTGGTAAGGTAATAAAAGGTAATATAAAGATATATATATAAGGTAATATATAAAAGTACCTGTATAAGGTAATATATAGGTAATGATATAAGGTAGTATAACCACTAATAAATTTAATGATTTTTTTTGTCAGTATAATCTTTATTTGCATGGCAAAACAATGGACCAACATAAAGATTCCCTGAAGGGTTGTGCATTTTTATCTGCACTGTACAGACAGGGATACAAATCTTAGCAAAGGTAGCAGAGAACATTTGGGCTTCTAGAAAGAAAACTCATGACTTTTCATTGAAAAATCTTCTAAACTTGCAGTAACTTCACAAAAATGTCCCCAAGTAATAACCTGCAAAATATTTCCTCCAAAAGCAAACAAAAAATAACCGTCTTCAATCAGGTGATACTAGTATTACTGAATAGTCACAGAGCTGGATTTTTCTGGGAGATTATCTTCTATATGTCCTATGACTTTTTTACACAGAGTGGTGCACAGTACTACCTCCATAGCACAGTGATGGTCTCTGTAGCAGAAATTGAAATAAGAAATAATTTTGCAATACCCCCAAAGAAAAAGAGTCTGAAATTTCTTCCTTCTTGCCTTGACCTGTCTTTCTAAAACAGCATTAATGAATTGCAAAACAAGCTTTCTTGCAAACTTCCGTTGACTTTCAGACAACCAAGTTTCTAACCCTGATGTTGATGTCAGGGGACCACAAGGGAATTTAGCATCTTGAGTTCATGAAGCTTAATGGTCAGTTAGGCAAAAGGGGTGGGACACATCTCACAACTCAATGAGACCTTGACAAGATGTAGCTCAAAATTTAAGACATCAATACCTTATTCTTCTGCTGCCTGAAGTCCTAAGATTTTTATGCTAAATTCCACCAGAACTTAAATTGTTTCTGGGAATATCTTGGTGTGCTGAAGTCTTGTCAGTGTCAAAACCCCAGGCAGTATCTCTATTGGGATACCCACACAAGTGTTCCTCTAACCATCTTGACTGATAAACATTTAAGAAAACAACCACCCACCCCAAACACTAATCATTATAAGAATGAATGAAAATAGTTCCCAGGAGAAAAGGGTGCAGAGGGAAAAGTGTTAAGTGTGGCTTTGGAGGGCTGTAACAATGTAAGAGTTGAGCAGGGAAGGTCACTGGGGAGCATGGCAGAGGGGCCCCAGGGCCAGGGAGGTGGTGGTGCCTCGGTGGCTCTGGTGGTCTGCTACAAGGCTGGCCTCCCAGTTATTGCGATGGTTTGGTAGCTGTGAATGACTTATATGAGAATGGTTATCTATCTCTATTTATGTGGGTGCTTATATATTTAGATATCTTGTTAGAAAAAGTGGGTTTGGTTTTTGTTTTAAAAACCTTAAAAGGAATGAATGGATTATCCAGGTGTGAACAGAGAAACACTTAACAGAAGGAAATAGGAAAGAGTGAATTTATGGGTTTTTTTTAATGCATTGATAGACCAAATAGAAGAGTGTTCTTTAAGTCTTGGTCCTGGCTCATGTCTCCCTATAAGGTACCACAATATTTTAATTTTTATAAAATTCTACTGGAGAGCAGAGGGCAGGGGGTATAAACCGTACTAGTTGTTTTTTTTTTTTTTTTACTTCCATGAAGAAATCTTTTGGAATACTCCTGTCAGACTTGCAAAAAGGCTCTGTAATTTATGTGACTGGTGGGGAATATTGTTAGGCACAATGTTTAAGAGCAGAACGAAAGAGCAACAGGCTGGATAAAGGAAAGAAAAAACCCAGGAATGTTAAAAAGGTAAGTGGTTATGCTGTAGGAAACAAATTGGGTTTTAGGCACTTCCCTGTGGAAGAAGACTGTCCCTCCAGTTCACAGAGCAATGGGTAGTATATTATAGATGTTCTCAGACTGTTGTAGGTGTTATGAAGTGAAACCTAAGGGTGGATGTCCCTTATTATTGGGATTATTGTGGAAAGCTGCTAAAATATTTTGTGCTGATTGTGCTGAACATCAGAAAAATCAGTGGCTGCAATCAGAAATTAATGAATTAAGAAAGAACCTTAAAACTGGCCTAGTCGTTAGAAACGCAAAGTCACTTAGCAGCCCAGAAAGAAGTTTCAGAGAAGCAGAAAAAGGTGGCAACTATAAAGAAAAGGACATATTATAAGAATAAGCAAAGGGATTTAAATGTATAATTGAGCGGGAATTCAAAGGAACAATGGCAGACCCTAAAGGGGTCAGACAGTAGCAAATATGAAGTAAAGATGAAACTCCTGAATAAGCTGATCATTATGCAAAAATTAAAAATGGCTACTCTACCTACAGGAAGAAACAAAGTGTTAGATTGGGAGCCATTGGGGGACGCTGTCTTTTTGGATGATATATATGAATGAGGAAAGAGACAGGAGTGGGAACTCGGATAGCTACGCCAGGGGAAGGCAGTGCTGAAAACTGCCTTTGCCACTCAGTAAAAGAAACATCCCCAGGGGATGGGAAACAAATTGCTGCAAATCTCTGGCCTTTAAAAGAGAGCACATCTGGGGATTAGAGCGTTGTGCTGTGCAATGAAAGCACCAGCCGGTAGGCTCTGACAGTGCAGCTGGGCTCGACCCTCGGTGCTCTGCTCAAAAGGCAAGAGCAGCAACCATCCTTCAAGCCATGCGGTGTAGTGATGGCAACAACAAACACGGGTTTCCTCACTGGGGCTCTCATATGGGCTGAGCGAGAGCTGGGTAAATTTCCTTCACTACTGGACAAGATTCAGGCTTGTCTCTCTCCCTCTGGAGCAGGCCCTCATGCCCAGGTTTGATGACATAGAGAAGACTTGCAGGACTGAGATAGCTCTTTCCTCCAGCTTGTTCAAGCTATTCAGTCATGTTTGAAACAACCAGCGGTTCACTGAATCAGAAAAAAAGTGTGCGACTTTTTTCTTTGTCGGGGGTGTTCATCTGAAGGCGGTCATAGCCACTTTCACCATCAAGGATTGGTTGGTGTGCAGTGGGAGCCTATAGTCCTACAGCTTTCTCCTCCCCATGTACAATGAAATGTGCAGTGAAACCAGTGCTGAACCAAAGTGAAACTGAAAGGGCTTTATGGAAAAGCCTGTGTTGCCTAGGGACAAGATCCAGGACTAGAAGTCAGAACTTTCGGCAACTGACACCAGCTTCAGACTTAGAAAATATTAGCAGCCATTATGTAATTAGTGCTACCACATGTCTGGGTGAGAGATTTCTGGTGGTCCGAAACCTCCCAGGAACCCCTGTACAGTACTTCTTTGCCTTGCCTCTCACGGTGTGACTGTCGGTCTGGAAGTCTGACGTCTACAGTGTGCGCTCAGATCAGCCATCTTCTTTACTCATGGTACATCTGATATTTCTTGGAAAAGTCAGACTCGCTGAATGGGCATACTTCAGCTGAAATGCACCTGCAAAGCAGATCCATTATGTTCCAGAAGCATCCTATACTTCATACTTGCTGCGTGTTTGTACATGTGGGAAAGCTTGGGCAGGAGTGGGACTTAATTACACTGTTGGTGTTACAATGGTGAAGAACCCTGATATAAAATTGTTTGATGTGGAACCCTTTTGCTAGTGTTGTCTGTGTAAGTTCTCCAAATAAAATCCCTCATCAGGACTTTCTGCTTGCTATGGGTCAATCTATATGTATTTTTCTACTCTTACTGGCTTGGTTACATCCATCAGAGTAAGATTTCCTAATTTAGGTTTTAACAGAGTTAGTATAAATGCAACATTTTATAATTATCTCCATCCAAAATCTGATAAAGTAAATATATATCAGTGTTTCCTGTTGATTAGCTGATTTTTAAAAAAAAGTTTTTAACATTGGGATTCTGTGAGGAAAGTTGCCTTGACAAGTAAGTTTTGACTGAGGCTGATTCTTAGAAGAAATTTCATTTAGCCAAATATGGGAATTCAAATTGAAAAAACCCCACAGAATTGGAGGTAATAATGTAACTTCCCCCTTAGACTAGTTATTTCTCTTGAGAAAGTCTGTGCAGCATAACCCAGACTCTTGAGTTGGGGAAGTGAATGAGTACATAAATGAACTAAGCTTTTCAGTATCAGCTGCAGCTGTGATATTGGCAGTTTTCATGGCAGGAGGCTATTGAGTTCAACTGCAACAACCCATCACCAAGTATCACTAAATAATTAGAGAAAAACATTTCCTTTGCCTTTTATTATCCTAAACTCCAGAGATGACATCAGAATAGTTCACATTTTCTACAAGCTAATCATATCTGCTTCATCTGCCATTGGTCTCAAAGCAGAAACACCCCCCCTCAGTTGCTGCATTTCCTTCCTGGTTACTCTACTGTGATCCCACTGAAACCAGTGAGGGCCCAGTGAAAACCAGGCTGGTGTAAAAGTGGTGAAGAGGAGGCCAGAAACTAGCCAAAAGGCTCTGGATAAGTTGATTTTTATTTCCTTTATGATGGTGAGCATTACAGCACTCAGAAGAATATGATAATCTTTTTCATAGAAAGTGGGTATGGTATACACTACCTGGATCTTCTCAAAAGCTGCTGGTTGAAAACAAAATCAGCAAGGATTGTAACACAGCTATCCCTCTGCTTTTTCTGCTGCTCACTCCGTCTTTGTCTATGTTACAAAACGCTAGAAGGTTCAGAAATCAGCAGTCAGAGAGATGGTCTTGACAATTAGCAGGTTTTAATATCTTCCTCAAAGACACTACCTTGCCTTGCAGTAAGAAGGATTTTCTTACTATGGGCAAATTCTGAAACAAAGCAGACTTGGAGAAAGTCCACCAAGTTTTCACAGTTCTTCTTTATGTGTTTCTGTATTACTTTCAGGTTTACTTGTTTAAATTTTACTTCTGACCCAACTGCTGCTTTGCCATGCAGTATATCCCAGGCTGGTAAACCAGTTGAAATTGTCCCACTGCCCATGGGCTCTGGATTCAGGTGACACTGCTGTCTTTGTGACCTCACTTTCATTTCCTTCTTGGCCTTCTGAAACTCCTTCCACTTTTTATTTCACTCTTGTTAAGTCTTTCCTTCATGGGCTTTTGTGAGCTTTTATACATGTCTAGAGAGGTGCAAGTTGAGTCCAACTGTGCAAGCCCCAGCAGCAGAAGGACTGGAAATAGTGGTAAAGAAAGAAGCTTGCTAGATATATGGCAATAGTGAATGTCTGGAAATGGAGCTCAAAAATGGTAGTTCCAGAATGAATATAAGCTCCTAAGCACTGATTAAAAAAGAAACTGTAATGACATGGGTACTGAAATCTCATGGGAGCAGCTGTTTTTCTTCTCTGTGAGTTCATGTGATGCTGTGTCTTCTCACAAATACTTTGTGTTCAGGCTAGGTCAGAGAGATCACTCTTGCCTGTGAAACACAGCAGGTCTTGTTTGTTGATGTGTGGCCAACGGAGGAGCATTGGAACAGCGGCTTTGTCTGTGATCATGTGTTTTTCACCTGAGAAACAGGGAGAATTACTGGAGTGAATTGTTTACAACCAGTTTTTAGGTAATAGGCAATCTTTTGGGTCCCTACTGTGTTAAATGCTATATGCACATGTAGCAAGAAGTGATCATGGGTTCCAAAACTGTAATAATCTAAGCACAGGAGATCACCGAGAAGAACCTTCTTTTTAATAACAGAGTTGCAATAACAGACAACAGAGATGAAAGTACTTGCCACTCTAGGGATAAACTCATCTACCTCGCATGCAGGAACCTTATCAACACAAAAACCACTGCAAAAAGGGTGTTCCCTCTGTAAATAAGTCCAGGGAAGAGAATTACAGCACTGCTATCCTTGCCTGATTTGGAGGAGGAGGACTTTCTTCTCCTGAAAAAGTAGTTATGAATCCATAAAAATAATACAGCATTATTTTTGCTCATTTTTATATAATGAATATTTAACAATATTATTTGGTGGAAAAACCCCCAAACCCTATACCTGTCACCTATCAATATACAGCTGGCTTGAGAACAAGTGAGAGCAGATTTGCAATGACCTGGTCTTTGATCTGTTCGGATTAACATCCCTCTGCTAATGGTTGGGGGTTTATTTGCATGAATAACATCTAGAAATGTTATTTGAAAATTAGTATATTATCACTTTTGGTTTTCATTTCAGTTATTTTTCATACACTGAAGATGGCAAAGGCATGGATATCAGAAATTCTCAGTGTTCATACTGGCAAATAATGAGACCTTCCTGTGTGATAAAAGAACATAATGGCATTGGAGTATCACAGGGAAAGAAATGCTGAGTTCAAAACACTAACTCAGGATTGCAGTGATTTATTGATATATTAATGGGATATAATTAACCAGCAACTCAGTGAACTGTACATTTAGGATCAATATCAGAAATGCAACAGATGATAGATACACTACAATAATAAACACTTACAAAACATTAGGAAACACCTACAAACTTGTAAAGACCCTTCTATAATAAATCCCAAGAAGGTCTAATCCCACCTGGGCACACACATGCATGCACGCACAGTTGCACGCACACACAGATGCATGCATGCCCTCTCCCTGCACAGGCCCTGGGTTTCACAAACCTCTCCTCCCAAGTCGTGTGGGTCCCCTGAGGTGCTCACCAAGGGTGGGATGTGGTAGCACCCCTACCCTGGGTGTATGCAAGTTTGGTCTACAACTTCAATGTAGACCTCCAGGAATACTTTTTGAAGGGATCGACTCCAGGTACATAGGATTAAACTAATAATTAAGGTGCTCCCACTCCCATTGTATGCAATACGGAGTATGTGAGACTCTGTTTTTAAAAACTAGAGACTCTGTTTTTAAAAACTGGACCGTCACAGCTCCTCTTCTACTTGTGGTTGGCCCCTTCCTGTGTTTCTGCACTGTGTAGTATACAGTGGGCACAGATTAGATTAGATCCTCGAAGCTGTGCATTTTGGTACCAATATCAGTGAGGCCAGTGAGGCTGGGAGGTCTCTGATTACATTTGCTGTCCCCTTTCTTTGCAAAGATGTGTCTCCCATTGCAAAGTCTGGGGTGAGATTGCCTAATTTCAGTGCTACCTTCAGGTTTTGCAACCCATGAATTCCTGCTCTATGCTTTTATTGAACTTTGCAAGAATGAAAAATAGAGAGAAACAAAGACAGACAAACAAACAAAAAGGGAAATTCGGTTTTCTCAATTTTCCTCATTGCATTTTCATTTCAGGAGTGGAAATGCTTCATCAAGGAATTACTGGAGCGTAATCATCCTAATTTCTCCTCATTATTTAGTAAAGCAGAACGGCAGTGTGATTGGAGTGAGGAATGAGACTGTAACCTACCCAGGTTAATAACAAGCAAGTCCTCTTCAATCTCTTTGTCTCCATCCTGCTCTTTCCACGGTGTCCAGTCCTTTACCTATTTCACTTCTCCACCCGCTTTGATTAGTTGCCAAGAAAATCCTAAGCGTCAACTCGGCTGTCAGGCTAGCAACTTTAAGTGGGTGCTTGAGGCTGTCTTTTAACATACTGTGCAAGTATCATATATCATATTTCTTAGGCACCCTTCTACATTGTTAATGTGAACTGAATCTTGATTTGTGGAGTACACTGCTAGCCCTCTACTTGCTTCAATTGTGAGGAAATATTTCTTGGTTTAGTGTAAAATTTCATTGTACAATATATAAGGTTAATCTGCACAGTGAATTCACACACTGAATCTCCTTTTGTGAAAGGGTAAAAGGATCTTAAGAAAATGAAAACAGAAAACAAAATGGTAGAAAAAAGCCCGCTTCACAGAAGAATATTGTTGTTACTCCAAAAGAAGTTTTTGAAAGCCTATGCACAATTTCTGGAAAGGAGCGATAGCATATTTTTATATTAAAACTGCATTAATATTAGATAAGTACACTTTTGTGTATGTAAGTAGAGTTAAATATGAAATACAGTATATCTGCTTTTGTCCTGTCTGGGAATCACTATTCTGTTTTGCAAGGTCACATCAGTAACAAATGATGTACAAACAATAACATATTAATTTGAAAACGTGAATGCGGGCAGATGCTCCCAGCATAAGGCAAATGAATGTGAATGGCTCCACCGTTTGTGGTACAGGCTTTATTAATTCTTTGATACTGACATCAGTGAGCAGTGTGGTGAGCACACCTCCATCGGGTTTGCTTCAGAGAGAAAATCCAGGGTGTCTTTTGACATAAAATGTAAAGTTTCACCAAAGCTTTCAAGTGAAAAATTTCAGACAGTTAAAGGGAGAAAATATCATGGCTTGACAGAAGTAAAAGATACTCAAACAAATCAATGTACTCTAAGTAAGTATCACATTAAATTATGACTAAGCAAAATCTGCTTAAGGTTTGTGTTTGTACCACTTTTTTCATTTTGTGAGTAAAAGAAGCTGTGTTTCCATTGAAGACTGTAGATAGATGAAATCAGAGAACTTCGTTCTATGGTTTGTCTGTCACATAGCATATAAGCAGACCTAGCAATGCCTAGATAAATTTCAGGTCAAAATCATCTTGAAAACTATTCCATTTTAATGTTTTCCCCAGGCAATCTGAGGTACACTTCACAATTTAAGCAAAAATCTCCAAAAGACTTGCAAAGGTGCAAAACCACTTTGATACATCACAGTTGAATCTGAGATTCTAACAAATACAGCTTAAATAGGAAAATTTTGACATTTCTACATAACATTTATCCAGTTTGCTGAGGTCTAGTGACCACAGTTTAATTTTGGAAGCAGCAGATCAAATTTTGAGGAGATTATTAAATTCTTTGTAGGACTTAAAATATGAGTCCTTTACAGAAATTATGACAGTATTTTGAACAGAAATGCATGAAGCACGTGATGGTAACAATTCATTCTGCATTGGTTGTACACGAAATGCACCAGCATGTGCCTTGGTGTTACGAGATGTTCTAATGTGGCATGCTGTCAGAGACCGGTCTGACAGAAGTAGGGAAAAAGGAGTTAAACTCTGTTTTTCTTTGCGAAACTCCTCCAGTAATGACAACCGACTCTCTCTTGGCTGCAGAGTCACTCTCTCAGCCATGTACACCACTCTGCTTAGCTCATAGTAAGAATTTGTGGCCTTGTTTGCATTAAAGATCCATTCCTTAATGTCTTCTTGAGGAGGTAATGAATGAGTAAGAGGTGTTGTAAATAAAGCTGGTCAATTTATTGTGCCATGGTTGAAATATTTTTCCAGGTCCACTTGTAAATGCTGCAGCTTCAGAGGTCTCTGCTGCAGCTTCTGGGCAAATATATGTCCCTTAATTAATATTTGCATGCTGTATCTCAGGTTACCTGTGAAAACTGAGCAATAGGAAGACAGCAAAGTCATGTCTGATCAGTCTTAATGGCTAGTACAGCCTAGTTACATGGCAGTTACATCATACGAAGCATTATTCTGCTTTATGTTATGTGAAATTACCAATAATTTATACATATTAATTATAAACCTGAGAATAATAGCACAACCCAGCTGGCCTCCAATACTGTATGTCTTCAGACCACAGGCAAATTCCATAAGTTAATCGGTTTTGGTATGTGGCTCCTGATATTTTGTTTGTTCCAAACTCAGAGAGATAATGTATTGACACTGTCAGTAGATTGTCATTAGAGGGCATTTGGTACAGTGCATAGCTAATTATTCTTCAGAATATTTCTGGGGATGTCCCTATGCAAAGCCTGCAGGACTGAAGGGTGGTTGTGGGTGAAAGGTGGAGACATGAAGTCGGGAATGATCTCAGATACACCAACTGGGTCTGTATCAGTTTCTCCCTTCACAAGATAAAGTTGGAGATACCTCCTCCCTCTCCAGTGGGAAATTTAACTTCACTTACATAATTAAATAAAGCTAAGCTTGCCAGGTCTGTGGTTGGAAGCAACTGGTGGTTTCATCTGGTCCTGTACTGGGGGCAGCACCCAGATAGATGGGTGGTCTGAGGGGGGTGCAGAGCTTGGGCTATTGCTCCAAGAGCTGTGCTCTGGTGTCCTAATTGACCAGCCTGTCAAGTGTGCAGGAGGCTGGTAAGAGGCAGTGAAGGCAAAGTACTGTTGCTCAAACGGCCTGAGGAAAAAGTGCAGGACTTTTAGAAACAGTAACCGAGCACAGACATACAGAAGAGGAGAGTTAAATGATTCCCTGTTTTAGCTCTGTGATTTCTGTTTGCATCTCTGAAATGTCCCTGCTGGTCTCAGTGATATACCTAATTTTTCATCATATATTATCCTTGTGCTTTCTCAATTTGCTTCTGATTAAAGACTCTAACCTGAAAGGTAAAAATAATCTCAGATTTATAGGTAGTTGAGCACCGTCTTTAAAATGCTTTCATTACTCAAACTTACCTGAATTTATAGCTTGCTTAAACCCTAGTGCCACTTTTCCTGAGATTTTCTGGTTTTTAAGTCCTTCATCTTGGATATAATGTGAAGAGACAGTCTTTACGACAGAAGAATATTGGCTGTTCCTCCTTGTGGAGCAGCGTGGTGGGAGGTGTGCGACTGGCCCAGTTCTCCCAGAGGGAACTGGAGGGGGTCCGTGGGATCTGTGGGCAGGGTAAATGTCGTGGTGGTAATTCAGAAAGATTTAGTATCAGACTTTTGAAGTAAAATTTGCCTCTTTCTTGCAGGGTACCAGGACTTCCCTACAGCAGTTCTGGCTAATGATAATACCTGCAAAGCTCCTTCTCACGATGCAGTTAGAAGAGTGAAGTACATACCCTACAGAAAATAACACTTTGTGGTGGGTTGACCCTGGCTGGATGCCAGGTGCCCACCAAAGCCGCTCTATCACTCCCCCTCTTCAAAACTGGACAGGGGAGAGAAAACAAAATGAAAGGCTTGTGGGTTGAGATAAGGACAGGGAGATCACTCAGCAATTACCGTCACGGGCAAAACAGACTCAACTTGGGGAAAAAATTAATTTAATTTATTACTAGTCAAATCAGAGTAGGATAATGAGAAATAAAACCAAATCTTAAAAACACCTTCCCCCCACCCCTCCCTTCTTCCCAGGCTTAACTTTACTCCCAAATTTTCTACCTCCTCCCCCCAGGCAGCGCAGGGGGACGGGGAATGGGGGTTTGGGTCAGTTCATCACATGTTGTTTCTGCTGCTCCTTCCTCCTCAGGGGGAGAACTCCTCACACTCTTCCCCTGCTCCAGTGTGGGGTCCCTCCCACGGGAGACAGTCCTCCGTGAACTTCTCCAATGTGAGTTCTTCCCATGGGCTACAGTTCTTCATGAACTGCTCCAGCGTGGGTCCCTTCCACGGGGTGCAGTCCTTCAGGAGCAGACTGCTCCAGCGTGGGTCCCCCGCGGGGTCACAAGTCCTGCCAGCAAACCTGCTCCAGCCTGGGCTCCTCTCTCCATGGGTCCACAGGTCCTGCCAGGAGCCTGCTCCAGCGTGGGCTTCCCACGGGGTCCCAGCCTCCTTCGGGCATCCACCCGCTCTGGCGTGGGGTCCTCTATGGGCTGCAGGTGGATATCTGCTCCACCATGGACCTCCATGGGCTGCAGGGGGACAGCCTGCCTCACCATGGTCTTCCCCACGGGCTGCAGGGGAATCTCTGCTCCGGCGCCTGGAGCACCTCCTCCCCCTCCTTCTTCACTGACCTTGGTGTCTGCAGAGTTGTTCCTCTCACACATTCTCACTCCTCTCTCCGGCTGCAGTTGCTGCTGTGCAGTAACTTTTTTCCCCTTCTTAAATACATTATCACAGAGGCACTACCACCGTTGCTGATGGGCTCAGCCTTGGCCAGCAGCAGGTCTGTCTTGGAGCTGGCTAGCATTGGCTCTATCAGACATAGGGGAAGCTTCTAGCAGGTTCTCACAGAAGCCACCCCTGTAGCCCCCCTGCTACCAAAACATTGCCACACAAACCCAATACACACGTCTCCCCTCTGCCTTCAAAAGCCAGGGGTGGCTGGTGAAGGCAATGCAGCATTTCTAGTGGGAATGAATTGAGGGTCCCAAAAAACTATACAGGAAACATACAAAAGAGTGTGAGAACAAGGATCTCTGGCTCTGCATTGGTGCAGGCTATGAAACTAACAGGAGAAGATGTGAAGATGTAGGTAGCTGTCTTTCATCTTTTATGTATGAGTGGCTTTTCTAAAAACAGGCCATTAGAGGTAGCAATATCCAGAAAGACAAATGAAATCAGGAAAAAACACCATGGCATATTTTAAAGAAAATCTAATTCATAAAATATGAATACTTTTGCAAGGATGAATACTACCACATGCTCTTGTAAGCGATGACCAAGCGTAATTTTGGATAAAGTCTCTTCTGAAAGTGGCCTGTTCTTATGACAGTACTTAGCCAAAAAAATTCAACAACTACGTGTTTCTTTTGTTACTGGTGCAGCTGTTTCCCAGAAAAATGTCAATTGGTTTACAAAAAGCTACCTATAGAGGAAGAGGACATGACTCAGCCTAAATCCTGCACACAATCACAAGTCTCTTGATGTAAGGCCTGGCATGCAAAGGAAGTAAGCTCCTTGAAAAAATCCCTAGTTATTTATATTTATTTACATAGCAGTATTTGTTCACTTGTGTCACAACAGGACCAAAATCTGAAGTGATTGCACCTTTGTGGATGCTCTCTGCAGCCATTACCCCAGTTATCCAAACCAAACTTACTGGTGAGGATAGCAAAGCCATTGTTACTCCCATATTTAGGTTTCCTTTGAAGGGGAATCAGAGCATTGGTGCAGACACATACCTGATGACCAGGACTGTGATGTTGTCCTGGTTTCAGCTGGGATAGAGTTAATTTTCTTCTTAGTAGCTGCTACAGTGCTGTGGTTTGGATTTAGTGTGAGAATGATGCTGATAACACGCTGATGTTTTAGTTGTTGCTAAGTAGCGCTTATCTTAAGCCAAGGACTTTTCAGTTCCCCATGCTCCGCCAGCAAGCAGGTGTGCAAGAAGCTGGGAGGGAGCAGAGCCGGGGCAGCTGACCCGAACTAGCCAAAGGGCTATTCCATACCATGGAACATCATGCCCAGTATATAAACAGGGGGGAGTTGGCTGGGAGGGGCAGACCGCTGCTCAGGCATCGGTCAGTGGGTGGTGAGCAATTGCATTGTGCATCACTGTTTTTTTTCCTTGAGTTTTATTTCTTTTTTTTCCTTTCTTTTTTTCTTTTTTTCTTTTTTTTTGTTATATTCCTTTTCATTACTCTTATTATTATCATTATATTTCATTATTACTACTGCTAGTATTATATTTTACTGTAGTTATTAAACCGTTCTTATCTCAACCCATGAGTTCTACCTTCTTTCCCGATTCTTCTCCCCATCCCACTGGGAGAGGGGAGGAGTGAGGGATCAGCTGCGTGGTGTTTAGCTGCTGGCTGGGATTAAACCACAACAGTCCTTTCTGGCACCCAATGTGGGGCCCGAAGGGTTGAGATAATGACAGATCTGACCAGAGCGTTTCAAAAGGAATTTGTTATAAGCATTCATTATATTAGTTTAGTAGTTGCTGGTCACAATGTTGATTTATTGGCTCTTAGAGTTGTGGCGCTCGTTCTTAGAGTTGTGTTATGTATCATCACCTCACTTGCCGTATATAGTCCCTGTGTTGCTGCTTATCACCCATAAGGTGAGGTGGATTAAGGTTTTTGCTTTGCTGTGCTATGTAACATGGGTTTATGGTACGGTAAAATTATTGGTCATGGGACTAATCCGGTATTTGTATTCAGGATTGCCGTTATCTCCGTACTTCAGGAGCTATCTAGCGGAAACTATTAATAATTACACCTTTTACCTTTTCTCCTTAGAGAGGCTAGGAACTAGCATGTTCCTGAATGTGGTTCAGGTCTTGTTCAGTGTTAAACAACTGTTCAAGAGGATCACCGAGAGATCTGCCCCAAAGCTGGAGACTTACGAGTGGCAGGGTGTGTGGGGTAGCATGGGCAAATGCCTAGGACGGTGGGCACCTCCAGTGTTTTGGAACTTCACTCTTGAACAAGTGCAGAATCCTGAAAAACTAGTAGAACACTTGGAAAAAGTATGCTGTCACCCCGACAATTCCAGGGAGGCACAAATCACTGCAATGTGCTGGGGCCTGGCCCATGCCTACCGAGCCCTGTTCAACACTATTCAGTACCCTCAAGGGGAAGTGAAGGTCTCTGGATCTGACAACAAAATGACAGGCACTGCTACTCCAACCCCAGCAACAGGCACCACAGACACTCCAACCCCTGTGACAGGCACTGCAGCTGAACCAGAGAACCAACCCATGCCGGTATCAGTTGCCCCTCAGTATTGAGAAGAAATACTCAAAAAGCCCAGCTCGCTTAGCGAAGGATGAAGGTGAACCAGGGTTATCATGAGAACAGGAGGAAGAGGAAGAACCAGAGATAATCACTTGATCCCTATCCTTGAGTGAGCTGCGAGATATGCGAAAAGACTTCAGCCATTGTCCTGGCGAGCACTTTATCACCTGGCTCCTCCAATGTTGGGATAACAGAGCCAGTAGCTTGGAATTAGAGGGTAGGGAAGCCAAGCAACTGGGATCCCTTTCTAGGGAAGGGTGCATTGACAAACCAATTGGAAAAAAGACACAAGCCCTCAGCCTCTGGAGGCAACTTCTGTCACGCTTGAGGGCAAGGTACCCCTTCAAGGAAGATGTTGTATGTCATCCAAGCAAGTGGACTGCCATGGAGAAAGGTATCCAGTACCTGAGGGAATTAGCCATGTGGGAGATGGTTTATTAAGACCCAGGCAATGTGAAGTTACCCACAGATCCAGATGAAGTCCACTGCATGACCCATGTGGCGGAAGTTTACATGGAGTGTGCCATCATCTTATGCCAATTCATTGGCAGTAATGGACTGGAAAGACGAAGAGGGACCAACGGTGGATGAATTGGCTGGCTGACTCTGGCAATACGAAGAAAGTCTCTCTTCCTCCCTCATCTCGGCTGTGGAGAAACTGCCAGACATACTAGCCGAGAAATGGTCCTGAGAGTTGCAGCGATTTAAGGATAAGTTCTGCCTCCCACCCATACAGACCAATATCTCAGCTATTAGGAATAAGCATCCCTCTGCTTATTTTTTTCCTCCCTTTTTTTGTTATATTCCTTTTCATTACAATTACAAGTATTATAATTATAATTATAATTATATTTCATTATTATCATTGTTAGTATTATATTTTACTTTAGTTATTAAACCTTTCTTATCTCAACCCACGAGTTTTACCTTTTTTCCCGATTCTCCTCCCCATCCCACTAGGAGAGGAGAGGAGTGAGGGAGCAGCTGTGTGGTGCTTAGTTGCTGGCTGGGGTTAAACCATGACAGATGTTCACCTGAGAAGTCACGTGAGTTAAAACCCCATTGAGCACAGAGCCATGCAACTTGAGAAGAAATACCTGGCATGAAAATATGCAGTCTAAAAGGCATACAAATAAAGTTTGGAAGGGGAATATTGCCAAAGATGGTGAGAGATCAGCCTTCTTTTGGTTGCCTGCCTTAGTCTACATGGTATCATCAACAGAGTGACCTAGTTCTTACCATTACTATTGATGAAAATCTCAGAGTAGCTCAAATGGCAACAAGGGGTCTTGCTTGTAATTCGTCATTCCTAAAGTTTTGTGCTTGCACTCAAGTTTTGCAGATGATTTTCCCTTAACATGTGCTTGCATTTCTTCAGCATCCATTCTCTTGTTTGGGTTACTGAGCTCCATCCCACTTTCCTGTTTCATATTACCCTGCAAGACATTACAAGGAGTGAGATATTTGACTCTTATTTACACCTTCCTCTTGATCAGCAGATCGCCTTGTGCCAGTACCTCTCTGGGATTAGTTATCTAAAGAGTTAGGTACATGTTTAAAAAAATATCTTCAACTTAAAACCAGTCACTCTCTGTTTAAAAGTATTTGGTTTATTACGTGGCAGGTCCTGGTGCATTTACTACAAGTTTAAGAGGTCAGAACAATGAAACTTCCTTTCTTTTTCCTTTCTCTCACTTTCATAACAGTGTGGTTGCAGTAGACTATGTGGTATCATTTCCTATTTCCTTTATATGCAGCTTTTCTTTTTTCTGTCATCCAAAAATAATTTCAAAAACTTCTAGAAAAGGTGACTGTAAATTTAAGAAGACTACTAAGGCTAGATACTCTGGATTACCTATTGTTACTTGATTACATATTGTTATTTTTATTGGTATTACAGATATTATATTGTTTTTAGTGTGTGCTTGGCGATCTACAAATAATGGAAAGGAAAGTAGAAAAAAAAACCCAACAAGGTGATTCCTAGCCAAACAGCACGCTATCTAAGCTAATGTACTGGCCAGAATGACTTTTAATTTAATATATTTTTTAAATGGTTAAATTTTAAATTAATGGTTCCTTTAATTTCCAACCACCCATTTTACAAAGCAAACCTTACTAAAGATGTCAATATTTGCAGCTATTCAAATTCAAGTAAAATCCAGTCTAAGCAGCCTGTGTAGATATGAGTTTATTCTTTCATTTGAGAAAGAGTGAAAATTAAATACAAAAACGACCACCTATCTCCACCTGTTAATCTAGTCACAAAAATATTATCTACTACATGAATATTTATTTCTTACATCCCTGCTGATAAACTAATGGTTTAATATTGTTCAGGCTTTTAGCCTCTTTCATGCTTTTTCCAGCTCTGTCAGTGTGGGTCATTTAGTAGTTTAGTGTCTAAAACGGCCATACATATATATTAAAATTAGACAGTTTAAATTTACCTGATGTGAGGTGATTTAAATAAACATGTGCAAGCTAGGTGTTATTTTGATCTCGTAGGATTTTATACCATTCCAACTCCAGCAATTAAATGGTGTTTCTTGATACCTCACTTTCTTTATAACCAAGCTCAGAACCAGCTCTTTTGTATTATATAGCAGGACTCTGGAAAGCTGTCTTTCCCCTTTCCTTCAGGCTGTATGGTGGAGTTATGCAGTCAACTGCATTGATAAATGAGGTTTTTTTATGGTTTTCTCTTTCTTACATAGAAGACCACTGGGAAGAGACCTCCTTTTATACTGGTTCACATGGCAGGATTACTGGGCATGAAAAGTAAATTCTAACTCATTAATGAGGGTAACAGCTAGTTCTGTCACACACGTAGTCTGCAGGGAAGGTTTATGGATTTGTTTGTACATGTCTGTTTAAGATACATGTTTCTGTCTACAGAGAGATCAAAGAGCATTCAAAGCTTTCAGGTGTATTTCCCTTGAAAATAAGGGCAATTCAGCCAAGTTCTGGATCCAGCCTCTCCATTCTTAAAGCCTGTAGGAGGTTTTGCATAAGTTGAGGCAGGGTGAGATCTGTGTCAGAAGAGGGAAACATGCATGGAAATACTTTTTTTCTCCTCAAAATTATGGAGATTTTAATGTCTTTTTTCAGTAACAATGTACTCTCTGTTCTGATTTTTGGAAAATCTGATTTCATTTTGGTTCAGGAAAAAAAATGACTCAAGATACCTTGAAATTCTCCAGGGAGACGCCATTGCAGAAAACTGTTCAGGTCCTTTAAACATGTTATTCTGAATTGTAACATGATACATAAAGCATTTTAAAAAATACCTTTGAAATCAAAGGCCATTCCTAAATGAAAGTCTGTCAGTAAAATAAGTTCAAAATAAACTTTTTAGATATCTCTAGAGTTTCCCTGAAATGTTTAAAAAATTCTGAATAAAGCATTTTGATTTTTTTTCTGAAATCTGGCAATTCCAGGTTTTGATTTCTAGTCCTAGTTTAAACTCATGAAAATATTTACTTGCTAGGCTAGGAAAATTCTTTATATTCATTACGTTTATTAACTGTTGGTTTTCAAGTTCTATTTTTCATACAGAAGTTCTTCTGTGGGGCTAAGGATCTTAGCATGGACCCTTCTCTGCCCGCCCTGAAATGTCTGGCAGGATTCCAGTTTACTTTGGCTTTTCACCTGCATCTTTTTCTGCAATCTGCCTTCCCAGAAGCGCTTGTCAGTATGAGGACATGACTGAAAAAAAAGAGTAAGTCTGCTTTAATGTGCTGGTTTTGGCTGCTTGGTTATCTCCGTGTCGTCAGGTGCTTGTTCATGTTTCTCTCTGGGTGCAGGCTTTTTCATTTATCAAAGCTCATTTTATTGCCTTCTGTTCCTGCTGCTTTCATCACTATGGCAGCTGAATGTTTTGTTCAATTGAGTTCTACTCTTCACTGCTACCTGCAAATTTGTCCACAGGAGCACTGTGAAACAAAGGCATGGATCACAATATCTGAGATCTACTTGTTTGTAAGATCAGTATATTTTTATAAACAGTTTAACTACTAGCCACTGGTAAACATTTCAGCATTACTTCATTAAAGAAGAATATTGAAACACAATGACTATAAACCCACAATTGCTACTGTTGTGGAAGCCGACTTGTGCAATATTGAAAATATTTTTAATTAAACAGAATGCACTGCTGCCTGGGAAGTTGTGTAAGTATTTATTACAAATAAAGCAGATTAATTAGCTGAAGGGAATCAATGCAAATGTAGAATGTGTGTATGTTCAGTAGGATTTACATTTATTGCAGGGTTTATAAATCTAAGGAAACACTGTCACCATTCTAGTGCGATTTTTCAGTATTTTTAAGGCTTATCAAAAGCATTGGTCAAAGTGGCACTTGTTGATAAGGACAAGTTGAGCAATGCTACATTTTATGTTAAAAAGAATGGGGCTGCCACTTGGTAAAACCCATGCAAACAGCCAGAGCAGAGAAAGCCTTGAATATTTGAGTGGGAGGAGGTTTGTTCCTATTGGGGCTGCAATGGACACGAAGGACTTCTGTTCCCATTTTCCTCACAGTACATCCTATCTTCCTCCTGGCATGTTGCACAGCCCTTGTCTGTGTACAGGGAAAGGGAAGGCGCTGAAAGCGCAGTCTGTGCCAAAGCAAATCTAGGAAGGTCCATGGTCTGAGCTGTCACCCCTTCCCTCCTCTGCATTGTAGAAATTCTTTGGCTGCAGAAGCTGCTTGTCAGTCAGCTCCACTCCCTTTGAATCCCATGTTTTCTGGAAACCAGAGCTCTTATCGGGTGTCTGCAATAGCTTTCTTATGTATTCCACTTGGTGACAGGCCTGTAAATATAAATTTGTTTCTAAAGTGAATGTAGTGCTGGAGAAATATGTCAGCGTGACATGTGGAGAGACTGAAGCTGCCCTGGTCACCTCCACCATTGGTGTAGCCCTGATGTCATGGGTAGGGCATTTGCCTTGCTCCAGATGTCCTGCCTCCCTCCATGCCTCTGGGGTCTGCTGTTAAACGGGGAGCAACTTCCCAATTGTTTGCATTTGTGTGTGGGGAGGCTTACCTGGCTTCCAGCGATGTAAAATTGCAGTGGCCACCTCATTTTGAACACCCTCGCCCATGCATTCGGGATTTCAGACCAGAGCAGACACCTGTGGAAGGTTCTCTGCTTCAAATTTCACATTAATGCTGAAATTTGCACAATGGGAATCCATGAGGAAGACTTTTTACCTAACTATCTATTTTGCCTGGCCAACTATCCAAAATGGCTATTCAATTCCCCAAAGTAATGGATTTCTACCTCTATTGCTTCTTATGCCTGTGCCGCTCCAAGATTTCTCCAATGCCCCATCCATGAACGAATATTGAGGGAGGAGAAACATGTACAAGCAGTTGCAAGGTTATCCCCCTATCGGCATGAAATATGGGTCCCCCTCCTTGCTTGATTCACATGGGCACTGCATCACACCGAGTTTGGTGAGTGGGTGGTGGTGGGGAATGAGAGCTTAGGTAAAACCTAATTGCTTTATTTCGGATGAAAGCTCATGATAGCCCTGAATAATCTGGCATTTTGTTCTCTGCAAAAGCAAGACCACAATTACCTTTGAGATTATAGAGCTATTTTCTGTTTGGTCCCGAATCTCACAGTGCCAATCAGGAAAACAGAAACTATTTTTTTATTACAGATAGCCCCCAAACAAATTTTGGAAGTAGATTAAAGAAGAAAATATTGGTTAATGCTTTTTCTCTTTTGAATATTTTTGGTAGGGTTTATCCTGATTCAGCAACTATGCTCTTCATCACTGTCTGTTTCACTGGTAGCAACATTTAATGAAATTTGTGTAAACCTACTCACTTTCTTTGTCCTCCAAATCCTTTTCTCCCTGCTGATTCCTCAGCTCCACATTGAGTCTCCAATTTTTATCTGTCTGCTGAAAATGGGAATACTCATGTGCCTCAGGGTATATTGGCATGGATCCTCATGCTGGAGCCAGCACTCAGGACCATGACCTGTACTGAGCAAAAGGTGCCCCAGACTGTGCTGTGGGCAAGAAAGCAGCATCTCCCAGGTCATTTACTTCTCACAGTCTCTCCTGGGCTTTCTCATGCTGTGTGTGTCCCAGAGTCCAGTTCTGCTGGAAGGTTCTGAAGAAGGCACTTAGGTTACAATAACCACAGCTGTCAAGGTGCCGTGGGAGAAAGTAAAATGCTTCTGGAGTGCCGGGATATTTTTGGTAGTCCTAGCTGGACTTCACATTATGGGAACCTCACTGAGGTTTCTGAAAGGGCCTCTGATGTCCAGCTTCTGTGCTTGAAAATTGAGTTTCAATGAGTACACTAAACTCTGAAATAAAAGAAAGTGAGTACTACCAAGGCAAAGGCAAGTTGTGCTACTTGTTGTTGGGTCTGGAAGTTAGCAGAGACACCTTTCCTGGTAGTGGAATGCATTCAGGTTTTCTCCCTTAAATGTGTTGTTACATTCCATGTTCAAATACATTTTCATTTCTTTGCTTTTGTTTTACATTTAGATGCTTCTATGAGTTTAAACCTAATAGAAACTTTCCGTGTCAGTATTTATATTTAAAAGCAAAATACCTCTTGAAGGCAATTGTTTGGTGAGGAGATTGTAGATAGAAATAGAACACAGAAATAAATTGCAAATATTTTTGGTTTTGATACTTTTTTTTCCCTCTCTAAAAAGCTGCATTTCATCGGAATGGAAATGCATAAAAATCCTATTAAAATTGGTTCCACTTCTTTGAAATGTGCTGTAAGACTAATTCTGACAAAGTTGACATTTTATATGCTCCTATCATGACTTAGGAAAGATAATAAAAATAAATTCTCTACCATAGTCACTATAAAACCTGGTATGAGATGAACATTACATTTGATATAGATATACTTAGTACTACACCAGTAAAAAGAGAAAAGGACTCTATCAAATATTCCTTTTACTTCCACTTCGCTGAATTTTCAGCTGCCTTGTAGGCCGACAACATTCTTTGCTAATATCTTTCTTGGTGGAAAAGCTGAGCTTTTAATCATTTGTCAGATTAACCCAAAACGAGTGTTTTCATTGATTTTTTTTCCTAGTCAATGAGCTGAAAAAGGCATCAGTTATTCACCAGAAGAACCTACACCCTGCCAGCCTTCATCTTCACAGATGAGTTCATGAAGCACAAGCTGTACAAATCTCATTCTTTCGGGTGAGCTCCCATTGCAGGTCTGAAGAGGTCTGACAAGCTGCTCACACCAAGGTAATCCAATGCTCTCATCTTAAAGGAAATTGCTGAATCTGTCTCCAGCCAGACCAAATATTTCAGAAGTAATCCCAAGCTCATCACATCATTACTGCTACAATGCTTTTTTTTTTTTTCGCCTCGTAAATTGCTGCTCAAGTGAACCTTTAATCAAGAATTTTTTGCATGTGATCATGCTGGATATCCCCCCTTCAGCTTAGTTTTGAGTAGCTAGTTACAGGAAACCATAACACTCAGAACAAATAAATCTCTGCTGAAGTGGCCTCAAGAACAAACTGACATTGGACCTTGATTTACATTGTAAGATCAACAACGGGATTTCCATCTTGTAATAAATCCTGATGACTTAAGGCTGAAGTTTTTGGACCTCAAAGAGCACTAAAGAGCCTGCACCCTCTGAGAAACAGAGTAGCCAAAGGCAATATTTGCAAAAGCATCACAGTAATTTAGGCCCCTGAGATTGACTGATTTTAAGATTTATCACAAAATTAATTTGAAATATTTGTCCCGGATGCTGTATATATATTTAATAGTATCAATATGAAACAAAGATTTCCAATTTTTTATTCACAAATGGCTGCTTTATGGCTGTGCAACTAGATTCATTCACATTGTTGGGCAAAAGGGTCACAAGCAAAAAATTCATACGTGTCACCTACAGCATTGCCACGGCCTGCCTGAGGTTTCACAGGTGATGCTGTGGAGAATGCTGGCCCAGCAGGGGTCCAGCCCCATTTTGCATGTGAGCCTTCTCTTGAGGAAAAAGCATCATACAAGGAGTCCTTTTCCTGAGGAGACCCAGCAGAGAAGAAACTTCATTCATGGGAAGTTCTGACAGGCATAAGCTTCTTGTCAGGTCTTTACACAGTTTACTAACTTCCAGATAATGTATTCAGACACTTCTGACTTCCTCCCTAAAAAGAACTCTGTTAGTTATTTTCATGAGTTAACAATTAAAGGGCCTCTATTTCATATTAAAAGTCTTTTTATAACTTCAGAAAATGCCCAGAAATCTTGCATAGGGTTTGAAACACAAATGAGAACACCGCATTCACAAGAAAAATATTGTAGCTAGTGATGATTGAAAAAAATGAAAAAAAAAAAAAATGTCACAGAATACTTTAAATGTCAAGGTGACTTGAATTTCAGAGTGTTCTGTCCTTTCTTCATTTTTTGAAGTTTTTACAAAGTACCTTTTCCTCCAACCTGTTTTTATTACCAACTGCAATAAAATGAAGGCTATCAAAAGAACAGAAGTTTCCTTCTCATTTTAATTTCTTTTTTCTTTTGCCATTCTGTGTCTTTTAAAATCTTCTCCAACTTCTGAAATTCCAAAGTGATGGAAATACAGAAACTGCTTTTTTTTTTCTTTTTCTTTTTTCTTTCTTTGATAGTCTGTATTCATCCCAGTCCCAAGATATTTTATAGCAATTCCAGACTGGCAAACAAAAATAGGAGGGGAAAAATAAAATTTAATAAAAAAGAAAACAATTTTAGTCTTTTTCTTGTGTTCAATTCATAAAAGGAAAGAAAGAGGGAAATACATGACAACACCAAATTTTTGACATTTGATTTTCAGTATTTTCAATACCAGTGAAAACCTGGAACATTAAAAGCAAAACTAAATAAAAGACCTGAAAGCATTTGATGTGGTTCTTCAATTACAAAAAAGGCCACTTTTGGTCAGGCAAACAGAGCCAGGGGTAAACATCTGACTGGCTTTAGTTGAAACACCTGCACAATGGTAAATCAGTTCTTGTGGAGAGTACATTTTCTCCATGAATAGGAGGTGGCAATCATATCTCCTCTGCTTGCTTCAAGCTTTCCATGAGAGGTATTAGTCTCATGCAAGGCAACAGAATCTGACCTTGGTTACTACGGCAACCAGTTGTGCATGGCAGTAACTGTAGGATCTGGGTCCAACCAGGCTTGTTCATCCTTTTTGCATTTGGGCTGTCAGAGTGATCTTGTAATATGACAAGTCTCATAAGATAATGTTTTTTATTCCCAAAAAGCCAATAGACTTAGCAGCTTTCAGTTTTTTTAAAAATAGCTTTCCGCTTGGTACCCAGTCCTTCTGCTGTGGAGTGTTTTGACTACCCATCATAGCTTCAATGATCTGATTGAGAAGAATCAAAGTTTGGGGGTTTTTTTTCCACCAAATATTACTGTTTATTTGCTGTAACTTTACATGCAGCCAGGGCTTTTCTTGGAAACTGGGAAAATACTGTGTGAAGTCTCTTCAGCTTGGGAAAGATATACTGACAGGGTCAGGATCAGTGAAGGGAGGAGTAATACCAATGATACCCATTTACAACTTTTTCTGGATCTGCCAGCCCTACTGGGTCATATGCCAGCTTTCACCTGCTGAAGGGGTCAGGAGGGTGGGTGCGGTGTGGAGAAGCTTAAAGTAAAAGCTAGAGTAGATGAAGTTGATAAAAATCTGTATTTTAGTAAGGTTTTAAAGTCATATCCTATGCTATGGATGTGCTTTAATCTAAGACCTTTAAAAAATCTTCTGAAATCTCAAGCCAAACCTCTTCTAGAGTGCTTTAACTTCACCTACAAGGTCCAGCTACAGTAGCTTCATGGGTGCATGGGTTACAGGGGGAAAGCCAGCTGTTCTTCTGAGGCAGCTTTAGGGCTCTTCTGTGTCACTGTGAAAATGAATGCAGTGGCTGAGGGTCTGGCTTTGAGATCTTGTCTCATTTCATATGAGGTTTGTATTAAACTTAGAAGATGGGCTTGTCTAACTGTGCCCTGATCCCATGGCCACCTCTTGGTTTCTTCTTGTTCACACAAGTCTGAATGGACTAGTTGGCCATCTTGATTTGAATTGTTGCCCATTACAGCAAGAGCTCAGATGTGTTCACTGATCAATCTGTATGACATCATTTAAAATGAGTCTAGTTATCCGCCTATGCTGCATTTGCACAACCACAACATTGACTTGACGGCTCTCCGGTCCCACTTCTGGACCCATGTGGAACGAACTTCTTTGACCTTCCTGGTACATCAGAGCAATTCAACATCAGTCACGGCTTGCTAGAACAATGAATGCAAAAAATACACAGTTGGCATTTTATTAACTTGAAGGATTATACTTTCAGCAACATTCCAGAAAGTAGTTTATCTAAGATGTATTATCTGTTACACCCACATTTGAATTTCAATACTCATCAGTTCATAAGCAGAAACAACTCCAGAGAAAGCAGGGATGGCATTTATCATGTCATGCTATTTACCACTGGAAAGAAAACAGAGGAGCATTCCTATTCTGCTTTACCTATACTCTCTTTGTCACACTTTGTCACACAGTCTCTTGATGGATACCTCCACTCATTGCTTTTTTCAAGCTTTTGGCCACACACACAGGTAAAATTACTTAGCACAAACACACTACTATTGAGGGTACCAGTTATGTCTTTTGGGTACTTCAGGGACCAGTTCTATGTTTTTCTTGTCCTTCTTTGTCTTGCCTGTCTTACCAGACAGCAAACATTTTGAGCAGAAGCTCTCTTTTCCTGAGTGTGTATGCATCACCTAGCACAAAGTGGGCGAGGGGTTTTAGTCAGCCCTGCCAATATTAATCCCCACTGCAGCAATGTCCCCTTGCACAGTGCTAAGTATGATCTGTCCCCCCAGATGGCACTGGGCACTGAGAGCTTTTACCTGGGAACTGGCTCCCAGTCAACTTTTAGGGTTGGTGTTTCTGATTCCTGTGGCGGATGGGCAGGCATGCGAGTTCTCCTGTCCACTTGTACTGCCACCAAAGTCCTGACCTCAGGAGGAAGGTGTGTGCAGATGGCTCCTGCAGGCTGGCTCACAGCTCTCCACGCAGAGCTAAGCCAGCACGAAGGCACCAGTGGAAGTGTTAGAGCCTGCAGCAGCACAAAGCCCTCCACTCACAAAAGCCGCTTCACCCCTCTCTCTCCCCCACCTCTCTGTCCCACAGCCATGTGAAAGAAATTAAAAAAACCTCACAGTGGTCCAAAGAGTCAGATTCAAGTAAATGGAAAGTTATTATATTTCGGGAATATTTAGAAAGATAAGAGCCTCTAGGCTTCAACAACCATTGAAATCCTCTCCTCTGTATTCGGGGGGGGGTTTGGCAGTTACCCTGGCTGAAATGAACAAGAGGTGCAGTAAAATTCTCCTGTAGGCAGTTTGAGCCTTTCTAATATATTTCAGAGACTGCAGAATAAGCCAAAAGTAAATAGTGTTGTAACTCATTTCTTAATTATCTCATTAAGCTTTATAAACATGGGGGAAGGCAGAATGGAAAAGAAGCAGGTTCATGTGCTTTTTTCAAAAAGCTTGCAAACTAGCAATAAGCAGCTGTTACTCCTCGCAGTATTTTCTGATATGTTTCTGATATGTTTCCTCACACTTTTCTGATATGTTTCTTCTGCTTGGTGGAAACATTAAATCAGTGTAGTTTGCCTGTGCGTACAGATGTGAGGGGAAATCCTTTCTGTTCCCCCCCTTTCTCCCTCTCCCTGATGCAGAACATAGAAATCAGAGAAAAAGGCATTCAAGAGAATAAGTGAATGGCAGCAAAAACAACACAGCTGGAGGGCTGGGGGTAGCAGCAAGCTGAACAGTTGCAGGAAAACACACATCCTAGAACTGCTTTGAAAGAAGCATTTGGTTAAGATTTAACAAGTTAATCACTGCATGTTAATTACTGTTAATGGCAAGATTAAAAATAATAAAAGCAATTTATCTCATTCCAAAATAATTAGCCTTAATGGCATGTTTGTACAGCACATAGAAAGACATTTTGATGGGAATCAGCCCAACATCTGTGTGTGCATAGCATATATAACAACAATAGGTCCTTGTAAAATGTCTGACAAATGTGGGATCATCGGCTTTGCTGAGACTTTTCCAGGGTTCCAGGGTTCTGAGCACTGACTAACTCTGATTTTCTGCAGGGTCTGCAGGTGCTCATGTTTCTGAAAATGAGGATCATTCCTCTGTATTCTCCCTTATGTATACCTGTTGTATTAGCCCTGCTCTGCATCATGAGTAACAGAAGAGGTGTTACAGGACATCATCAGGATGATTAGGGAATCACTGCTGGCCTTGAGATCTGCCTTCCTGGCACCTGTGACAAGTTTTATGCAGGTTTCCCATCCTGCTTGGCTCTTCTGTATCATATGTTTGAGTAATAATGCTCTTCTGCTGGCTGATAAGTGACATTAATTCCCTTTGGGATTGTTGTGAAGTCATTCAGCTGGTGTGTAATTCAGTTTCTTTACACACAAGGAAAAAATGCAGTTCTACTGTTGTTTGTATTCAGTCATTACAGCACTCAGTCAAATCACAGGTGATGCAAACTGAGGGGTACAAGTGTGAAATGGTAGGGATTTCTCTTCCAGATGTCTTGAGTAATTGAAGCTAGCTACACAGAAATCTTGCTGAGTAAAAAAGGGCAAAATATTATTAACGTCATTATGCCCCTCATAAAATCTAATGAGTGGTAAATGTACTGGGAAGGATAATGAGTCTAGGTGAGTGCTACCTACAGAGATGCCTGATTGAATAGCTCTCCTTAAACCATTCCTTCATTAATGACTCTGACTTTTGCATTTGTTGCCATCTTGACTACTGCTGTAGGATTGACAGTTGGATTACCTCTTTCACTTGGGCAGTGTAAGTGATCTGAACTAGCACTGCTGGCTACCACCTAGACTATTTCTTTACATTTAGCTCTTTAACACGTAAATGTAGTAAAGCAAGGGGTGCAGCCTTTTTCCAGCTGTCCTCCTCCTTCAAATGCAAATGTCTCCAATGACAGCAGAGTAAATGACCTCTCCACAGCAAGCTTGGCATATAACCTCCTGGTTTCTGCAGGCTACGCTGAACAAGCAGCAGCATGTGGTTAGCTGATGCAGGGCTAGTCTTTGTGCTGAGGGAGTCTCATCAGTGTTGCTCCCTTGCAAGCTGTTTTTCGGTGGAGATGTCATCTCCTGCACCTGGATAAGTGGAGAGGAGGCCTCTTAAATGGTGGTGGTGGTGGTGAGGATTTAGGCTGCTAGGAGTGAGCAGCATGAGGCGAGTTAGAGCTGTGATGCTGTTATCGTCATCTTTGTGGTGCTATGAGGACTCCTGGCTCAGACCCTTTGCTCGATCTCTGCTGAGGTTCCTAGGCTTCATCTTCTGGGGTACTGCTGCAGCTTTGGCCTTTGGTGGAGTTTTTTTGATCCTGATGTACAAGAACTACAGATACTTATTTCAGGAGTCTTTCTTGGCTCTCCCTGGCTGGCTGGCTGTTGCAGCTGCACTTATCTTGCTACCTACTGGAGTTTTGGCTACCTCTGTTTCTGCTAAGAGCTCCCGCTATCAGCAAGGGGCTCTCATGTACTTGTTGCTCATTCTTCTTTGGCTAGAAATATCTTCGGCAGTTCTGGTACAGTTCTACTCTATTCGGATGGCTTCTGAGCTGAAAAGCACTATGGGTTACCTTGTCTATCAGTACAATGGGACACACTCCCAGGGTCCTGGCAGCAGGCCTGTGGATGTGGTACAGAGGAAGCTGCAGTGTTGTGGGGTCCAAAACTACACAGACTGGCTAAAGGCAACAGCTGCTTCTTGGCATCTTCCAGCTGAAAAAGCTCGTGTCCCTGAAAGCTGCTGTAAGGAGAAGTATTCTCACTGCAGGGGTGACTTACACCATCTGGAGCAGCTTTTTCAGGAAGGCTGTCTAAAGAAGCTGGAAGACCAGTTGCATTTTGTCATGCTCTATGTGTTTTGGTGCTGTACTGTGCTAAGCATCTTGGAGCTGTTGGCTGGTGTCAGCAACGGCATCCTCATGAGGCATCAGCCTTTCCATGATGTCCGAATTCTGGACTCATCTACCTTCTCATAGGCCTGCGGACACCAACAGCATTGCTGAACCTGCTGCGTGTTTCCTTGGTTTTGTCCCACTCTGCAGTTGCACTGGAAGAAAACTTCTTTTTTTTTAAATATATTTGCATGTAAATCAAACTAATTGATCACTGCTGGTTTTTTTTTTTTCCTTTAGTGTTACAATATTAGATAAGTTCTCCCCCATTTCTTGTTCAATAAGTATCCTGTATCTGAAAAACTTCATTGCTGGAAGTCACAGCAGGGAGGGGAGGGTTTTCAGTATGTGCAAACATGAAACTACTGTATGTGAGTGTGGGGGAAGCAGTAAGTAGAGGTATGTCTTGCTCGGGGGATCATGTTGCGAGGTCATGACCTGAACTTTTGGAATAAATCTTAACTGTACTAGGATCTTGAAGAGTAATTAAAGAGCAGATTCCTTCACCTTCAAACTTATATTTAACACTTTGCTATTTCTAAAAGAAGCCCTTTGTATAAAGTTTAACACTTTTTTTCTTTTTCTCCTTCAAACACTGGTTTAAAAACTAATTCTTCAGTGAAAATAAATGTCAATTTTTGAAGTGGCATGAGGGTGCAATCTAAATGAAGATGATACATTTAACAGCAGCAGAGTAACTAATAAGATGACATACAGCAGGAGGTATAGTTATCTCAGGAGTTGCACAGGAGCAATTCCCAAATTAAAGAGCAAGAAGAAAGTCTGTCTGTATTTATTAATTTGTTTCATGTCAAAGCAAGGAATGAGTCAATTCTCCTTTCCTGAAAAGTTGTGGAATGATATGCATGCTTGAATGACAACAGCAATATGCTGCTTTTTCTTAAGGTGTGTCTGCCCTAGTCTTACTAAATCCTCTTCTTATCCATTTTCTGTGGGTCTCACTCTAGTCAGCGTGTGCTGAAAGGGACTAAGTCAGCGCATGGGCCATCTATATTCTTGTTTATGTCAATGCTGTTGGTGTTTAGGGAGGTGCTGGTAAAGGCTCTGCTCTACCTGTGTTGGACTGCACAGTGCATGGTTGTGCATGTACATCTGTGTCTGTTTGGGACATGCTGTCAACCTCGCTACTGACCTGAGAATGGGAACTTGAGCAGCTGCATCCTTTGGTAAGTGCACGTAGGGAATCTCCAGGGCCTACAAGTGCACCACGTCAGGCTTTACCAGACTGGGAACAAGGAGATGGCCTGGGTCACAAACACCGCTGGACTGGGCAACTCCCTTAACACTTGAAGCAATAGTGAGCTAAATCATTATTGCTTTAAACTTTGTACCAAATGTCAGGTACTTTATGACAAATTTCAGACCCCAAATCACTAGATACTGATTTTCATGGGGAAAAAAAAAATCAGAGGACATATGTCAGCTCTTGCAGGCTTGTTAATAACTATGTTGAAACCAAACATGAAGTATAATGCAGGGCTGCTTCATAAAAAAATAAAGACCTTGATTTAGATAAAGGAAGAGAACTAAATCATTAGGAGTGAGTAATTCTTCCAAAAAAAGAAGGAATGTTCCAAAGTAAAAAAGGAAAATAGCTGTGTCTTTGAGTAACATAATAGAAGGAAACATTGCTTTCAGTTTGCTTGACACGGGATGCGTGTGGCAGTGAATAAAATTCATCTAGTTAGGCATCGCAAGTGAGTCTTTATAGCGTTGTGGTACCCCGGCACATAAATGTTTTGTGATGCAAAGTTATTGCTATGACACTACAAAGATGCAATGAAATTGAAGTGACAGCAACTGGCCCAGGAAGAAAATGAATTTGTTGAAGAAAGAAAGGTGGAAGAGTGGAGTGGATGTAGTGCCTTTTTACCACCTGCTTTTCTTAAGGGGGATATTTCTCTTCTCAGATCAGTCCTTATCCCTTACAACTTCCTTCACAGGTTCTGAACCAGAATCTCTTAAAAAAGGGAGACGCCCATGTTTTTCAATACTAAGTTGAAAGAAGCAATTTCAAGGTGGTTAAAGAGGAGAATTGCTAATGTGGATGTCCTCATCTACTCTCCAGTCTTCTAAAAGTCCAGGTCATGCATGGCTCCCTCTACTCTTACTGTACTAAGAAAATTATGAGACAAATATGAAATATATATAAAAAAAAATCTCTGTGAGTTAATTATAAGAAATGACTTTTAGGATCCCCCCCCCCCGCATACTAGATGTACCTCTGGAAGATCAGATCTTAAACCTGGTAAAAACAAAGAGAAGAGTGTGAAGGTGCATGAGACAGACCTACTACAGATAGAAATGGTTGTTAGTAGAGGGTCGCTAGACAAAACAATAGATTTATTACCCTTTTCTGCTTGTGTTGACTTGGGCAGTTTGATTCTGAATAGTTACTTCTGGACAGGAGTAACTTCTTTTGAAATAAAAATGGTGTCATTTTTAAGAAACTGCAGTGTATTTCTGTATTATAAGATACATAAAACCTTGGGCACTATTGCAATCTATACATTACAAGTTTCATTCTGAAAGGATCTTAGTTGTTTTTCATAATCTGTAAAAATGAGCAGCTGTATAGGCAGGCAGCAGATGACTTACAGTCAACATCTCTGAAAACTGTGTTGCTTTGGGTTTGAAGGGGAGAAACTGATGTGCAGTGCAAAGCTGGCAATATATTCCGTGGTTACTCTTTTGCAAAGTACACTGAAACTCATATATTCCATGTATGAATTGGTGATTTCACTGTGATTTCTTTCTTCTAAGAAGACAACAGTCAGAAACGCAAAAATAATGCTAAAAGGTAAAAGTCATCATTGCAGCCCTTTAACAAACTCTTTCTGGTACACCTCTCTTGGGCTGAACCACCAAACTTGGCAGAAAGTACTGGCTGCAGCTTTACAACATGGCCATTTTGAAATTGATTGCTGTTTTCTGACTCCTTCACCTTTCCAGATGGTAAGCATGTTGAAATTATACTGTTTCTTCTTTGTCTTTCTGTCTGCCTGTTGGTCTTTCTGTCTGTCTTTTTCTGTCTTTCTTTCTGTCTTTTTTTCCCAGAAGGAGTTGTCTTTTTTTTTTTCGCCTTTTCTTCCCGCTTCCTCCCCCCCGGGTCCTTATTGTGAATGATAGCTTGTTTTAATTCCAACTGAGCAGAACATAATCCAGATTCTGGAATTATGAGTTGTCATTCATCAAGTCTATTGTCTTTTCAGTTTAAAATTAAATTCTGCATCACAAATACAAAGTAGAAAGATCTGGGCTTTACTAGAAGGTGATTGAAGACTCAGTTCCTGCCTGCCTCCCATAGATATTGTTAAATTACTTAAAGTTACTCTAATTGACATTATGGCTTTTATAGTCTGGTAAGGTTTTTTGCTGGTGCAATGAAGCAGGAGGTTGTAGTGTTATGCTGTGTGTTTTTTCTCAGAAATTGAGTTGGGTGATCTCCACCAGCTAGAAAAGATTATGTGGAACAGCTAAGCCTTTTTTCTTGCTAAACAGGGTATTTTCTTTAGAGCAATACCAACAGTAAGGCCTTTGCCAATATCTGGCAGCTGCTACTTCAAACACCAGGAAGAAATCTCATTGTGTATGATTGTCCCTTGAGCCAAATGGCTCTTTCAAAGCAATGGAACATTTTCTGAGCACATTTGAGAGCCAGAGTAGCCAAGCTGACATTTAGTTGGTCTGAAGCATTGAAGATGAAAGATTTCAAGTCATCTGTTGTTAATATTTTTAGGTGTCAGAAACCAGTTTTTATCCTGAGGGCTCCCTTTTACCCTTTTTTTAAAAGAAAATAACTGTATCTTCAAGACAATAAGCATTCTGTTATTGCCTGCTGTATACTGTAAATCACTGTGGCAACATAACCTGGTTTTCTATATAGATATGTAGTCTCACTGAAGAATTCAGAAAGTTCCTACAGTGAGTTTAATTGCCTTGATGTTGCTCTGATATACCATGGAAGTTTGTTTTGTAATGAAGAGTGATGTTGCCTATCTTCTCCAGAAGACAAAAAGCTAAATATTTCATGTACTGACTTAATACCTAAGGGGATCAGCTCTGAAAGCAGCTGTGCATGTGAATAACTTGATTTTGTCAGGAAAGGTCACACAGGTAAAGCTATCCAGGAGCACACATGTTTGCAGTTTCACACCTTAAAACTGGAGGAAGGTGGCTGTACTTGCCTAGCACGGAATTTGTATGAACCCATAGTTAAATCCATGTGGGGATGCTGGAAGAGGAGAATGTTGCGCAAGCTAAACAAGTCAACACAAGGTACATCCACATTGTTGCTAAAGCTAAGTGAACAGTAAGATTTTTGAAAAATTGTACTGCTGGTTTGAGAAAGAAAGATTAATATTGTGCTTAAGGCATGAAAGATGAAAGCAGGAGGCTGTAGCTCTGGAGAGAACCTAGAAGCAATAATAAATCCTTAAATCAACCCATTCATGTATTCCTTTCAATTTTTGTCACTCTTCTATATGTACTCCTAGAGAAAATACCTTCCAAAACCACCTATGTGTGTTTCAGAGAGAGAATGTTTGAATATACAGTATGTAATTTATGTGTATAGGTGTGCATATTTACAGAGACTGTACACGGATATTATTGTGGAGCCTTCTATAACAGTAAGTCAAAAGATTGCTATTCAGCTTGTAGCTATAGGTGATTAATTGTAAGAAATATACTTCTGAGTGCTTTTGTGCCCTGCATAGACTTGGATTGGACGAAAAAGCTGAAACTAGTCATTGCATATGAGAGTTATGATTTCTTTCAAAAAAGTTCCTTTCTAATTAAAGAAGCTTCAAATGGTAGCTGTAGACCATTGGAAATGTTCAAGAGGCTTGCATATAGGAAATCCCTCATCTGTGTCTTCATCCTTTAAGTCATGTCAACTAATATCTCTTCTGATAATTCAACAGATGCAATCAGTATGCCTCTTTTTATTAGACTTCAAACTGTTAATTTCTTACCATGATTTATGTGTTACTTCCTAAGAAGATTTGCCAGAATTCAGCTTTGTGAGAGAAGGTCTGAGGTTTGCATCGAAATAAACAAAAAAAGTTTTGAAGCTTTGTTGGTTTACATGTTTAAAAAAAAAAAGAGAAAAGCAATCACAGTTTGAGAAAATCCCTTTCAAAGAGTGAGGAACTCACTCAACTGTTTAAACAATGCAATATTTAAGCCAACCTTCTAGGCTTTTTGCTCTGTTGTTGTCTTTAAAAAGCCATTTCAGGCATATTAACAGGTACCAGGAGCTTACACTTCCATTGGAGGAGGAGTCTGAGGTTACTATTTACTAGTTCTACAGGCATACCATAACTAATTTCTGCCTAGTGGAAGTGATTTTAAGATTTGTGTACACGGGGAAGGGATGCTAGGAAAAGCAGCAGCTCTTCTCAACATTTCTGTTTTGGAAGAGGTACCCATACAGCTCCTTTGGACTAAGTCTGTCCCTGTGGAAAGCTGTTTTAGGACAGCTAAGAAGGAGTTTCTGCACACAGCATCTCCAAGTAGAGAAGATCTTCACCTTCTCTGGTGCTGGAAGACCCAAAGCAGCTTATACTAGGCAAGACCCGGCCTCAAGTCTTCTCACAGCCTGTGGTATGGAGACAAACAAGATTTTCTTGGTAACATGCACCTACATATAACACATTTAATTTACAACAGAGTAATGTCATTAGGCTGATAGTCTGGGACAGCTTCATCCCGCCATCCTCACAGCCTCCTGTGTGATCATGAGCCGGTCACTAAAAAACACAGTGGTACTCACACGGTGGTCTTTGGGACCTTGTTTGTAGAAGTCCTGCGCTGAATTCCAGGTATTTTCATAAATCCTTCTGAAAGCCTACCTGCCTCCAAAAATGCCCAGGGCTCTGTTGTGCTGCAGAGAGACTTTCAATGTTTGTTAGGCTTAAGGTGGTCGGAAGGCTGTGGTATATTTCCAGAGGAGCTTCAGTAGCACAGTCACGTTGATTTTGGCAAGCATGCAGGAAGCAGAAGGAGGTGCAGTTTTCTGCCTTCCTGTGTTCAAAAGAGACATCTGAGCATTTCCCTACCTACTTGGGAGAGAAGATGGGGAAAGTCATTGTGTTGTCTGAACTCACTGACTTCACAGAAAACTGAAGAGTGTCTAGATTTCTGGGTTTTAGATTCTCAGCTTTAAGTAATTCTTTTGAAAAATTCAGCTTGCAGGGCTGGGCTAGGTTCTTTCCTACAGAGTGGGATTACACTGAGTAAGAAAGAAGCTGAGAGGAGAAGGGAAACCCAACTCTTAAATCTCACAATACCATCCTGGAAGATGACAAAAAAGCAGCCTTTTCTGTGATCTAAGAAGTACAGAGAATGAGCTGAACTACTTATTCAATTATGTCAAATGATCAGCATTCATTTATTAAATGATGTAAAGTGAAATTAAATTACAGCAAGTAAGTGATTACATTATGTAAAGCAATTTTTAAAACGGGGTAATGTGATCACCCTTCATTTATTACATTAAGTTCAGAATATTGGATATTGGTGCTATTATTAAATTCATGGAAATGCTTATAATGATGGACTAGTTAAAACATAGTTTGCAAGCGATGCCACTCCTTTTCATATTTCTTTTCCAGTACTGGCTACTGGTACAATGCTGCTATTTCTTTCAAAGTTAAAGCCGAGATTTCACTATAACTTTCCAGCTATTATTTCTTCTTATAGGTAGAATCTTGTAAAAATTACTTGTAAATATCATTTGTAAGGTGTCAAAAATAGGGAGAAAAGGACCAACAATTAACCAGCTTGGCGGGGGGGAGGGAAGGGGAGGAAATGGGTACTAAAATTTCAAGTTTATAGGAAACATAGTAACATATTTTGAAAATAAAATACTGTCATACTTTTCTACAAGACTGGATTTTCTGTTTTGCAGACAGATGGGATGAAACCGTCACATTTGATCATTATATTGAGACTTTTTTGGAGTGGAAGAGGGAGAATAAAAAAATGTGATCCTGTTGTCCACACACACAGGTTAAAATTGCATACTACTCTATTGGCCTGTTTTCTCATGATTATACTGGACTAAGAAAAATATTTTCTTCATACCTCTTTGGATTTCCCTTCCTGCTACTCAACCATTCATGTTGTAGAATTGGGTTGGAGGTAATGAAAAATATTAGAAGTAGGATCCATTATTAAATCAGCTTATTTTCTCACAGTACTTAGTGAGAGAATATTTCTCTAAGGACTCAAATATCAATTTCTTGCTGAAATTCAGTTATCCTTGTTGCCAGAACTTTTTAATGTCTTAAAGAATGTGTTCTTACTTGGTGAGCCAGGTGTAAAATCCTTAGGAGTCTGTAGAGTTTTCTAATGCATCTATTTTGCAACTTAAGCCTAAAAAAAATCAAATGTGAGATGCTGATTATTTGCAGAGCTATGTGGGAGAAAACAGCACTTCAAACTGTAGGTAAGAGTTATGGTGCAAATGGCACAAAACATTATGCATATAGAAAAGGTAGCAGATTTAAGCATGTCTGGAAGAGTTATTTGACATACTTGGAGTATCTCCCTTGGCTGACAGAAGTAAGACACTCATTTCAGGGTTTTTTTTTTTGTGGTTTTTTTTTGTTTGTTTTGTTTTGTTTCTAGGATTTTGATGCAGGAGTAAGCTGGCATGTCTGTGTGAGAGAACCTCTGTCATTTCACTTAAAGAAAAGTTCATTGTCTTTCCAGGGCAGTTTGATCCAGATGAAAAACAACCCAAAATTTTGTTAGAGATGGAGAGACCACGCAAAGACAAAACAGGAAATGAAACAGGGTTATGGGAGAACCAGTGACTGTTGGGCTCTAACTGAGGAGAAAATGGTGAGAGAAATGTGAAAGGTAATAGTAAGCATACAATAGTGACACATATGCAAATTAAAAAAACTGGAAAAATGGAGAAAAGTTTTTATCTCTGTGCCTTGGTAATTAGGATCTTGTAGTGCTGTTAATAACTCAAGGTTAAAAAAAGTCACCAAAATGAAATTTTGAGAATGTAGAATGCTTTCTTTAACCTACTGCTGTTGCAACTGCTGAAATATGTAGCCACAGGCTGCCTCTCTGATTTAGCATGGTTTGAGTTTATTATCTTCCCTAGAAAATGTTATTTTAAAGCTTTAAAATAATGAGCTTCAAAATTCCAGTAAGAAAAAAATATATGTAAATAATCTTTCATATATAGCAAGCTGTATTTTTCTTATCTTGTAGTTTGGAAAATGGATCAGCATGTGGCAGCTAATCTGTAAATTGAAGTGTAAAGTGTTTGTAAGCACCTTGTTTAGCTTTGTATTAGGCCAGAGAAATAAAAAAATAAAACAAAGTACACTAGGCAGGAAGAAATATTGAAAAGAAAACTAGGTTTGTATAGTGTGTATGAACAATGACAATGAAATATGATGGCTATTAAAGAAATATATTTTAACACTTTCCATAGTTAGCTGCCTCGTTTTCATGCAAATTTATAGCCATTATTATCTTCTGGCCTAACTAGAGGATCGGAATAGACTCAGCGATTGATGACCCTAAATTAATACTGTGCAGTCATTTCTATAAATTAATTTCATATAGCATATTTGCAGTGCCTTGTATAAACAGGGGAAAACCAGGGTAATAAAAGCACCACCACCCTCCGAGCTAATAAAGTCTTCAGTGGCAGCACATTCTTCTGACTGAAGGACTCCGTCATCAGTCTCAGCAATGGGAAGAAGGAAAAAAAAAGGGGGGGGAAGAAAAAGCCCAGAGGACCACTCCAGCGGCAGTGGAAGAGCTTTTAAGGTGGGAGTGGGTCAAAACAATTCCCACGCTCAGCCCACCTGTGTAATGAGGGCCAGGGAAGTCCCGGCCTTGGTGACACTGATTCTCCTGCCTAATTTTTCGCTTTTCAGCATGTGACGGCAGCTAGCGCGTGTCCTCTGTGGATCACGTGTGGGTATGACAGCCTCTGGTACAAGTAATGCCCCTTCCTTGCTTTTGGCACACAGTTCTGACTCCCCAGGGCTTTCCTGTTAAAAGCTTTTGCAGATGCTATTTAGATGAAAATTAATGGTTTAGGCATCTGAGAGGTCTTCTTGGATGTTCAATAGTGTCAAAATGAACAGGAACTGTGCAGCTAGGTTTAAGTAGACGCAAAACCAGTCTCATTAATAAGAATAAATTCTTTAAAACTTTTCTGACTAGGCAAGACCAGAAGGCTTTGTATTTTACCTAGATGTCTCAAATACCTGAAGAAAATGCCTATGGGCAAAATACTCTCAGGCTGATAAAAGACAATGCTGAAAAACTGATGTGCTTTCACACTGTACCATTTGGTACTATGCCACTCTGTCCTTTCATCATATTATTAACACAAAATTGGCTTTAACTCTGGGTCCAGATATCAGGGCACAGTGTCTAGCTGTGACTTGCTGACAGTGCTGCATGTCCCTTCAGACCAGCTGCTAGCTTCAGTAAATAGTTGCATAAACACGACTCCTGATGCCATGCAATATATGACTAGCTGATTAGACAGCAGCAAAAGGAAGGACTCTGTTCTTCTTTGCTGTGTGCTTCACTCTGGGATGAGAAGAAAGGAATTTTGTATGTGTCTTCATTAAAACAGACTTTTCATCCAGCATTAGGCAAAACTCCAGGGAAACAACCTTTCCCCACCCTTAATTAATCCAGAGAGTGAACATGAGGATGACTAGACAGATGGGACATAATTTGAGTATGGAAAAATTGTCATCATCCCTCTTTAATTAGTGTTATAGGATGGCTCTCTTCAGATATAAGTAAATATGACAAAGATGTGTTTCACATATTCAAGAGGGTAATTAAACTGCCACATGCTCAAACCAATATACATACAGATCTGATTAAAAAGCTGACTCTCTGAAAACAATGATGGATGAGGTTTTAATGCACATAGGTATTAGAGAAGCAGTGAGAAGGGATTGCTGTGAAATGAATTGTTTCAGTTCTTGGCTGTGAAAGCAAAAAAAAAAGGGGAAAATTTATTAAATTTAGAAGAGGGAAAAGCTGTAAGGAGGAACTGAGGACGCAGGAGGATGAATTCATGCTATATAGTTTAAAATAATGCTTTAATTACAAAGATGGAGGAGAGCAGGCAGACTGTACCAGTCACCAAACCAAAACATATCTCTCTGAATAGTTATGCAGTATGCACTGTGCAGACTGCTTTTTCACCTCCAGACCATATGGCTGCTCCTTGAGATAAGGTGGTAAGTTAAGAGTGCGTATTTCTGGAGATAAGTTTTAACTTTTGCACAGAGACAGGCCAACAGGAAAACTAAAGTCTTCAGTTGCTCTAATGGGGCAGGAAACTGGTTTGGCTTTTGTTTCTGCCTTCCTGTTGACAGTGTTTTGACCTAGCAGTAAAATCTTGTTTCACCACTTAAAAAAATAAAATAAAATAAAATGGTTTGTAACGTATGCAGCAAAGTTTTTGCTCACTAAATTCTTGCTTTAGCCTGCTTTCCTCTGGTGAGATCTATGTGGACTCTTGGAGACACTGCAAGAGTACCTGCACAGGGGAAGGAGCCTGTGGGACTTCCCAAGGCGGTCTGCACGCCTAATGGATACTTCTTTGCCCATCTGCAGGTCTATCAGCTTGTGCAAGCTCCTCTCTGGAGGCTGCTCCCTTCATGAGGCAAACCTTTAAGTTGTTTTGGCATTCGGTCTCCATGTACTGTCACTGTCTTTGCAGAATGGCTGTTGTGACTCAAAATCACAGAAAAACTCTGCCTAACTGCACTGAAGTAACATTGAAATGTGTGTTACTACAACACTAAAAAGATCTTGAGATGAGCTTGGTAGGCAAAAGAATTGAGAGAAAAGAGGACATAAATATACTTGTGGTTTCCTGTCAAAATATTGCATAAATCTATTTACATGTAAGAAAGACAAAAGAAAAACATACTCAAATATCAGTTCTGTTGTTTAAGGGAAAACTGGCATGACAGGTTTGGGCCCAGTCATATTGTTCTCCCTATCTACTGTATCTGCTAAAAAAGACACCTCCACTTGTGCTTGTGTTATATGGGAAGTGATGTTGCTGTTGCTTTTATCTGTGAGATGTGAGAGGATGCGAAGCAAATGGTAAAGTTTTTGCACTTCCAAAGATGCTTCCTCATCCAACTCTATTGGAGGTTTCAGCTTGAAATCTTATTTTTTCTGCTGTTGTGAGGCTTGTCTCATCATACCACTTCACTTGGTAATTTCATTTTTTTAAGTGTATACCACTCACTAGCAGATAAATGATGCTTCCTGACAGATCTTTAGCTTTACTGGTGGCTTTGTACCTACATCCCTGGCAGAGTGGTGCAGCTAGTGGGCAACTTTGACAGTGCAGAATGACCGTTTTTAGTTCATAACATTATATTTTGCTGGAAGATTGTAGCGGTTTCCAGATTTATTTATTTTAGTTTTCTTTCCTCCAAATTAGATACATAGTTGTATTCTGATGGCACAAATGGCCTAGCACTTAACATATGTGAATCAAACTGAAATCAGTACCCATTAAAGTTGGAAGTAGAGTTAAATAACTAAAGTAGTATAGAAAATCCTTGAAACCTGCTTCAAATAGAAATTTCAACTCTAGACACTCAGCCAGCAGAATTGCCCTTTTATTTATTTCCTGCCACTTTCATTATGATTAATTCTTCTCTATACAAATAATCCCTGTACTGTACCCAGGGAGTCATTTCATTTTTAGGAGATAGAAATCATTCATTTCCTGCCAATGGAAGCTCATCAAACAATATATTGACAATTACAGCCAGCTGAGCTGGTGATTACGAGATTAATTATTGTTGTGAGTGATGGTGTTTAGCAGCTTCAGGTTTCCAGCTCTGGTACAATGGGCATTTTCTGCGGGCAGAAGGCATCTGTGCAAAGGGCGCTGCAATGGCTGTTGGACACGGGGTTGGGTCTGTGCTAAGGACTCACAGCTCTCCTCCAAATGGGCAGCAGCACAATGGGCTTAGCTCTGGGATTTGCAGCTGATGGCTTCCTGACAGCTGACATTTTGTGAAAATGGCTCTAGTACAGTTTGGATCAAATGCCATATTTGAAAAGGAATCTCTGGGTTTTATATGCAGGTAGGAGGCTATTTTCACTTCTATTCACAGTAAGTTATTCAGGATATCTCACATGTAGCGGTGACAGTTCAATTTTCTGTGCAGTTATCATGAGAAACTAATGTTGTGACAGCTGTCCTAAGAAACTAATCTGCAGAAGAGCTAGACAGTGGCTCAGATATTTTGGACTACATGCTAGTCAGCGATGACACTAGAAATTTGACTAAAGGAATTAGAAGAAAAGCCAATGAAGTAACTAAAGCACCTGCGTAACTGGCTGTGAGCTACTGAGCAATCTTTCTGAAGAGAGGAAGATTTCTGAGGTGGATATGGCTAAAATAGTCGAGCCCCAACAGTTATGAATGGACAAAAGATTGCATGAATGCATGAAAAAGACTAGGAATCAGTCTCCAGAGTGGTTTAGCTGACAGATCTGTGTAGGATGTGGCAAGCCCAGGTAGACAAACTACAGCCATGAGTCTCCTCAGCTTTGGCCTGAACACAGGCAGATTTGCCAGAGGGAAAAAAGCTATGGTGACTGTGATAGCCATCTGTCACAAATGGAGTGGTTTAGATCACTTAAAGAATCACCATCAAAGATATTAACAAAAGTGATTTTTTAATTTGAATTTGTAAAAGTGCGACTTAACAAAGTTCAATGGCAAGATTCACTCTATTACTTACTATATGTTAGAAACATGCAAAGGGAAATTGAGTTACATTCAATTTAGAATGATTTACACAGAGACTGGAGATGCAAAAGAGTAAGGGAGACCCTCCTATTGAGTCACAAGGTTCAGAGTGAACCCCCTTGCTTTCTAAACTCCTGATGGAGCTTACATGCGGCTAGACCCAATCTTAGTCCCAGACTCGGTCAATGGTTTATGTCTAATGGAATTAATGCAAAGGTAAGGAAAACCTCCCATTGAGTCATGAGGTTCTGAATGGACCCCCTTGCTTTCTAAACTCCATCTCACAGAGGAGTCTAAGTGCGGCTGGATACAAACTTAGTCTCAGACTTTGACAATGGCTTATGCCTAATAAAAGGGATACAGAAGGTAAGGAAAATCTCCCATTAAATTATGATGTCAGTTTATCGGGGAATGAATAACTATGGATCCTATACAACTTTAAGGTAGCAGTGATTTAAGATTTATAAACACTCTTATGGTAAATGACAAGATTAGGTTATATGATTTCTAACAATACTTAATCTTCAGTCAATTATCAGAGTGATTTAATAAAGTTTGCTATCAGCACTACAAAGTTTACTAAATCAAATCGTACACACACATAAACACACACACACAGATAGAGGTTAACCTATAATAAAGATTTTTTCTCTCTTGGCCAATTGTAATAAATTATTGGTACCAAATAATCTTTAAAAATGTCACGAAATCCAATTGTAGTGAATGACTCATTATTCTCCTTAGTCAGCATTTGTCAGCAGATGATTTAGACCGTTCTTCTTCATCGGCATCTATCGGCAGACGATCTTGGAACTCCTCGCAAAAGCTACTCTTCAAAATCCTCTTGACATCTACTACTTAAAATCCTTGTGAAACTACCTTAAAAATCCTCACGAAATATACCCTGAGAGGCATCCCAACTGAGGGGGAGATACTGGGTCGCAGCCTGCTGCGATCCCAGATAGCTTAAAGGGCCTCACTTAGGATCACTATTTATAGGATCGTGCGATGATTGACTTTGGTCAGTGTATTAGAATTCTGGCCATCATTCTTTCTTGTCAGGTAATTCTGGCACCCTCCAAGGCGAGCCACGCTCAAAGCAGCAGGAGTGTCAGGTGCGGTTCCGGGCGACAGGAGTTTCAGGTGTGGTTAGGGAGTGCCTCATCGTCCTAACTCACTGTACTGTAGCCAGGACAAGAAAGTACCAGACTGTCCCAGCTCACTGCACAAGAACGCAATGGTGGCTGGTCCTGACATCGTGATGTGGCCCAGGGGGTGGGCTGCACCAGCACATTCTACCCCATGACCGAAGTCAATCTGTCTCCTCCACAGAGTGGTGGTGTGGTCACCTGTTGCCTCTGTGCCTATAAATAGACAATGCTGCGTTTTAGTTATAATTTGAGTGAAAATTTATGTTAGGCTAACCTCTGTAACTATTAAAGAGGCATATATGTTATTTCAGTCAAATGGGATCAAACAACATTGTATACACAGGGAGGTTCTTGTAATAGCATAACGTGTTTTGTTATCCTCCAAACTTTGATATATAGAACAACGTTCAATAACAGACATAGTATGACAAGAGCCAATAGAACCAAGATGGGGTGTAGCATCAGATTTACTGTCCTAGTTGCCATCCAAAAAGGCTTTCCCACCAGTGATGTTCCCCATCTTTCTTCACTCTTTCTAGGATACGGTGTATTTCCTCTGCATCGTGATGGATGGTAATCAGGGCTTTTTGTCCATTGCTTTGGATTTGTTTTAGCAATTGATTCAGGTCATCATGTCGTAACAGTTTTCTTACCAATGTAAGATTCATTCCAATGAGGGTAGGTAGTAAATCTTGATACAATGTGTAGTTTGATTGTAGCAACTGGTAGGTTATGGCAGGAGGTGAATAGTTGAAGTCACATCCCATAATTTTGGTAAAATTACAAATACAGATATTTGAGTGATTATTTGTCTTTACAGGGGTGTTGTCTATAAATATAGAATCACATGGCCTGGGGTCGGGCTGCACCACCACACTGTCCCAGAGCCTAACTGTCTGGTGATACTGAAGGCAACTTCACTGAGCAGGATGAATACTGCTCTAAAAGCCAAAGGAGAGAAAAGTTAAGTGACAGTTTGCTTATTTGTTATCAAGCAAATGAGTCCCTGGAGATGTATTTTCTCCACTCCCCACCAGATCCTTGCTTTCGCAGCAGCTCTCTGGGCAGCAGCTGATGGTGGTCAAGCCTGGGGTGAGCCCGTGGACAGCGCGCATTGCATTGCTGTGGATGCGGCACTGAGAATGGTGATGCTGCGACACTGCAGGGCGGCCCAAAGTAAAATCCCTGAGATGCTCTTTTAAATGTGTTTGTTGCTGTTAAAGAGAATAGGAGAAACGTTGCAGTACATGGAGTATCCGCAGGCAGTGGACCTGACCAAAGAAATGGCAAGTGTGGATGCCCAAATCACTCAGCCTGCTGAGCCGGCTGATGATGAGGTGATGTGCTTCCAGTATTGAGTTAAATTATGTGTTCAGGGCACCATCAGACTATGTGGGCTCAGGTTGGATTATGATGGAGTCCTTGCTTTTGTGCCCCTTGTCACTGCCCTGGGAATGGATAATTTCCCAGAGTTGCAGTTTGAGATAATTATGTACAGAAAACATCACACAATGTCCCAGTGATATCCCAGGACACTCCATGTTCTAGGTCACCTCTAAGAAAATTAGGTTGTCATGTCAACATACAGTGATTACCCAATTATACATCCCTGAGTGGAAAGGAACTGTTTAAGGAAACTGAAATCCAGAATACTTTGTCAAACGTTTGTGCCTTGAATTGTATTTCACTTCTGTGGATACCAGACTGTAAGGTGAATATTGTTAGATTTAACATTCTTGATGGCTGAAAACTCCATTATGAATGATCTTAAAGCAACTTTAAAATGGTCTAAATGTCAGAGTTTTTACCACTTCTTTTCCTTAATCTATATAATCACCAACTAAAGCATTATGAGCTATTTAGTTGCTTATTACATTTTGCTAAGGCTGGCATTTGATTTATCAAAAACTAATTATGATGGGATTTTACTGGGGAACAAAAGCACATGATCTGTGGGGTGGATGCCAGAAAGCTGGTTTAGCAAGCTTGAGATGCTGCAGATGAAACCAGGAGCTCTACCTTTGTTGCTGTTTTTACATTGACTCAAACAGATTTGCATCAAGTGTCCAACATTTTAAATAGCCAATGCAAGAGATAGGGAATAGTGTTCATGCTAAGGAAATGCAAATTGACAATGAAGGGCAGGAGAAAGAACCATACACCCCTCCCCTGCTCCCCTTTTTAAGGTATACCTTAAGAATTAAGTTGAGATGCCTATGCAAATGCTTTTCTGGTGGCAGCATTTAGGCGGAGAACTGCAAGGTCTCCTAGGGGATGGCCAAACTTTCTTTAATTTCTGGAGTGTTTGGATGCTGTAGAAACCTCTGACAATCTTTGGCTGTCACACTGACAGGCTATGTTTACATATGCACTCTGCCTAAAGTCCCATGCTAAACTGTGTTAAAATGATTCAAATACACCGGGAGGAAACTGCCAGAGTTCAGCCCACAGCAGCTGTTCTGCTCTTGAACACTGCAGAGTTATTTGTCAGATAATACTTTGCACAATCTTTAAGAATTCATGGAAATGCAGGTTGTCGGGTTTTTTTTTTAAATATGCTTTCTTTATAGTTGAAACATTTTCAAAACTGAAATCTGGCCTATCAAGAAAAAAAAAAGGTTTCAGGTATTACAACTAGCCTTAGTTTCGTCAATCACTTGTTTATTTGTTTTTTCCTGTGAGCTAGCAATCAGGTTGTTCCATCTCCTGAAAAATATTGCCCCATTCCCACTGATAGCTGAAAACTTCATACAAGCTGTAGAATGACAACCAAGTCCCAGTTATTTAAAAGGTCTCTCAGCGTGGCCAATTCAGCCCTTTCAAAGTCTTGCTGTAATTCCTGAGTCTATGCTGGGTTGGACTGCAGGATGGGGACCTATGGAGCTGTGGTACAGTGTGGCAAAGCCACACATATAAGAACAAATTTGACCTGGTCCTGCCAAATGAATGGATAAGAGGGAGCAAAATAGATTCCCTCACTTTGCTATGAGCTTGAATACTGCCATAACTGAAGATAGTGCACAGGCAGGAGTGATTGTTTTATTTAACTTCTCCTTCTGAAAGGTGCTTTGCCTTAAGGAAAGAATTTTGCTGATACTTCTCCACATTAGTTTCTGTCCTTTAAAGGCACAGTTCATTTTTCTGTGCAAACATTGTGTAAGCCAGAAATAGCCTTGTTTAGCACAAAGTTGTATTCCCAAAGCTGGGCCAGTTATGGCAGAAAGGTTTTTAAGGAAAGGGAGGGAAGAAATTTTCCTTTTTAATGTCTAACCTTATTCCAGAACATCTCAGTAAAGTGGGTTACAGCTTCCCTTCCCACCTCAAGCTGTATTTAACCAGGATTACATATCATTCCAAACTGAAATAAAATACACTTGTTCTGTGAAAACCCACAGTTTCCATTTTACTCTTTCTGGTCAGCAAATCAAATAGCAATAATTTGCCTCCCTTTATTTCCAGTGGATGCCCTTCTCATCTGAAATAGCTTGTTTCTTTGAACAACAGTCTCTTATACTAATGAAAGAAACACTAATGAAATAATCTTCTCTCATTTGGAAGAACAATGCTGGAAACATTGCAGAAGAGAGAACTAAAAAGTGGCAGATTTTGATTATGACTGAGCTGGCCTCTGTTGAGTGGAAGCATACAAATATTATGTGCTCCTTGCTCTGAAATGCTCGTGATTTAACGTTGGCAAGGCTGAAGAGAGGGAATGGTTTGGCAGGTACAAGAGGTGAAGGAGATGGACCAGAAGCCTATGGCAGCTGTTCATTGCTCTGCTCTCTCCTCTGTGCCACACACCATGTCTTCACAACTGTCTGTACGGGCTGCTAAGGATGAAGAAGGAGCCTGACTTTATAGCTGCCAGCAGGATGCCCCCAAATGAAAACAAATGCTGTTGCATTTATGGACAGGATGTGAAATGTAGTATACTCCGATATCTTACCTGAAGCCATGAAGTGGAATATCTTGTCATCATATTCATAATCTCATTCTTTGTGAAGAAGAGCAATTCCAAAAAGAAATAGAAGTATTTAGTTGCATTCTAGCCTCTTCTTACAAAGCACTTGGTGTAAATCTCACTTTGGGTTAAATGTGAATAGAGGAACTTAGTTAAGTTGAATAGTACTTGTCACTGATTTGCAAGTGCTGAAGTCTTTTTGAGCTGATTAATGATTATGTCATTTTTGGTCAGTTGAAAGAACCCTGTTAATAAAGGATGTTATCATGGACTGTAAACATTTCAGCAGAAGTGGGAGTATTTATTCACTTAAGAATTAGTCCCTCCTCTGATAAATTGAGAGCAATAATACTGCGTGACAGACTCGGTCAATATATCTATGTACTCTGGTCAAACAGTTTACAAGCCCCTTAAATTTTGGTGGTCCTGGGAGAGGATATATGAGCTACAGTACTCAGCTGCAAAGAGACAGTGTGGTAGGGGGAAAAATAAAGTGCCATGAGAGAAAATTCCTTTTTTTTTCAGTTTATAATTTGGGTTGCATACATTTCTCTGCTGAAAGGGAAAACCATATTGTAAGGGTGCCTTAACTCTTGACTGTATCACTGAATCTTAGTTCTGCTCAATTCCATGGAAACCAGAACTGTCACAGCAGCAGCAAACAGCAGAGAGCTTCAGGAGAATCCACTGTACACTATATAACACACAGCTTTTTACTGGTTTGTTGATTTTGACACCAAAACATTTTACAGAAGGTTAAAGCTTAAAACATATAGGCATTAGGAAGGCAGAAATAATAATCTAATTTAAATCTTTAATGCTAAACCACTTATTTTACAACTTAAGTTTATAGAAACAGGAGAGTAGCTTGTTTCAGGAGCTAGTCAGTGGTGTGGCAGGGCTAATCCAGTGCAGACTGTGTGGCTGTCCAAATGTGTGTCCCAAGGGTGGCGGTTATCATGTGTATGCAGCAGCTTCGTTGCTCACACTGTTACGGGATGCACAGACTAATTTATCATGGAACAAAGATTGCTTTAGCTAAATAACAACTATAGATTTTCAACTCATAAAGGCAGGATACTGAGTAGTCTGAGGTAAAACTACCAGTGGTCAGACTGGCTACTGCTATGGGCCATCATCTTTGGGGGACATGAAGGAGGGACCCATCCCCTGCCGAGGGCACCTATGGGACAGTGTGGAGGGGTGTTTAGAAGTTTGTAGGTGTCTCACAGCATTTTAAAAGTGGCTAGGATTGCTGGTATTGGTCCTAAAAGTATAGTTCACTGGTTGCTGGCTTGTTGTGTGTTGTTAATAAATAGCTACTTCAGTCCTGACTTAACTATGTTAACATAGTTTAAACTTTGTGAACAGAGCAGTTTTTCCCTGTAAGAATGTATGTGTGTGTATATATATATAGGTATAATTCTGATTTTATTTGTTGTTTACACCAGCTGATCATATAAGGTCCATAATAATTTCCTGACTTTGCAAGCCTAATACCTCTTACTTAAAAATTGCTGTTTCTAAAAGAGGTACCTGTATTCTTCTGTCTGTTTCTTCAAACACCAACCCACCTGTTCATCCATGTCCTTCTAATAGCTGGATGCCTGGAACTAAACACACAAAACTCTAACAATGATAATGTTTAGAGAGAAAATGTATTTATTCAACATCTTAATATTTCTATGTGTAAAACACAATATTCTCTTAGCCTTTGTAGATGCCTTCTCACCTTGTAAACTTACCTCTAGTTCATCCTGTCAATTTGGAAAGGCTACCTCCATGGCAGGAGAGAAGAGATCCAAATGTCTGTCTGTTGGTCCCAAGCCTGGTTCCTTGTGCTACCAGTTCTGTAGCCAAAGGAGATCAGGCTGCCGTTGAACATGGCCTGGTGTTGGGTGTGGACGCAGGGCCATCGTGTTGCATAAGGACTCTGTGATGAAAGAAATGTGAATCCATCTGGACTGATAATGTACAAACTTTTACTGCAAGTGAGATGCAATTTAAACTCTTCTCTTGGAAAATCCCGATTTATGCACCTACTGCCTTTCTCTTTTGCCACGTGGGAGAAAAGAGAGACCAGTAAATGCTTTGCAGCCAAATGCACCCATAAGCAACACAGAATACAATTGATTATTTCAAATTTGTTGTGGTTCTTTTCAATTCACCTAACACTGGTAAGATATCTCTTGATAAATGGAAGCTGTCTGTCTGTTTCTTTTGCCTGGAAAAGGAGGCAATAGTCCTATTTGTTATTTTCTGGTTTGTTTACTGCAGATAGTTATTTAAGCAACAGCAAAGAGCAGAAACAATGGCTTTCCTTGACTTGCAGAGTTACACAGCATTGGTTTTTTGCTGCCTTTGGCAAAGCTGAAGTAATCAGTGGAACAGTTTCAAATGCTCAAATGCTACGCTTGTGTGCAGCTGACCTGGATGTCACTGTGGGAAGCTTACAGTGCATTTAGCTGCAATGTTGGTTCACTTGCCTGCTTCTTTTGTTTGTTGGAACAGCTAGATGAAGGGAGTGTCTAGATTTGATTGTGTATGAAAGAAATTACTGAAAGCTTCACAGCAAATGCATGGGGAATTTGTTTTAGATTCTCATGAAATCCAGCAAATCTGAACCTATATACCTCATTAGTCAAAACAGAAATTTAGAAATCTTGGTACAAATCTTATTTATCTTGCAGCCCGCATTAAAACGGTTCCAGCCTATGTGTATCTGTGGCATACTGTTTGTAAGACATACTGTCCTTTAGTGGCCCCTCTCAGCCTTTGTTCACAGTAGAAGTAAGTTTATAGCATCACATATTTTCCTCACAGGCTAACGGCTTTTGTCTTGATGAGCTTGAAATACTTTGATGTACCATATAAGTCTTTGCTGACTTTATGTACACAGGCTTGCACATAGATTACTATCCTGGTGGTTCTCCTAAATGCAATATAGACTTTTACCATGGGCTGACATGAAAAGTAAATAGTGGGACCCTCAAGTCTGCAACTTGGCCCTCTGGACAATCATTTAGAGCAGTTTAGCTGTAATGTGGAACTGTTTTGATCACGGACTGTTTTATGCCTCCTGTGCTCTGAAACGAAGGATGCCTGTTGCAGAGCAGCAGGCAACAGCACCAGCTCTGGACTGTTCCTCCTGGTCTTTACCCACCCCAGTGGAATTTACTGAGTCTTTTTATTGCGTTCTGTGTTTGCCTGGTCAGATTCTAACCCTCAGTTTATAACTCAAAAATATCTATTTGTCTGAACCATACTCTATAGAGAGTTACTCTTTCTTATGTGGTGGCTATGAAAACTGATGACAGTGCTTGTGACCTTGCAGTGCAATTGAAATATAAGGGATTCAATTAACTCTGAAACTCACCAGCTTAAGCCATCAGCTGAACTGGTCCCAGGTTAGTGGTCTCAAGCTTGTGACTTTCTGATTATGCTTTGGTGTCCAATGAGTTTTGCACTCGTTACAGCTCCTGCATTTCACTTTGCCAAAATACCGTCACAGTGGAAACAGTCTCTGAGCAAGACTGAGCTGAGGACTTTGCTTTCGTCTGATTTCTTTCCACATCTCAACTGCTGTTATTTTCCATGTGCTTTTCTGATTGGTGACCAATACACATGCTGAGTGAATGGTTGGCTGACTAAGCCTTTTGATGTGTTTGCCACAAAGTCAAAGGAACGTGTGGAAGCTTGCCTCACTATGTCTTTATGTGGTGATCTCAGGACCTTTCTGGTCAAGGGATAAAATGTCTCTCATTAGAAGACTCAGAAAAGCTGAAGCTCCTAGCAGCAAAACTAAGCAAATCCTTTTTACAGTCTTCAAAACACTAATTAAAAAAAACAAAAAGAAAAGATTTTCCCCAAGTGTTTTTCCATTTAAGTGCCTCACACTTTGATTTAGTGACTTCCTGAGGGTTTTTTAGCTGTCTAGGCTGCAAAACTTACTTAGGGTCTTTGAATTTTTTTGCCTGTTTCTCCACCCCAAAAGCCACTACTTGTACTTTTGGACTGTTATTCACACATAAAATCCGACCCATTATGGGCTTGTCAAAACCATGTTTCCTTACTGATAGTTACCACAGTGATCTTTCCACTTTTTGATTACATTGCTTGCTGGGGGCATGAGCTATAAATTTAATACCAAAATCATCTCTCAGTTTACTGAATCCCATTTCTGTCCACACGTGACACTCATGCATAAATACACTCAAATATTCCAATGGACTCTTGTCATTGCTTATCACATTACCGATTTAATTGAGTTTTTTGAAGAGAAGAGTTGCTCTGTTGGGATGGAGTTGGCTGAACTTGGTGAATGTGCATTGGAAATGAACCTAAGAAGCTACATCGTCTCCGCGGGACTTAAAGAGTAAGTGTTCTTACCTTGATTCATGAAGGGAATCCTGCAATTAGCAAGTGGAACACTTGCTAATTAAATAAACATTAAATGCTGCAGTATATGACTTCATCAATATTCTCTGACCAGCAGTGGGGGTAGGGAGGGAAAGCAATTTAATGCTGATCAGAGTTAGTAGCACATTTGCATCATGGGTGGTCATAAATATAGTTGACTGAATTATTCATTGCAGACAATATTCATGAAGGAGCAAACTCCTTTTTCTCTGCTCCCAGTGATTCACAAGCTTTGCCCACGTGAACAGTATCTGTTGAGCCCCATTAACTTCATGAGGGAAGGGCATTAATTTCTGCAAATGTGTTTTACTACTACTATGTATTTGCCAACTAGCAGAGGTTATTTTATGGGCAATTCACAAACCGTTTACTTTGACTGTGTCCCATTTAGCATTCAATGGGTGTACTTGGTCAACTTAAATGGATGAGACTGACACCTTTTGGAGGTAAATAAATATGATTCAAAACTTAAATTTTGTAAAACAAGATGTTTTTTATTGTAAAACTGAGGAGTGGCAAAAAAGTTAATCATATTACAAAATGTATCTCAAAGCCAATAGCTGTTCTATCAACAATGTTTGTACCCCTCCTGGAGTGTTTGAACTTATATGTAACAACACTGAGAAACCGGAAATGAAACCCAGCAAGCAAAAGTGAGATTTGTCATGTTTTGACAGTTTTGCATTTGTAGGCCTAGCTGAAAGCAGCCATTCTGCAGATGAGATAGATACAATTTCAGTCAGTTAGTATAGTGAATGGAGCTGATCAAATTACTTTTTATGGAACGACGTTTTTGTCAAAAGTACATACTTTTTTTAGAAGGAGGTAATTTTGAATGTTTCTTCTTTCACATTAAGAAAAATAAAACTGCTGATTATGACTGGACTGTTTCAATTTTGAAACCTGCAAATCTTCGCACTAACTCTTCCTCCTTTCTGTAACTCCCTTATTTTTCAATTTTGCCTCTGCATGACTGGTAATTAAATAATCTTCTTCTATCTCCTACCCTTTTTTTTTTCCCTGTCCCTTGTTGACTTATGGAAAACTCTTCATTTTACAATTATCTGGTCACAGTTCACACTAAAAAAGGGAGGTAACAGGTGTTACTCATGCACTTATATAGACCATTGCACAAGGAATGTCCACTGAATCAGAGCAGTAGTATGTGTAGCCCAGCACTGTCTCTCCAGGAAAAGGGAGAAAATAGCCAATTTCTGTTATCTGTTCTCTTGGCACTCTGTGCTCACAATTGTTGCATTAAGGATGTTGTGGAATACATCTCTTTCTGGCTTTTTTAAAAGTATCCATTTATGGGGTCTGTTTTTTATGAAACTGTCTAAACCCCGTTTTGAACCTGCAAATACTGACTCCCTCTACAAATATCTTGTGGCATGGCGTTCTGAAATTTTAGAGTCCTCTGTAGAAAGTAGCATTTTTGTGCATTTAAAACCAATCTTCTGCTACTTTCATTGAATACTTTGCTCTTGTCTTGTGTTTCTTTCTTCTTCTTTTTTTTTTTTTTCCTTTTAGTGAGGCGGAAGGGGAATACAGTCAGCCACAGTTCCTCAATTTGTTCTCACCTTTCTATTTCGGAAACTTTATTCACATCCTCATCAGCCTTCTCTCTAAAGCAAATGATGTCAGCCTTTTCAGGTGCTCATTTTAAGGCAGCTGCTCCTTTCTCTTGATGGTATCCAAGATGTGGGTATACCAAGATGTGGGTATACCAAAGAATAACAGCAGAAGTATAACCTCTGTCTTGTTCTCAGTACCTGCTTTCTTGAAGTCCAATATTTTGTTGGCTTTTTTTGGGTTGCCACTGCACATTGGATCTAGAAATGTGAAGAACTTCCAAAAATAACTTCAAAATCTATTCTGAGATGTGGTGCCATACACTAGGGGTGCACTGTTCCTCTCACGAACTTTTTCCTTATTTGTTGGTTTACAAAAATAACATCTGCCTTTTATTTGGTGAAAAACTTTGATGCCTTTAATTCTCTTAATAAAAGAGTGGAATATCTACTGTTTCTTGTGATACTGCACCTTCACAAAATATCCAATAATGTTACTGAATAGCTAGTTTAAAATAAGACAAGGAATGTTATTTTACCTCATGCCATCCTTGCAAATTTAATTTCTAGTGGTTGTTGGAAAGATCCAAAGAAAAGAGGCTGGAAGATAGATACATTGGTAGCTATTAAACACGATAGGTGAGTTGTAAAGTCCAACTCAGAAAGCTGTGAATCCCTGTTATCCAAAATCTGAGACATTATCTTAGGCTAGTAGCTGTCCATTTAATCTTGTTACATTTTCCTCATCCAAGTGATGCTGCTGGTCTCACATATATAAATTTATATACCATATCATCCGTATAGAACTAAAGTGACTACTGAGGTATTGAATATAAGTATCTTGGCCAATTGTAATTAAAATCATGAAAGCAGAGAGATAAAAAAGTCATTGAATATCTACAACATTAAAATCAGTAATAACTGGAGTTAGGACAGTTGCTATAAGCATAGTTTTTGACTAGATTTTTGCCTTCCTACTTCTTAAAGTAGCATTTTATTTAACCTAGCCTGAGATAGTGGAGTTGCTAATGTACCCTGCACAAAATAATTCCATGTGCATGCCAGAGTTGCAATATTTAGCCTACAGCTTTAAAATGTACTCAAATTGGAAGATTCATGCACAGCTAGTTATTTGTCATTACATTTAAATGAGTAAACTCTTAGGATGACTTATTCATTAGGTGATTATAGTTACCTTTCTTTAGGTTTGGAAGGATCTGCTGAGAAACAAAGAAAGTGAGTTGAATTTTAGTTCTGTCATCCTTTTACCGAGCTTATATTTTTTTTCCCCACTAACATCTCTCATCAACGTGCATCATTGTTCCCCTTGCTGAGTGAAAGGCAGTTATACAACGGAGCTGGCAGAGGCTCAATTTAAACAGAAATACCTAAATGTGTGACTTCACAGAAGGAGCCCAGAGGACTTTTTTGTTCCAATGTAACTGAGAATTTAATGTTTTGGGAGTGGAGCTGTTAATTTAGGTAATGTTTATTTGCTTTAAAATATTTGGTGGACATAATAAAAGAAACAGTTCTGGAAGACCATATAATTTCCCTGTATTTGCAGATGGTTCATTGACCACTATCTAGAGAAGTTATCCATTGAGGAGAGATTGGCAGTTCATTAATTTGAGACAGTAATAATTTAGCAGAACTGATTGTTTTCTGAAGTGCACAGAGGACTGTTGATTAATTATGTTTCTATGGTAACACTTTGTATTAGCAAGGACAAGAGCATGGGAATTGGTAAGAATGTTATAAAGCCATTTTGTAATTAGAGATCTGGTTTTGCATATCCTGAGACAAAGACAAAAGTAAACTAAACTCATTTCTTAACCATAGAGATGCTCAGAGTCTGATATTGTAGTCAGTAATGTGAACAGGTGTTAGGTAGTCTTGGCTTTTCTCATCAGGCATCAGAAATACTATTTTTCTGTTTGCTCCTGCAAAGATAATAGATTATTTCCCTCTACTCTCTACAACAGCATATGGCAATTCTGGAAACGTGGTCCTACCACGGTTAATATGTTGCTGATTCATAGATGTTTCAATAAGCACCTGCTGAATTTATTCCTCCCTCAGCGAACTGCAGATAAGCCTTAGAGTGCTATACAAGAATAGGGGTGGAGAAGCACTGCAGCCATGTGTTTGATGGTTGCAGCCTCCTGGGAGAGGGGCAGTCAGGAGCAGTTTGTGACTGCATTGACATTTCAGTGGCTGTGCTTGGGAGTCGAAGGATATGATAGGAGGTATTTCTCTAATAGTTAGCTTCTCTGATTTTGTATGTGTCTGTGTTTTCACTGGCTCTACATCTGGGCAGACCTGGTACTGTTGACACCTGGGAAAGGGACAGTGTACAATAGAAATTATGAAGGTTTGCTTTGGATGGTGATGGAGAGCAGCAAGGATTAATTGTAGTGCAGCAAGGGTTTCTATAAAATGGGGTGTCTTATTGTATGGGAAGTATGACTATAAGAAAACTGAGTACAACAAAGAACAATGGATGTTAGAAGAAGAAGACAGAAAGACCTGTAGAAGGCCCAGGAGAGTGGACTTGATGGTGCTGATGATGACTCGTGGTCTTTTTGAATTATCTAGCTACAAAACAGCTATTACTCCAGATAGATTACCAATATCCTGGAGGAGGCAATATATCTTTGTCCAGTGGAAAGATCAGTGGACACTGGTCTTGGTTCAGTGCTGTAGGAGCTACTCTGCTACAAAAGCATGACAACATAAATCTCATTTGGACCTAAATTAAAAATCCCTCATGTATATTACTACCACATTCTTAAGAGATTTTGTTACAGGTTCTCTAACTGCACTAACTGGGCTCAGTTTTTAATCCTCCAAGTGCTTTTATAGAGCTGAAGCATCACCCAGCTTCCCACTCTTTCCTTAAGCATTACCATCTTTCACTGAATAAATTAATCTTATCATGTACACGATATGCTCCATTAATATTTTTCTCTGTTGAAAGGGGATCAAGCCCTAATCATGAAATATTAACTCAAAGTTGGAATCCAACTAGCTTCCCAACATTGTGCATGTTCTTTTTTCATCCAATAGTTTATTTTTTAATGATAAGTCTCAGAAAGTCTGCAAGCCTCACTACTTAAGCAAAATTTATATGCCATTTCTTATCAAAACTAAATGAGATCCTAATCTACAGAGATATTTTCATGAGCTTGGATTGTTATTTGTCTTTTATTATTATTATTGACTTGACAGAAAGCTGTCTTTGAATGAAGCTGAAAACTCAAAATATACTGATGTATATGTGGTAGGTCATTATTGGTTCCTTCATTTGGGATGACATAATAATGCCTGAACCAAAATCCAGCCAAGCGTATATACTTAGGTCATGTCTTCCAGAACTGAGAGGATGCTATGTGAAATACATTTCAGAAGACAATAAGAATTAATTAATTAATTAATGTAGATGTTTTTGAAAACTTGAGTCATTGCCAATCTGCGTCATTAGGTCTTTAATTCCTTTGGCCTTGTAGAGATGGTCTATATTGCTGAGTGGATTCTATGGTGTTTGATTAAGAAAATGCCATTGGAAAGCAATGAATTCTACACTTGCTACCACTTCAACAGAACTGAATGAAGGCATTTTAATTCTAATACATGTTACAGATAGTCACTTTTTGGTTGTTTAAAGACTCTTCATCTTGCCAAAACTATTGGTGGACAGCCTTGCTTTCTTGGTTGATCTTTTCTGAGCAAAAGCAGGAAATTTCCAGGAGTCTTGCTCTTGACTTGTCTAATTTAATCCTCAGAGTAGTCTGAAATCTAACCATAACCAGGGATTTTATGCAAGTTCAGGCCAATACTCCCCAGAGTCACTGGGAATTTCTTCACTGACATCAGAGGAACAAGGCTGGGGTGACTGTAGTCTCTTTTGGGTAACCCACAAAAAGGTTTGGGGATGGGGCTTCTTTCTCACCTTTGCTGTCCTCTCTGACTCCCTATACTCTACATCCACTTGAGAACCTGTCCTTTGCAAGCTGAATGACCCAATTCTTTCCTTTCCTTCCCGAAATTCTTTCAAAGATCTCTCCAGTAATTAATTTAGAAATGCCTGACTAAAAAAAAACCTCGATATTTAGCTAATTCAGAGCTTGCTTTGATATTTGCTTGTCTATATAACTCACTAAAGTATGCCTACTAAAGGCCCAGCAACTTTAGCCGATTTTATTTACAGTCTGCTGGATCTATGAAACTTACTTCTAATTGATGTGCTTAGTAAGTGGAGCTCCTGTTGTTTCTTGGAGATAGAGATATCCCAGATTATCTTTCCTTTTTACTATTGTTATTCTTCCAACAGGCATTCCTTGCTACTCTAATGCATCCTGTGTTGTAATGTAGAACTGGCAGAGTCTCTGCTCTCAAGCAAAACAATGTCTATAGTAAGGAATGCAGATGGGAGATGCTGTATTGTTTGCTCCATAATGATCAATCAGCTTGGAGTTTGCTTGAGCAACACTTTTGCTTAGCTGGGCTAAGCAGAAAATTATATGAGTGTGTTACATAAATAGGAAGCTGTTCCTTAATTGCATAAAGGAAATACCACTTTTAATGACCTTAGAAAGAATTATTGTATTAATAAAAATTTTGCATCAGGAGATTACTTTTATATGTTACCTCATTATGGGTAAATTTATCGCTTTTGGGGGGATGGGGTGCAGAGTTTGGGAGAAAATAGAATAGAATTAGGAGTTTAATAATTGAAATATTTCATATATAAGTATTTGCAATCAGAATGGTAATTGTTCCTGATTTTTTCTGGTTTTGTTTTTTGTTTATCTTCTAGAATTACTGCCACTATCATAAATGTGTCCCGCTTGTTGGGCAGTCTGTGCAATGTTTTTCTCAATTAGGCTCACAATGAAGTTGTACAACTGTTGTTGCTAAAGTGTTTCTCAAAAGTAAACCTGCTAGAAACCAAAAATGCAAATTTTTACATAGTGGGTAGTGTTAAAGTGTGTTGACAAAATAGACACAAAACAAGGAAATTTTAGTATTTTAATTTCAGTTTAAGGAGTGCATACTGTCTGGAGGTCACAGTTACCTTGCAAAAGGCAGGTTATGTTTGTTTATCTCAATCATTACAAATGCAGATGTACATTGCTAAAGCAGTCCTAAAATAAGAATATTCTTTCCCTCTTCTGTCTGCAGATTTTTACCAAAATTTGGGAGTCTAGAGAAGGAGCAGGGTAACTCTGGAACTATTCTTACACTTTTTGCACAGAATACTCAATATTGAAAACGAACTACTGGGTTAATTGGGCTTCTGGACAGATGCATGATGATAGGGATTTTTGTTCTGTTTTGGTTTCTGTTTTCCTCACTTAACCTGTTATTGTTGCAGTTTGAGCTGATTGTTCAGCTACCTACTGCAAATGGTGAAAGACTGATTTCTCATCCCTTTTGTCCAGCAGGAATTGTAACACCATTACCATTTCCTACCTCATATTTCTCTTTTCCAGACAAAACAAAGCTGATTCTTTAACATTTCTGCACAGTTCAAGTCCCTTGTCATAATTTTTTTTCTGGATTCTCGCCATTTTTTAAGCATAGGGCCAAAACCTGAGACAGCACCTAATCCAGTGCTTTGCCACTGCTGTGTGTGGCAGAATGGTTATCATCTTCCACGCCTCCCAGATAATACCGCTGATAATGCTTTCTTGACTGAGATCTGCTCTTCATGCAGCAACATCATTAACTTAAAGTCAGTTTGCATGCTAGTATAAGCTGGAATGTTTTTTTTTTCACAGCATTATTGTTGCCAACAGTTTTCCCTTTCATATTTACCTATTTGGGATCTCCTTTTTTCATATGGTACTTTCTGCTTGATATATGAGCTTTTTTTGTGTGTTTTCTGCATCAGCTCTGAAACTTATCAAGATTCCCCAAATTACACATTGTTTTAAGGTGTTACTTCACCCAAATCATAAACAAAAAGATTGAATATGTCTAGGAAAGACCTATGGGATGCCACTTGTATATCCTTTCAGTGTGGTAGGAAACTACTGATAACCATGCTTAGACGGTTTAATTGGTTATGAAACTTTCTCCAGTTTCTCAGTTCTCCCCGATGGAATTAAGAGTTTGACCTTAATCATGGGCCTGACCAACATGAAACCAGTGCACAATGACCATGATTTAACAGCTGCCTCTTTTCCATATATTTCTATTAGTTTATTCTCAATTAACTCCACTGTTCTCAATAAATTTGGATATTCTTATTCTAAGATAATTAATTGACTTTTTTTTTAACTTAATTGGACTTTGCTCAACAATCCTTGCTTGTGCTCCTATCTCTGTGTTAAAACCAATTGTGTAATTAGCTGTGTTTTCAAAACTCTAGTCACAAGGCATTTAATACTTCCGATTTTTCTTTCAGTGTTTATTTGCTCTCCTTCTCCACAATCAATGAGCCTATACTTTCCTTTTACTCTTTCCTGATTCTCTAAATGCAGTATAATATTTTTGCTCTTATGCTTAATATCTTTGGCCAGTAGTAACTCATGTTGTGCCTCCATCCACATGGTTTATATTCATGCATGCCTGCTCTGTTATTTTGTCTTCCCCTGTTAGCTCTTTTGTTAAGTTTTGATTTTTGGAGTTAGATTTCCTTTAACATTTGATCATAGTTGTGTCTTGCCATTTCTTGTCTTTTTCACTACTTTGAGAGAGACTTTCTTGTCTTGCTTTTTTATAGTATCATTTATAATCTGCCAGCTTTCCTGAATGCTTTTGTCTTTTACATTATCTACGCAAGATACAGTGCCTATCCATAAGGTTACTTTATTTTTGAGTTATTTTTCTGAGAACAAATTATGAAAATATTTAGGACATTTTTATAATAAGGTATCACCCTAACTAACTCATATATTAAAAGAGTTAATTAACTATTCTTCATGTAAAAGCACAGTTTGTGACTTATTTAGAACAAGCTGGCTGCATCTCTATTATTTTCAATGACACTGAAGTAAGACACGCTCTCCATTGCTCAATTGAAGTCCATGAAGTGGAGTTAAACTGTCCACTAATTAGAAATAGTCAGAAGAAAAGACTTGTTAATCAGGATGATAAGCTTGGTTTGCTCAGTTTTTGGTAAAGTGAAGCTTCTTGCTGTCTATGATTCAGTGAATGAGTTGCACGTAACCACAGACTACCACTATATGAAATACACCTAAGTGATCAAATAGAGCAGGTGATGCTAACTGTAATTATAAGAACACTATTCAGATCATTTTACACATTCCATTTACCAGCATAACATAATAAAGTCACCGATTAAAATATCACATAACTTGATAATATCCTCTGTGTCCAGTGACACAGACATATATGCTTCATTCATATTAGGGTTTGGAGAGCAGTTTTAATTTAAAGCAAATAAAGAATTCATACCTTTTACAGCAAGTTCTAATGATGTTCCTTTAGATATTTCAGCTGGGCTTGCCTTGAAGACAGATAAGGAGTAAAGACTTACAGAGCTATCAAAACAAGTACCGTGACCTACATACGCATGCTGCAGTCCCCTCCTTATGTAAGCACGATCCTGTACAAAACACTGAACTTTGCATGCTTTATTGGATACGACTGATCTTCAAGCACCTTTCCTTTGTGAAGGCTGGCTCCAAACTCACCAAAGTCTTCAAGAGTCTTCCCATCAGTTCTTAAATCTTTGTGTCAGGAATATAAGTTAAGCTTCTCCTTTTCAAAAAACTACACTTGTAAGTATGTATTAGACCATTCAGTTACTTCAAAAAGCTGTCAGAGATCTGTTGTGCTACTTTTGAGACATTTGTTTAGGAATGGGCAGAACCTGCAGCTATGCCTGTTTTTCTGGTGTCTGATTAGTTCTGTGTTCCCCAGATGATGAAATTACACAAGGTAAGGGCTGATTTGACTCCTTAATTTCTAAGTCTCTTAAAAGGAACATTTTTCCTTTTATTTAGTTTTGTCGAGATTGTTTCCACCCTCACATTTTTCTGCTTTCTCTCTAAGCTCAATTTTGTGCCCTTTTCAATACAGTTTTGTGATTATTCTATGCCTTTTTATTTTCCTTTTTTAACCTGCAGTTGGTTTTGATATGTTGTTTTCCAGAAAACCTGTTTCTTGACTCCTCTGACTGTGGATAAGGATGTATTTTTCTTCTTTCTGGTACAACAGTGGCTTGTTTCCACTCACATTTTCATGAACCTCGGATCAAATTATTTATAAAAATAGAAGAGGAAACCACTTTCCATGCAACTGAAATGAACCAGAGTTTACACTTGTGCATGGAGCAGGTCAACACGTAGTGCATCTGCTGCACTATATGCATCGACTCTAATCAGAAAAGAGGACAGTGGCGCAAACAACATATTCATTTAATTCTCAGATCAATGTGTGTGACAGTGTGTGTTAAAATGCTATAACTAAAGAGTGGATGAGTCAGGAGGGAAAAATCTTGACTGTTGATTGTGCTGCTGAAGTTCTCTCATTTTGTAGCTAAAGATCACTTGAGGAGAATTTTACTGTTCTTTGCATCGTTGGAAAACTGCAACTTTTTGTCAAAAAAATTAAAAACATTTCAGCTGGAAATTTATTTTATGTTAGCTAAGATTATATGTATTATGTGGTGCGTGAGCCAACACTCTTATGTGGGTTTTTTGATTAATGACCGCAGCTTCCTGATGGGCAGACCCATGAGAAAAGGTGAAAGGGGGAAGCCTGAGATGGCACTGGGATGAGTGGGAGCTGTTCCTTGTGGCTAGGTTAACAGGGGGCTGCACTGGGGCAGTGGTGATGGGAGTGAGCCGTGGGGGAGAGATACGATGAGGTAGGAGAGCAGGGAGTAACATGACGCACTGGGAAGAGGCCCTGTGCTATCAGGGATCCCACAGAGGCCCAAAACACCACGGGAAGGAGGAGGTACATGAAGGGAGAGTGAGTTCGGGGCTGCACGTGCCATGCGGAGCAGGGGGACGGGTCCCCAGCCAGAGGCCGTTCTGGGGGCATGGCCATGGCAAAGTCAAATACCTTCTAAGCTGTGTCTTAGCACCAGCAGTTCAGAAAATGAAGGTCTTGTAGAGGAACTATCAGAGCTGTAAGGCTAAGTGTATGTGCTGCCCTTTCCTGGGGTTTACGATGACTGAATACAGTGTAAAGCCAGTATCAAAATAGCAAAAAACTAGTCATCCTCTCTGCATTTCTTTATCGTCTGTCACTGTAGAGAGATATTTTTTTTTTAATCTCCCGCTGAATCAAACTATGACCTCTCAGTCCCCAAAGGTTCGTAACTTGTTAATGAGAATTTCTGCATTATCCAGATGCTGCTACAACACAAATAGTAAGTGGACATATTGGCCTTGTAGCAGCTGTACAAAAAACTTGAAATGAAGGAAGCTGTTTGTAATTTCTGATCTTTGAATGGCCTTAGTGTGAAGCTCTAAAGGCTTACCTTCGGGAAGTGTGATTTCCTACCAGAATACATATAAGTAGGACATCTTTTGGAAAGGAATTTTGCTAAGGATTTAACACAGTTATTCTTCACTTTGGTTGCTGTAAACCATGGAGGTTCACATATAATGAAAAACCCCAATGTTTTAGTATACTTTATTAGTCAAACTTATGGAAAAATTCTGTCTCACAAAGGGAATGAGCTTGAGAACAATTGTGTCAAAATCAAATCCCTGTTGCATGCTATTGGGATGAAATGTTTCCTGCTGAAATGCTTAGCAGTATTCTTGAAGCAGGCACTAAAGAACATTATTTGCAAAAATGAGAAGTCAGAAGCTTAATCTGAGTATCATGGAGCATTCCTTCCTACCAACTAGATTTGACTCATGTGTATCTTAGTAAATCCTGGGTCTGAGTTACAGTACTTCTTGTCTCTTGTACCTTTCTAGAAGTGCAAGGGTACCAGGCACTAAAGTATAACATTTTCTAAAAAGCCCATAGTTCCTCAAATTCTGGATTATGTGTTTTATGTACTGGAACTCTCCCATCCTTTAAGTTTGGATTTTTTTATATTTTGTTCTGAAATGTGTTTTCTTGCCAAACATATGTTTAGATGCAATAGGAAGTAAGTGCAGAACTGTGGAAAGACAATTCATTGTCACTGTGCTTTATCTGCACTTTGAATAACAGTTATTATACTTGAATAATGTACTTACAGTACATGTATAGTAGAAGCACACATGCTTTTGTCTTAGTGGTCGTCTGTCATTCAGGAGAGAGTATGTGTTTATCAATGGCGAGTAATGGACACACAGCAGATGCACGCTTGCAAGGGAAAAGGCAACAGTTAAAAAATCAGGTCTGAGAAATGCAGAAATAACAGAGGTTCCTGTGAAATGAGAACACAATATATGTACAGTCCTTTTCTCATATAGGTACTTTGTACTTGGTGACACACTGGATTCTCTGCTCCTCCAATGGAGGGAGCTCCTAGAGACGTCTTAGAAAGACTAGGCCCGTAAGTAGCCTCTACATTAAAAAAAAAAAAAATTAAAGCCTCTGCTGCAAAAGGTGAGTTGGTGTTTAGTTCTGAAGTTCTCTAAAGCTATGGATCAATTTGCTTGAGCTGTTCTGGTTCGACCTCTTGCAGGGAGAGTGGGAAGACTCCCAACTAAAATTTATAGCAGAGCATTAGCAAGCTGAACTAATAAAGGAAAATTTTGTCATGGAGACCAGAGGATGTATTAGAAAGCTGCAAATGACAACTCCATGGCAAACAGAAAGAATATAATTATCCCAATTTTTTTCTGTAAATGCTGACATCATCTCAAACAGGACAACTTCAATAGTATCAGGTGAAATTCAGGTTTTGTTATTAGAGCTTCTGGCATGCAGAGATTATGATGAATGAACAGCAGCTGGTTTATGACACTTGAAATGTCTCAAACTTCTTAGTAAATGTTCTTGATAGAAGTTTGACGGTATGAGTCCAAGGGAAATGTTTGACTAGCCACAAAAACACTGAAGGCAGAGAACGTGCTACTTGTCTTACAAACTTGAGAACTGTTCCAAAACTTCAGTTTTTCCACAAGCTCTTCTCTAACTGTGAAGGTGTTGTGATGCCTCAGGTGCTAACTGAGTCTTTTGTGGTGTCACTTTGTGCTGTTCATTAATTATCTTGTTTCAAAACTCCAAAGATCTGTGAGGTTGTGTGATTTTGGGGTCACTCAGTTAGCCCAGAGGCCCATAGGGAACTAAGCAGTCAAGATATCTGTTGCTGGGTGACAGTAGATTGCACTTTCCCAGCTTACCTGGTATAAGTACAGATGAGTCAGTTCAAGACTTCCTCAGTCAGAAAGTCCCAAGAACCCTTTTATTTTGTTGATTTCCAAAGCCATCACACTTGTTAGCTATGGAACAATCTATTACCATTAGATTGTACTCCTTCAGTACAAACATGTATAAACATTTGGTCTCAGGATGCTGGAAGGCACTTCTGTCAAGCCCTTTCATTTGCTTATTGTGAACGGGTAAGGAAATATTCTCGTGTTTACTGTGCAGCTTAAGTAGTGCCTAACTTCATGGTTTCTACTGCATGTGAAAATTTGAATATTAATTCAAGTACTTTGCGTTCATATAGCTGCAGAAAAAAGCGAGTAAAAATGTGAAAGCTCAGAGGACGCCGTTAACTGTTGAACTAAGTACCACAGAATACAGACTAGTATGAACTTCATATGGGTAAGCTGTATAGCACCTATGAACATCAGTGCATTGACATTTTTCATCCCAACTATTTTTTAATAGAAAAAGAGAATGTTCCTGAAAAGTGTAATAGAAAAAACTCTATAAGAGGCACAAAGCTATACAAGCTTCCTTCCACACTCTGCCCTTCTTTTTTAACAGGTTTTGAAATGTTATTAACAGGTCAATTCAAAATTGAGCAACGATTCTTTCAATTCAAGGTGCTTTTATCATCACAATAGGACTTTTGAGGGTGATAAGATTTGCTTTTAATTGAACTAGTCAGAAAAAGCCAAATAAAATATAGGTACCTTTTTTATTTTTAGGTGCAAACTGAAATGAGAATCTACACATGCAGATTTGTAATGAACTATGTCACTTTCATACTTCCTCATTTTCCTTTTTCCTTTCTTCTTTATACTCACCCTGAAAGGGCGCCCTTAATTAAGTAAAAACAATATTCAAGCTTGTATCTAAAATAAGCTTCTCCTTCCCTTCTCCTTCAAGCTGTTATGGTCTTTTACACTTGGACAAAGAGGTAAGTAAAAACAGTAAAAGCATTTTTTTCCCCACTATATTTGTATGTGTCAGAATAAGGCCCAGTTCCCCTCTCCATCTCCTTCTTACCCTGAACCAGCTCTGTAAATGCACTATAATTAGGGATTTCAGCTGAGGTTAAGAATCTGCTGATTTGAACAGGAACCAGATTTCCTAGTTCTCCATTTCTCATACAGCAGGTAAGCGAATACTAACAGGAGTAGGAAAGATCATTCACATAGACTCCGTAATTTTTGGCATACATTTTAGCACTAAAGATACAATGCAGAAACAAAATCAATCTGATTTTATAGTAGTGGAAGAATTTGCACTTATTTGCTTTTTTTAAATTTTGTTTTTGTGTAATGACAGGTCCTTCAGCTTAAGGGGAAACTCTTACTGTACTAGAAACTGAGCAGCCCTTGGTGGCAAAAAGGGACTGCTTTGTAGCCCAGCTGCCTGCCAAAGAGGATTAACTTGCTGCACACATTGGCTGATGCTCAAGGGTTTGGGTGAGTTACAAGCCGTTTGAAATGAGTCATCTCTGTGAACCCCTACGCTTTTGCATTCCCATACTCCTGGGACGGACCTTTTAATGGGCAACTGAGACTCAGAAACATCAGAAATTTAGACAAAGATTTCATAAATAGGCTGATACCTGAATGAATGCTGGTGAGGAAGAAACTTCCAGAAAGTATCTCTTCGATACAGTAGATTTTCTCAAGGATTTCCTAATGGACCGTAGAGATGGATATAATTTTTTCACTGATTTAGAGGGGAAAAAAAAGAGACATAGCGGCAGGAAAAAAAGTACTGAATTGGTAATTCAAACATCAATCTACTAAGCAAAAGTGTTGATCAGAAAACATTTCTAACAGCTCCCATCTAATCTGAAAAAGAAAAATTTTCAGTATAAACACACTGGCAATATAAAAATATACTAGGGAAAATATGAGTAACTCTTAAATGGAAGGATTTGCAAGGTATTCTTGATAAGGAGGTGATAAAATTAACTTCCCTACTAAATCTTACCTTTAACATCTAATAGTTTTTAGCAAACTGCTTACCAAATTGCGGGATAACTTTGTGCCTTATAACTCTGGAAGAGATTTTCTTCTGCAAACTCTTCTGCTTGCTTTTTGAACATATATAGTTTTGGCACCCAAGCTATTGGTGGTGTAGAGTTTCATAGTTTGATTCTACATGGTAGAAAGAGAGGTATTTCTTCTCTATTTGCACAATGTTTTTGTTTAATCTTCTTGGTGATTCTCATCATTTTTTCCTGTATTTTTTCAGATATTAATCCTTCTTTTTCCAGAACACCTTTTGATGCATAGTCTTGTCCAAAGCTTCCAGGACAGTGAAATACACGTTATCAATATCATCACCCTTATGAACTTGAATATTAACTGTTTCAGAGAACTTACCATGTACTCACACATTTCCAGTATATTGGATTTATCTCTATTTGTTTTCCTTGTTGGGTGGGTTTAAGGAAAAATGGCAAAAAAAAAAAAAAAAATGGTGCTGGTTTTATCCTAGTGCAGTTTGTTTCTGTTGTAGGTTTCTTTTTTGACTGCAAAACAAAATATAAACAAATAAAAAATCATTTTTAAAATGACAAAGACTGTAGCAGGGCTCTAGGCAAAAGATATTGTCAGAAGAGAAAATTAAAAAACATTAGAAGAGGTGGAAGGGGAACAGGAAGCCACAGTTTTCCTGATGTAAGACACTCATGAATCTTTCACTGCGTTTCAAAAACGCTAAGGGTACCTGCAAAAGACCTAGAAGAAAACTAAATGTCATTCTTCCCAAACTTCTGAGACTTACCATGTTCAGCAGTTTTTTTAAAATGGTATAAATACTTTAATTTCTCTTCTATTAAAAGAGATGATAAGATTACTACTGAAATAGCTTGCTCAAAAACATACTTGGGTCCATCTTATTAGCCAATATTGATCTACAGTGATAATTCACAGTACTATCACACTTCTTCAGCAAGGATGATATTCCTTCTACAACAAACAGAACTAATACATCAGTGTTGTCATATTTATGAATAGATATATTATGTTATGTATGTTATAAATAGACATATAATTTCCCTAAATGCAGTGAAACAAATCTTTTTTACAAAAATAGGCACATGGATCTATAATTACACTTCCTCATTTTGGGAATGTCTTTTGTCTCAAGCCTTCTCAATGAACTGAAAGACTATTACATGATTTTTATCTATAGGAATTACTCTGTTTTACCAAAACCACAGTAAACTTAATTTATTGCCTCCAAAGTGAGATGTATATATAAGAATAGCATGTGATTACACAGTACGTCATTAAAAATTTATAATGAATAGTTGAACTGATTATTAAGTGAACAGCCTATTCTCTATAAATTATCGAGCTGAAGTATTTGCAAATACTTTCAATCATCTAACATATTCATAGTTAGCAGAGCTTGCATGCAATTATCTATGAATCAAACACTGTATCCAATTCAATCCTTATGCAATGTCTGAGTTTTAATATGGAAAGGAGAGGCATCTTAGAAGTAATTTCTCTGCAAAGTAGAAAATCATTTTCAGCAACACAGCTTAACAAATGAGACTATGACAGCAGGAAGGAGACTTGAATGTACAGGCAGCAGCTGCAACTCCCTTGAAACCCAAGATACATTATTTCTGGTCAAATTTGGCAATAGACTTGTACTTCTTGCATCCGTGTTTTTGAGTGAGTTGGAACAATTGACCTTGCAGAGACATTCGTACAAAGATAAATAGGATACGCAGGTTACAGAACAGCACACCTTTGCTAGAAATATTGGTTTGGAGGACTATCAAGAAAAAAAAAGTATTAAAATTAAGGTTATTAATTAATCTCTAATTAGAAGTAAGAACTCCTTCATTAATGCCATTGTACGCTGTTCTTTGATTTACCTTTAACTTTCCCAAAATTTGGATTTCATGTCCTCTCCTCCTAAGGATGTAAATTATCCTATTCCAAGTGATTTATGTTTGACATGCCTGAGAATTCACTCCTTCCAATGCACTTTTATGTTCCTGATATTGCTTTAAAAATGTGTTTTAAAAGTTTGCATTTTTTTTCACTTGAAAACTTAAGGGATGGCTTAAAATAAATCACCTCCTTGAATGGGGCATTCGATCCACATTTCTTTATTGGATGGTCCATTACAATATCTCTATCCCATCTCTTTGCTACTATCATTCTGAATAAGTTTGAATATGTAATCTGTATTATTTAGATGTATTGATTTTTTATTAATTCCGTTTCTTTATTGGCAGATATCTTTCTGCAGACAGAAGAGAAGAAACAAAGGCAGGGATAGAAATACAGCGTTCAGGAATTTTTTGAGGAAATCTTTAAGAATGTAAGTCTGAACGGTGCTACCATATTGAATAGTTCTTCTGTCTGCTCAGTATATTGTTTTTCTTTATATTTACAGCCTCATTCTCTTATGAATTTTCTTTTCTTACAGTTATAATGCATAGTTACCAGTGAGATTTATTCAGACTCTATGTTATTTCCATTTCATAATATTTCATTAAACTTTATTTGTGTGTCATTAAACTCACACCCTCTCCAATCCTGCACTGTAGTTATCTTGTCATCATAAATCCTCTGTTAATAGGATTTTATTTCTGAACTAACAATAAAAAGTGATGGAAAAATGAAAATTTTGTAACAAATGATTGTAAAGTGCAGAAATTGAGCCAGCGGGCTGGAAAAATGAGATAAGTATTTTTCTTCACTTACAGAGCAATATATTAGCAATTTATGAGCTATCACTTCAAATAATCTAATTGGATTGGTGGAATCTGGACAATAAGTCTGAAATACTGTCTCTGAAGGGATATCTCCTATGGTTTTTTTTTATTCTAACCATGTTTCAAACTCGGTCATAGCAATGGAGAGGGGGAGATGAGTTGGAAAGAATTAGTCTCAGTTACTTTTTAAATTTAATTAAGGCTTTTAAAATGGATATTACTTACCTTACATACAAAAATTAGAGCTTCTTCTGGAAAGTTTCTAATCCATATCAGGGTGCACTAATCTATCATAATTTTTATTTCATGTATTCCTTACTTGAAAAAAAAGACTGTTTTTTGTTTCAGATGTTTCCCAGAAGAGATTTAAGACCGCTATGTCGGTATTGTATCTTCTTAATATAAAAAAAGAAATAGGAAATTCACAAAGTTAATCAGAATCTTGTATCTACTTATTTTTCCTAGAAGAGCATCAGATAAAAGGGGGATGGTATGGTGATGTTTCGTAATCACGTAATTCAACATGATGCTGTTTGTTTTCAGCTGACCAACCATTCAAGCAAGGAAAGTGTTTTTCTATCTAATGATTTTTAAAAATTGAATCTGCATTTCCTTCTGGCAGATAAGCTTTATATAAATACTATATATACACCTAATATAGTTTCTTGAGCTCTGAAGACAAATCACTGAGCAAAAATACGTCAGGTTACAGAGGAGACAGACATATAGTTGAGGGTTTTATTTTTTTTTAGTTTTTCATCCATTCTGTAATATGACAGTGTCCAGGTTTCAGCTGGGATGGAGTTAATTTTCTTCTTAGTAGCTGGTACAGTGCTGTGTCTTGGATTTAGTGTGAGAATAATGTTGATAACACGCTGATGTTTTAGTTGTTGCTAGGTAGCGCTTATCTTAAGCCAAGGACTTTTCAGTTTCCCATGCTCTGCCAGCAAGCAGGTGTGCAAGAAGCTGGGAGGGAGCAGAGCCGGGGCAGCTGACCCGAACTAGCCAAAGGGCTATTCCATACCATGGAACGTCATGCCCAGTATATAAACGGGGGGGAGCTGGCCAGGAGGGGCGGATCGCTGCTCAGGCATCGGTCAGTGGGTGGTGAGCAATTGCATTGTGCATCCCTTGTCTTTTCTTGGGTTTTATTTATCTTTTTTTTTTTTTGTTATATTCCTTTTCATTACAATGGTTATTATTATCGGTTAGTATTACATTCTATTTTACTTTAGTTATTAAACCATTCTTATCTCAACCCACGAGTTTTACTCTCTTCTCTGATCCTTCTCCCCACCCCACTGGGAGGGATGAGCGGCTGTGTGGTGCTTAGTTGCTGGCTGGGGTTAAACCATGACAGACAGAAGAACTGCAAAATTTTGTATATGTATACATTTCCACAATGCATATGCAGGAAACAAACAAAATGAACAAGAGAAAACATGAAATAATAACAACCCATTTGAAACTTAGCTTAAATTTTATTTAGCTGTATGTGCAAATCCTCATAGTAGCACTACACAAGGTCCAAGCACGCTTCTCAAATATATTTGAGAAATACTAATCTAGAAAGGGAGCTAATAGTCTCTCACAGTCTTTAAAAAAACTTCTACCAGAACTGGTGGCCAAGTTTATATTCTGTCAGTTTGGGAAAAGTAATAATTTATAAACAAACATCAAAAGAGACCCATATGGAAAAATCCCACGCCCTTTAATACACTTTCTTTTTAAGCAGTTACGCTGATACTTTTCTTTAGATCAACTTTGGTTGAGTATAAAAAAAAGTCACAAAGTTATTTAATGAAAATATGTTTCTGGAATGTATTGGGGAGACTCTGGTGGGGAGATTTTTCTCTTTGGAAACTGACAAGTCTCATTAGGATACCATCACCTTTCTGTACCTGAAAAGGACTGAACAACAAAGGTCAGTTTGCAGCAGCAATTGCTACCCTGTGCATCTGTGAAACAGCATAACCTCATCTGTAGAGCACAGCTGTAATTTTACATCACCTTTCTAAGACTGTCCTCTCAAATTCCTAATGTTACGAACATTTTTCTCCTGGTCTTGAATGTTCATGGGCAGAACTGTTGCTGTCTGAAGGAGGAAACTCACATTCCAAACGTGAATGAGTAAAAAAGCAAAGTCGTTGAGGTTCCACGTAACAAGTATGATATAACAAGTATTGTCAAATGTCTTTAGTTGTGGAAACACCAAACAGGGATAGCAGCTGGGTAGATGGGCAAAGGTCAAAAGCTGGTGTTGCCTCGGGTAGCATCCTAATAAATATCTTTCTTCTATTCCCTTTTGCTTTGGGGTTTCAGAAAGGTCTCAAAGTTTTGTCATCTCTTCTGTTATGCATGTTAATGAATTTAATTGTGAGCCACATAATTATTCTGTAATAAAATTATTAACTGTTTAAGTGAGAAATGCCTACATTTTCTGGGGTGAAAGGAGGACAACCTCAAAGCACTGGGAGTGCCAGAGCAGCCAGTTTAGTGGTGTTATCTTGTATGACTTTAATTTACTTGAGGCTGTGCTTTACGCTGTCACTGATCAGTCATATACTGAATATATTTACTTCTCTTTGAGCCGTTGCATAAACTAATGTCTATTAATATATGATACAGAAGGAAACTCAAGGCCCATGCATTTTTAAGTCCCAGTTAAGCCTTAGTCTTGAGCTGGATTGAGTGACAAACAGACTTTATGGCGGCTTGCTTGATAGGGATGCATTTTAGCCATAAATTTATTATTTTGTGGGTAATGAGTAGCAAGATCACCTTTGGCAATTCTGAGATGAACTCACTTTTTATATTATTTTCTGAAGCAGTTCATATGCCTACTAATCCATTTGGATATCTCCTGGCCTCCTAGTGTTAAGTAAAATCACTTTTGTGAAAGCCTTTTCCACTGTGTTTGAATCAGTGATAATGATACAGTATAAAAATTATGGAGAAAACACTCAGAAAATAAAAAAGGTGATCATACAACCACTTCTCACTGGCATGTTTGCCTCCACTGGCTCTTGGCCCATCACTTTCACATGTGGGCAGGCATCTTAATCTAAGTTAGTAGGAGCCAGGTTCAAAACAAAGAAAAGGAGGTGGCTCTTCAAGCCAGAAGCAGCAGAGCTGTGGATGTCTTGCCATGGGATCTCCTTGGCTTATTATGGATTGAGAGGGAGACAGGACAAGTTCATGTCAGAGAACTCTATTGAGGTCTGCGATATACACAAAAATTACATCTAGCTCAGGAAATCACTGAACCGAAAAATTTTTTTGAAAGTTGGAGAGCACAAGGGAAGCTTTCCCTGTGTTTGAAGGTCACTGAATGCCACTGTGAAGAGATGATTGCTGAGACTGGAGACAGTTTGGTTGCACCCTGAGCAGTCATTTATAAGTTCCTGTGGTCTTCTATTAACTGTGTTTTCTATCAGTCTGATCCACTCCAAGGATCTTCAAGGGTCATTAGCAAAACAGCATACTTCGGAGGGATGTGTGCTCATTAGAAATTTTCTGGTTCTGATTTTGCAGCTGATTTGTTGGGTGGTTTCAGGCAATTTCTATGTGTCTTTGTTTTCATGTATTGCTCTGAGTATACATACTTTGGTCTCTTTCCATAATTAGGAAATTAAGCAGGAATGTGATCTGAGAAAATGGAGAGTTTGCTGCTGATGGGCTGGGGTTGCTAATGAGCATCTATTCCTCAGGTTCAAGAGAGCAGTGTTGATCTTATGAGTGATGTTGACAAAAGGCTGTAGAAGAGGTAAGAACCATCAAAGTGGCACTGGAATATTTTCAGCTCAGCTGTTTCCTCGTTTCTCTGTATCACATAGCTACCACACTACTTCCTTCTCCCTTCAAAAATTCAAATTAGTTCCTCTTACCTACAAAACAAAACAAAAAAATGCACACAGTATATTTTCTTTTTGTTTATTTGTGCAAAAGGTCGGGGAGTTAAAGATGATCTTGGTTAGGCCTCAAGAATGAGCTTATTAGGGCTTGTGGATATATTTGTCCTCCTGGAGAGGTGATACATTTTCTGAGGTGCAATATGTTCCACAAAAGGTAGGTAATGCATGACCTTAAATTTTGGCACAATATTCTGGCTGTATGAAGTTCCACACAAGCGCAACATGGGCAGTAGTGCATTAAGTGAATGACACTGGACAATATCTTATTATAACCTATTACACTGGTAACTGTTTGTCATCTCTTTAAGTGTATATGCCTGTTTCCACCTGGCTATATCAGGCACTGAGAAAGGATGTGGTAATTAAAAAGCCCAAACAAGAAATTTAGAACAACACAAACTGGAAGAAGATGCTAGTGACTCCTTTTGCAGATGTAAATATAAAACTCTGGAGCTTCTGAAACCTCCTTATGTCTCTGAGATGAAAACTGTTTCGTAGCGTCAAAACTCTATAAAAGCTGAGGCAGTATGACTCTATAATAATAATAATAATAATAATAATAATAATAATAATAATAATAAAAGGTTTAAAAAGAAAGAACTTGATACCTATAGTGGAAAACACAAGAAACCTGTATTTAAATTCAGACTCCCAATCAACAGCTACAAACATGAAGAAACAGAGATGCATCTTACTGATGCTGTCAGACTGTCATGGACAACGAGCTCAGAGATTTCAAAGGATGTGAAGCAGCTTAAGCAATGAATTGCCCATTTTAAATGTGAAATAAATTCCTGCTGTACAAGCAGCATCAAGGAATGAAACTAAATGCATGTGAGAAATCGGAATTGAGGTTTGCCACTCTACATGTGTTGTTATGATGCTCTAGGTAATAAAGTGTCCCAGCTCGCCATTATTTCAGCATTTTGTTTGTGTTAGAAGTGGTGCAAAATGAAGTAATAGATATCAGGGAGAAGAAATAAGTGCATGTTTCTTGTGGTTGATTATTTTTTCACCTTATTTGAAGACTGGCTTCTTTTCAAACAGGTAATGGTAGCTTTATACGAACAGGATAGTTCTTTGTGACTAGCATGGCATGCATGAGGCAATAAATTGCACAATAATGCTTCTTTGGCTTTGATGGTCAAAACAATTGTAATGTCCTCTGCTTTTAGCTGTAGGCATTTCATCACTTTGCAATAACCATAGGAGGCCATATGTTTGAGTCTTTCTCAGTAATAGGACCAGAAGTTGGACCAGAGGATAAAAAAGAGTTTTATTACACAGTATCCCTTTGCATGGTTTCTGAGCAGCCTCAGTAAGATGCTTTTTGCTGCTGCTCAAAAGACACCCTGAACAGCAAGTTGTCAATGCAGTTGGGCCTTTCAGCAAAACTTTGCGTATTACTTTTAATTCACTATGTATGTGGTGTCATAATTTTGTTTATGTGTCAAAACAGAAAACTAGGCAGCCAGCTGTTAAAAGCAAACAATACGGAGACCAGGCTTTCTGAGGCATATTATTTAGCTTATAAGCACAGATTATTCTATAAAGATCTATTTTCTTCCCATAGTTGGTGGTAGACATAATGGATAAACTTCTGCATCATTATCTTCTTCCCAGTAATGGTGGCACCTGTACTTCCATTTCTACTCTGAACATTAGATATAGAGCTCATAGTGGGCGTGACTATCAGACCAACGTGCCTACAGATCTTTTTTTTTTGGGGGGTTACATTCCTTTGCATTACTACTATTATTATTATTATTATATTTCATTATTATTATTGTTAGTATTATATTTTACTTTAGTTATTAAACCATTCTTATCTCAAAAAAAAAAAAGAAAAAAAGTCAAGAGAAAAAAAACAGCAATGCACAATGCCATTGCTCACCACCCACTGACCGATGCCTGAGCAGTGACCCGCCCCTCCTGGCCAACTCCCCCCGTTTATATACTGGGCATGACGTTCCATGGTATGGAATATCCCTTTGGCTAGTTCGGGTCAGCTGCCCCGGCTCTGCTCCCTCCCAGCTTCTTGCACACCTGCTTGCTGGCAGAGCATGGGAAACTGAAAAAAAGTCCTTAACTTAGGATAAGTGCTACTTAGCAACAACTAAAACATCAGCGTGTTATCAACATTATTCTCACACTAAATCCAAGACACAGCACTGTACCAGCTACTAAGAAGAAAATTAACTCTATCCTAGCCGAAACCAGGAGAAACAGAAGGGCAGTTTACATCCTTTTGTAAGATTTCTGCTTTTATGCAGCTGAAAGGGAGCATTTCTGCAGATTGCAGTAATAGATCCATGTGCAAATATGTATTCATATGAATTTACATCACGATTCAATAAAGAGCTGTGCATTACCTTCCTGGAGGGATGAATAGCACTATGGAGACAATGCACTTGGCCACCTGCAACAATCATCTGGCACTAAATGAAGACTCAGTACAGTCACACAACTAAAATAATTCCTTTTAAAATTATTATTATTTATTGTTGTTGAGAATGAACTGGAGTGGGTTGGAAAAACATTACCAATGCAGATCCTGGGTGTTCAATAGCTATTCTAAAAACAGACTACCTCCTGTGTAATTTACATCTTTAGCACTGCAGCCAAATTAATTCTCATACCCCAGGAGCCTTTCAGTACTGCATGAGTGTTGATAAAATATCCACCTCATCATAAGAGTAAACAGAAGTATGAACACAAGACACCTTGAAATTTATCACCCTGAAAGAAAAGTGCAGAAGTTGTCCTAATAATATCATATATTGTGAGACTCCTTTAACAAGATATAATGTGGTGATGCTGAAGCACAGAAATTACATGACATAGGAGAGAAGCTTAGAGAGAGCCAGCTTTCCAAACTTAATAACACAGAAATATTTCAGAGTGAATGAAACTTTGGCAGATTTCTGGAAATGCTGCTGAAGGTTTAAAAGTGAAGCAGTGTGACTCTCCCCTTTCGTCCTGGGGCCTCATTTTGTATACATTTCAGTGAGAATCAGATCTGTGATTCATGCTTTAAGCACAAGAGAATAAACTGTCTCAATAAGGCATTATCACCTGACTGGATTGTGTCAGCTGTACAGTTTAAAGAGTTTAACTTTTTTTTTTTTCTTTTTTATCAGTATGAGCACCCATGTGTTCTAAATGTTAAAAGCTGTTATCTGTGTAGCATTTGGAAATTGGCAGGTTATTTTGGCTGGCAATTTCACATGCTCAGATGAGAATATTTTCTTGCAATTTTAACTCAATATAAAAGTGGCTCATGGAACTGCTCAGCTAGCTCATTACTGTAGTATTCTGCCAGTATTTTCATTAGCTGGATAGAAATACACCTGCAGACCATTAAATGGCAACTGATATTACTGTGGAGCTGTATTTGTGGGGCTTTTTAAATCTACAGTGGTGACTGTCCCAGCAGAAGACATCCATTGATTCATAAAAATTGTTGTCCCTCTTCTGCTCCCCACCTGTGTTCAATGGCAGGTTTGCAACCACTCCAGCAGCCACCACGTGCACCACCTGGGCATGGTGGCCCCTTTTGTCGTGGATGTTGGTCCGGCTCCCCTGTCTTGGTTCCTTTCCAGTTAGGCACAGGTACTTTTTCAGCTTGGTTTACTCTTGTGACACTCTCAATGTCTTTTGGGTTGTATGATCTGACCCAAGTATGAGGGATATGAAGGGTGAGGAAAAAGGGAAGAACAGCTTCAAATACACTGGCCGTGTAAACTATTTGGGAGCTCACCACAAACCTAGGATTTAGACTTGTGCAAAAAAGCCATGGCATGCAGCTTTTTTCCCATTTTATTTGGTACAGTAAATACATGTTTTCATGCTGCTTTTCCAGTGGATATTTTTTTTCTTTCTCTCTTTTCAATTTGTGGGATTGTGAACAAGGAACCAAGTAGCTGATCTGCTGCCGCAGCCACCGGTGTGTGCCAATCCTCACAGCGTTTATAAACACGGTGAAAGAGTTTTGTTAGCTCTCTAACGTCTATCCCTGGAGGAGATGTTTCACTAATCTAACATTAAATTAGATCTTGAATTCCAGCTACTACATAACCAAAGTTAATTTGGGAAAATAATTTAATTACAGTGCTGGGTTACACATGAGCAATAGGTAATGCATTATGAATATTATATAAATTTTATCTACAGAAAAAAACCCAACTGTTTAATTGTAAAACTTATTTACCAAATATTTGAAGTAGATGTAGTTAAAAAGAAAAAGAGACAAGACAACGAAATGATTTAATTAAACAGAAAGAACAGAGACAATGAGGCAGTAGCTAGTTCTGAGGCAAAGCAAATGGGAAAATTAGCCATGCCACCACAAAACTGTGGCATTTTCATGTATCTGAAATGGAAAAGGACTTCAAGATACAGAAAATAAAGGTGAAATTTAAGGATGTCTCGTCTAAGTTCAGTGCTTCAGGGTGAACAGGAGGTGTTCAACATGCTGGAGGGCAGTGGAGGACAGCTGTTGGTGAAGAACAAGCGAAGACTTGCACCCATGGAGACCCCAAACCATGCTACCCTCTAATGCAACTCAGTGCCCTGACAGATAAGTGCTGTAAGAGGCTCACAACAAAGTGCTGTATTTTAATGTTCCTGAACAAATGGGTTTTTTTTCCTCTCCATTCACTTCTTTTTTTTTTTCATTTTTCAACACTCACTGTTACTGCTGTTTCCTTTGGATTTGTTTTTTCATCTTAATGTGTGCTGTCTGCCATCATTAAAGATCTGCTAAGGGTAAAGGCATGAGGCATGCACAGCAGTAAGTAGTTTAGAGCTGGCTTTCTATGGTGCTGAGTGTCTCCAGATGTGGTTTTACAGCACTTGAGTTCAGCTAACACAACCAGACAGGCTGTCCTGTCATGACATAGAAACAGGAGGGAACAAAATTTTCAGGGTACAGCCCTGGACTTGGAAACAGCATCATCAACCAGATCAACTGAGAGACCTGAAGGTGACAGTTATGTTCAGTTTTGTGCTTTTTTTTATTTTGTGGTGGGAAGAATTAGCATGGGTGTATGAGACTACTTGTATAAGAGACAGTTATTGAATTCAGCTGCTTGAGGGGGTAAGAGGACATCATCCATCACCAGTTGGTTTGTTTTTCAGTATTTTGTTTCTGGGAGTTTTTTTATAAAGCCACAGAAAAAAGGTTATGTTTATATGAATCAGATGCACCACAATGTTACACTGACATAAACTTAGTAATAATTACAAAGTCAATGCTGATTGTTTCAGCGGTGATAATTTTGGCAAACAACTAGCTATCTTGTCATAGTAGAAAGAGTTAATAGCGTCATTATTTGTTTTTCACCTTCACTGTGCTCTCAATAAAAGGTCTTCATATTTCATTTTTCAGTTAAACATAATTGTTTGAAACCTGGAAATGTAAGTACAAGAGCCTAAATAAAATTTAGTAATAATTTCTATTATATCATGTAGTCTTATCTAAAAATGTGCTTTTAATGGAAATGCTGGGCAACTTTTCTGGAAACATTTGTGTGACTTTGGATTCTAAGAACAGTTTGAAAATATCCCTTAGGAGTCTGTCTCCCTCAAAAAATCCATTCAAATTAAGCTCTTAAGTAATTTATGACCATTTTTTATCTATCTATCTATCTATCTATCTATCTATCTATCTATCTATCTAAAAGGCCTTGGGAAGGTAGGATTGCTGGAGGGGAAAGATTCCCAGCTGTAATCCACTGCCATATCTCTCCAAAGATCTACTCTGAATGCAGAGGCAGATAAGTCAGAGAAAAGGATGAGGCAGCAGGTGCTGAAATACCCTTTTGTCTTGGTTATTTCTGAATGTATATTAAGCCAAATAATTTTTTATCCATTTGGTTGGGATTATCTACCCAACCTGTCTACAAGAAATGAAATTAGAAATGATGTGTTAATAGCTTGTAAACACTTAATCTGTAAACATTTACACAAACAATTGTGCCATGTTGTTATACCAGATGGGAAAAAGCCTTTTCTTGTGTTTGTGTTGACACTGTGCTTCTGAACAATGAGATTACATTCAATAAAAGTGCGTAGAATGAAACATGGGCTTTTAAACAAGGTTTGTCAAGAATATGGCATTACATCCATGGCCTTGATTGGAACATTGAATTAAAATGAATCTTGTTTTTCAAATAGATAACGTAAGCCCTTAATATCCTGGGAGGGGAAAAAAAGAAGATTCTGTTTAGCTGAGCAAGCAGTTCCTTCTCCTGCAACATGAACATGAGTGAAATGATTCACACTGTAAAAAGACAAAAGGTCACCTGGCTGAAGTGTGTTCTTGAGCAAAACCATTCATGGTGGAAGACAAAGATTTATGGCACTGACTGCCACAAAAAAGGCACTGAAATAATCTCCCACAAGCTGTCATAATTACATTTGCTTTGCTGCCTCTTTGATCAGTCTTTAAAAGTGATCTTTATGGCTTATTTACATTTCCCGTTGACTTCAGAAACCATACTTTCACTGTAACTTTTGTAATGTGATATTCTTCAGCAGATTGTAATGCTTGGGGTCTGAACCCAGGATCCAGTTTCTAAAACAATCCAATCTGAAAAATAAAATTCAGTTTTCAGAATGTCAGTAGCAGATTCATTACTTCAGTGAAGTAACATTGCTGCCTGAGGGAGACAAAAACCTGCAGTTAACCTGCAACTTCTGCCTACAGAGGGTTTTTTTTTTTTATCATTCATAGCAATATTTGCATCCTTTTTGTCGCTTGTGCTCCTGTTTTCCTGAGGTAGAAGCAAAGCTCAAAAACACAGCTGGAAAAACTACTGTGAACTTTTCTACAAGCATATCTCATTTCTCCACTGCTATCTCTTGAACGAGAGCGAAAAGATGTCAGTTTCTGCTTTTCTAACATTCTTAATTTGGATGAAGCTGAGATGTCTTTGCTCCACATCTTGCTCCATGGAGAAGTGGGGAATTAATAGTATTTTGGCAGTTGTATAAGGTAACTTTTTGTAAAATTAAAGTCTGCTTTCAACAGAGACTATCACCAACATGAACTTAGAAGGACCTCTAGGAGACCACTCTATGTATCTTTGCTCCTATGTTAAGCTGATTCCTTGATGAATTAAATAGAGTTAGTTTTTACCAGCTGCATGTATTTCTTTTCTGAAATGTTCATACTAGAGAAGAATTTCCCCCACTGAGAAGGGGAAATTTCCATGGAGAGGCAAAACACTTTTTAGACCCAGTTCAGAATCATGTGTTTTCTTACGGCAATTAAAAAAAAATAGTGTTTTGCATTACATGTGAGACTAAAAGGGAAGGAGTTGGTTTCTATTAAGCTATAGGGGAGCACATGGTGATTTACTCATTTTTTACCTGTAAGCCATTCACTTGACAGCAAGTGTTTATGAAGACATGGCTTTAAAACTGCAGACCTTACCAGGGGTGTACCAGACATCTGAGCATTTTGACAGTGAACTTTTTTCCCAACTTCTTGTGTGAGAGACCCTAGTCTTACCACAGGACAGAGTTCAGAGCTGCCTGCAGTGGTGCTGACCACCTGGTCCAAAAGAAGCACAGACACGTAGTCATACTGTTGACCAGCAGGTTTGGGAGCTGAGCTGGGGGTGTTGTGCCACAGCCCTGGGGATGTGGTTCCAGAATGCCCAAGAACTCAGCCACTGGCAATGGTATGCTGGTGGTAGGTGCAGGGGTACTGAAATGGGTTTTCAAAAGTATGTCAGATTTTAATGAAGACTCTGCTTCCACATAAAGGTATTTATGAAACTGCTGCCTATTACAAAGAAAGGGCCAGCGTGCCTGTCTGTCTGAGGAATCTACTTTGATTAGTTCTTACATACAATGAATAATATCATATAATGCAATTGGACACAAGTAATTAAAAAAGAGAAACTGAGTAATAGTGTGTGCTGGAATAATTTACAGAAATGTAGGGAGATCTGTGCCTAGGAAAATATTCTGTAGGCCTAATTTGATTATTTGAGTTATGAAAACAGGCAAAATAATAACTAAGGCAAGGATGAGACTGTAAATCTGCTATGCTTTCTAAGGCAGAAGCAGAATGCTAATCAGCTTTCAGAAATTAACGAACTCTTTCCTGCATTGCAGGCTACCCACCTGATAATCTCTGTCTCTTATGTGGCATGCTGGTTTGCATAATTACTGTTAATGAAGGAGTCCCTGGCGCAATGGCTTGCTTTATGAATGGTTCTGTCTAGATATTATAAAACTTTGTGGAAAATGAATTTGGCTGATGACCTGCCTCAAAAACAGATGACAGATGCGTGTTAATCTGATTTGTGTCTAAGGAGGTAGAGTAAAACCAAAATTGTCACTAGCACTTGAATTAGCTTTTCAGACAAAGTCAAGTCCCATGGCAGAGCTCTTTGCCAAAGGGTGCTGAGTCAAAGTTTTGTTGCTGTCCGAATATGATAAATATGCAAACCTTTCTTTATGGATTGGACATAAGGAGAAGCAGCAGGTTCTCCAAGGCTTTCTAGGAAAAACTCTCTGCTTTGGTCAGTATTTTCATGTTGTGATATATCTGCTTGTGGGGATTGAGAGACAGACACCTGAGATATTCAGTGTGGCTGGACAGGCTTCATTTATTCAAAACAGTCAATATGAACTAGTCAAAGCAAAGGATCCTATTTCCTGAAAATAATTTGTTCAGATATTTTGTGAAGCGTCTCAAAATAGTAAATAGTGTCTATTTAAAAAAAAAGAAAAAAGGCACAATGAAACAACAGTTTGTTCCCTAGTCACAATAAGGTTGCACTGATTCCAGGGGCTCTGAAGGTGATGGCATTCCTCTTAAGAAATGCCGCTTAACAGTGTATTGAACACTCTGGCTGCTTTGGTATAGGAATTATTTTGCCACCACGTAGGCAGCTGCCTGAGTGGGAAGAGACAGCTTTCTACATTACTTCCACCTCCTGAATTGAAGCAGTTCAGTGTGGGAGGGTTGCAGTAACAAAGGTAGCTGTCAGGACTGAACTCCAGCCATGACAGTCAAAGCTCTGAATTTGGAAGAAATGTTACCAAAAGTAGGAAAAGAAATGCAGGTGGCTAAAAAATATTCCTCACAGTCACTGTCCAGCTTGTAGTTCATTAAGTGACTTTTTTAGTTTCAGTGAGTCCCGCAGTCTAACACAACTATGAGCAGCTTTTATTCTTGGCCTTAATTACAGAAATATGTGATTCTGTCTAGGGGATGCAGGAAGCATTCAAGAGTATATGCTCCTGTTATTTCCAACCAATCTGTTTTAATGGCTTGCCAGGGCTAGAAAGAAGTAAGCATGTCTTTTGTCACCAATGATTGTGTGTAACTCTGAGTGCTGGCATCAGGCAGCAGCAAGTGAAGAGAAAAAATATCCTACAGGATGGAAGTGATAGATATGTAAAGTCTTCCTCCCACGGTGACCCTTCCTTTACCCTTCTTCAATATCTTTGAATGAAACTGTAATGCCTTTTGTATTCTGGGCAGTAATCCGACACTGAGCAGGATATGTTTGTCAGGCAATTGGATTTGTAAGCTCCGTGCCTGTGTCTGTAATTCAGGAGCCTTTTATAATTGGGTGGATACAGACTGTCAGGACAGATGAAAGTTTGGGTGGAATCATGTCTGTGCTGGAAGGAACAGGAGTTTGTCCTCTGTCCTGTCTCATGGAGCTTCTACTTTGCACCTTATTTTCCTTGTTTAAAATTCAGTTTAAACTATATTTAAACAGTATGTTCTAGTTTTAAACTGAATTTTCTACAGTTTGTATAGCAAAATATGTCATGAGCTAAGTTCAAAACTAGTATCTTGCTCTATGGGGCTCAGAAAAACATATCTTGATTATTGCATTAATATTTTGCAAACATTCGATCTTGGTTTTGTGGAGTATGCCACCGTTTTCTCCCACACTAGAAAGTACTTGGGTTACATCACTCTCGCTCAAGTCTAATCTGAAGTGAATTTAGCAGTAGGATTTTGAGGGGAAAGCCCCACTATTTGTTGTTGGATTTGTAGCCAACTACTTTATGTGATCTTAACTGACTTATTCTTGTGTGTGATTCCACACGTATACAACAGTAACTAACCAGATACAAACCCAGCATACATTTTTCACACATAAGCCTCCCTGTGAGCTTTGGCCTCAACTGTGGGGAGAATGAATGCATTTGAGGTAAGTAATGCATCACAGAAATGAGTTGGGAAATTATAATATTTTAAAAAATCCATCAGAAAGAAACTAAATAATCATCAGCTTAATCATGTGATACAGTAAGTACGTAACTGGTGAAGCAATTTTGATGTGATATGGCAAATTCCTGTACTACAATGAAGTATATGCAGGAAACATATGCAAATGTTTGCCAAATAGACACAGAATGAAAATAGAAAACAAATATAAAACCCATAGATAAGTAAAACCATAAGATAAGATTTGTAAAACCAAGACTGTTTCTTTTCAGAGGAAAGAGTGGTTCTCTGTAGCAAAGCCATCTGCTATGACAGGATACTTAGTTAACTTTTCCAGTGTTCATGACTATGAAGTGTGTAGGTTCCTCCTGACGGGAATTACTGCGTACACGTAGTTTCAAGCGCAAACGAAGCCAGTCAGGGTGTTGGATGCTTCTTTTACTATCTTCATATATAGAATAATAGCAGATTATGTAACAGAATGGATAAAATAGCACATTCAATGTAACAGAATAGATAATACAGATTGTATAATTTCTGTAACTGAAATATCTTTATATGTGATAACTGGATATCATCACATGATCTTATCTCTAGCTAAGTAAAAATTAATATTGTTTATTGGCTACGTGGCACCCCAACTGTTTCTTTTTAACATTTGCCTATGGGAAGTCCCAGACGATATCTCATTTTCTCATTATCACATAGAATCATAGAATTGTTTACATTGGAAAAGACCTTTAAGATCATCGAGTCCAACCGTTAACCTAATACTGCCAAGTCCACCACTAACCGTGTCCCTAAGTGCCATGTCCACATGTCTTTTAAATACCTCCAGGGATGGTGAGTCAACCACTTCCCTGGGCAGCCTGTTCCAGTGCTTGACAACCCTTTCGGTGAAGAAATTTTTCCTAATATCCAATCTAAACCTCCCCTGGTGCAACCTGAGGCTATTACCTCTTGTCCTATCACTTGTTACTTGGGAGAAGAGATCGACACCCACCTCGCTACAACCTCCTTTCAGATAGTTGCAGAGAGCAATAAGGTCTCCCTTCAGCTTCCTTTTCTCCAGAAGAAACATCTTTGGACACGCTCCAGCACCCCAATGTCTTTCGTGTAGTGAGGGGCCCAAAACTGAACACAGTATTTGAGGTGCAGCCTCACCAGTGCCGAATACAGAGGGACAGCACTTCCCTAGTCCTGCTGCCCACACTATTTCTGATACAAGCCAGGAAGCTATTGGCTTTCTTGGCCACCTGGACACACTGCTGGCTCCTATTCAGCCAGCTGTTGACCAACACCCCCAGGTCCTTTTCCGCCAGGCAGCTTTCCAGCTACTCTTCCCCAAGCCTGTAGCACTGCATGGGGTTGTTGTGACCCAAGTGTAGGACCTGGCACTTAGCCTTGTTGAACCTCATACCATTGGCCTCGGCCCATTGATCCAGCCTGTCCAGATCCCTCTGCAGAGCCTTCCTACCCTCAAGCAGATCAACACTCCTGCCCTACTTCTGCAAACTTACACTCGATCCCCTTGTCCAGTTCATTGATAAAGATATTAAATAGAACTGGCCCCAATACTGAGCCCTGGGGAACACCACTTGTGACTGGCTGCCAACTGGATTTAACTCCCTTAATCACCACTCTTTGGGCCCGGCCATCCAGCCAGTTTTTTACTCAGCGAAGAGTACACCCATCCAAGCCATGAGCAGCCAGTTTCTCCACAAGAATGCTGTGGGAAACAGTGTCAAAGGCTTTACTAAAGTCCAGGTAAACAACATCCATGTCCTTTCCCTTATCCACTAAGTGGGTCACCTTGTCATAGAAGGAGATCAGGTTAGTCAAGCAGAACCTGCCTTTCATCAACCCATGCTGACTGGGCCTGATCACCTGGTTGTCCTGTACTTGCCGCGTGATGGCACTCAAGATGATCCGCTCCATAACCTTCCCTGGCACTGAGGTCAGACTGACAGGCCTGTAGTTCCCCAGATCCTCCTTCCAGCCCTTCTTGTAGACGGGTGTCACATTTCCTAACCTCCAGTCAACTGGGACCTCCCCAGTTACCCAGGACTGCTGAGAAATGATGGAAAGGGACTTTCTGAGCACTTCCTCCGGCTCCCTCAGTACCTTTGGGTGGATCCCATCCAGCCCCATAGACTTGTGTGTGTCTAAGTGGTGTAGCAGGTTGCTAACCATTTCCCCTTGGATTATGGGGGTTTCATTCTGCTCCCCATCCCTGTCTTCCGGCTCAGGGGGCTGGGTACCCCAAGAACAACTGGTCTTACCATTAAAGACTGAGGCAAAGAAGGCATTAAGTACGTCAGCTTTTTCCTCATCCTTTGTCACTGTTTCCCCCACATCCAACAGAGGATGGAGATTGTCCTTAGCCCTCTTTGTGTTGTTAATGTATTTATAGAAACACTTTTTATTGTCTTTTACAGCAGTAGCCAGATTAATTTCTAGTTGGGCTTTGGCCCTTCTAATTTTCTCCGTGCATAACCTCACGACATCTTTGTAGTTGTCCTGAGTTGCCTGCCCCTTCTTCCAAAGGTCATAAACTCTCCTTTTTTCCCTGAGTTCCAGCCAAAGCTCTCTGTTCAGCCAGGCTGGTCTTCTTCCCCGCCAACTCGTCTTTTGGCACACGGGTATGGCCTGCTCCTGCGCCTTTAAGATTTCCTTCTTGAAGAACATCCAGCCTTCCTGGACTCCTTTGCCCTTCAGGACTATTCTGGTTTCGGCTAGGACAGAGTTAATTTTCTTCCTAGCAGGTCATATAGTGCTGTGTTTTGGATTTAGTAGGAAAATAATGTTGATAACACACTGATGTTTTTAGTTGTTGCTAAGTAGTGTTTATACTGAGTCAAGGATTTTTCAGCTTCTCACGGCCAGCCAGCAAGAAGGCTGGAGGGGCACAAGAAGTTGGGAGGGGACAGAGCCAGGACAGCTGACCCAGAGAGCTATTCCATACCATATGACATCATGCCTAGTATATAAACCGGAGGAGCTGGCTGGGAGGGGCGGATCGCGGCTTGGGAACTAACTGGGCATCAGTCAGCAAGTGGTGAGCAATTGCATTGTGCATCACTTGCTTTGTATAGTCTAATTCTTTTAGTATTACTGTTGTCATATTATTATTATTAACATTATCATTATTTTTCACTCGTTTCTGTCCTATTAAACTGTCTTTATCTCAACCCACGAGGTTCTTTTTTTCCGATTCTCTCCCCCATCCCACTGGGTGGGGGGGAGTGAACGAGTGGCTGCGTGGTGCTTAGTTGCTGGCTGGGGTTAAACCACAACAAGGATTGCCTCCCAAGGGACTCTGTCAACCAGGCCCCTAAACAGGCCAAAGTCTGCCCTCCGGAAGTCCAAGGTGGCAGTTCTGCCGACCCCCCTCCTTACTTCTCCAAGAATTGAAAACTCTATCATTTCATGATCGCTGTGCCCAAGATGGCCTCCAACCATCACATCACCCACAAGTCCTTCTCTGTTCACAAACAACAGGTCCAGCGGGGTGCCTTCCCTAGTTGGCTCACTCACCAGCTGTGTCAGGAAGTTATTTTCCACACACTTCAGGAACCTCCTAGACTGTTTCCTCTCTGCTGTATTGAATTTCCAGCGGATATCTGGTAAGTTGAAGTCCTCCATGAGAACAATGGCTAGCGACTGTGAGACTTCTCCCAGCTGCTTATAGAATATTTTGTCTGCCTCTTCATCCTGGTTGGGTGGTCTATAACAGACTCCCACCATGATATCTGCCTCGTTGGCCTTCCTCCTGATTCTTACCCATACTCAACCCTATCATCATCATCATTATACTCTAGACAATCAAAACACTCCCTAACATACAGGGCTACCCCACCGCCTCTCCATTCCCTTCTGAAATGTTTATAGCCATCCACTGCAGCACTCCAGTTGTGTGAGTCATCCCACCATGTTTCCGTGATGGCAACTACATCATAGTTTTCCTGCTGCACAATGGCTTCCAGCTCCTCCTGTTTGTTGCCCACGCTGTGTGTACTGGTGTAGATGTACTTCAGCTGGGCTATGGATCCCACCCCTTTTTGGGGGGAGAAGCCCTAATTCCTACATGACCATTCTTAGGCACTTCCGTGGTTTCTAACACATCAATAACCTTTGCGCCTTTGCTACCACAAGGATCTCCATCCCCTACCTCCACTGAGACAGCAGACTGAAGGACCTCACTAGCACACCCTCCCTCAAACATTGGTGTGCTGCCCCCAGGCTTATCTCTAGTGAGCCTCGTTTTATCCCTTTCCCCCTTCAAATCTAGTTTAAAGGTCTTTCAATGATGAGCCCTGCTAACTCCTGTGCAAAGATTCTTTTCCCCCTTTGAGACAGGTGTACTCCATCTGTTGCCAGCAGGCCTGGTGTCATGTAAACTGATTCATGATCAAAAAACCCAAAATTCTGCCAGTGACACCAGGCTTGGAGCCAGGTATTGATCTGCTGGCAAAAAAATATGGAACATTTCATGAATTTGCATGTCATGCTACTTCTTATATTTATGTTATGCTTCTTCTTACATTTATTATGGTAAATAGTATACTTAAGCCTTCTAAAAGATTTGTGTTTAAATGGTTGATCTACAAAAGGTGTATTTTAATGTTGTAGATGATCAGCTGGTACATTATAGTAATTCACACCTCTTGATGCACTTTTTTGTACGCCCTATTAAAGCAGAAATGAGAGACATAAGGTGAAAAAATCCAAGACAGCATAATTCAGAAAAAAGATCATTCTTTCTTCTTCCTTTCATCACTTCTTGTTTATTATAACGACTTTTTTTTGTTTGGTTGTTTCTTTAAATTTAACACCTGGCTAATTTAACACCTTTCTTGTATTTTTCCAACAGTAGCCACCACATCTGTATCTCTAGTGCTAAATAGCTAAGAATAAGCTTGAGAGCCAACAGAGGCTTTGAAGAAACTTTTCACATATTGTTTCAGTGGTTTCAATGAGATGGAAAAAAAACAGTGGGAGAAAGCTCCCTTCGATACTTCTCTACAAAGTCAGTGGAAACTCCTACTGTTTCTAAGTGTTTCATAGATGCAGAACAGCATGCTAAACATAGGGGGCCTCTCCTGAATCTCATTGGTCTTGGCTTCAACAGTGACAACTGAGTCGTCTTTTTTGTGTGTGTATATTAAAGCAATAGAAAGTAAAAGGTTGTGAAAGCATCTGGTGTGGCTGACTGTTTTTGTCAGAAATCTTCACTGTGGATGCTTGTTGTGTTTTGCTGTATTTCTATTACTCTCCTCTGACCTTTAAAGATCTTCTGAATGCTGCTAAATAATACTGGAGCTAGCTGATAAGCAAATGATAGACAGAGCAATCCTACCCTGTGGTGTGCAAGTCATCACCACTGTTTAACCTGGCCTAGTTCAAATATCTAGCTGTTGTTTGCTTAATGCCAGTCATGAGAGATGGGAAATAAATCTCCTGGAAGAGTCTTAACAAAGCCCAAAACAAATCAGAAGATTTGTTTTCAATGTCCTCAGCTCTCTGAACTGCTGTGTCCCCTCTGATTTAAGGGTCAACCTGCTGGTACAGTAGTTCTAAATCTGTTGAATATTTGTGAATTAAAAAGAGGAAGTGTGGAATATCCAACCTGGTAAATGACATGTAAATCACATGTAACATGGAACTTAATGGATCTCATTAAATACAAGAGACAGTTGAGCAGGCACTAGCTGAAGGCTATCTGCAAACTCAATAAGTTGTACTGGTATTACTTGAGTTGTGGCAGTGTTTTGCCTTTTCTGTAAATCTCCAAATTGTTACACTGTATTTAATTTTTTTGCATTTGTTAATAGATCCTCACATTTTCTGTCATTAAGGATTTGTTGTGTAGGTCTATGTTAGGCTAGGGGAGGTGTGATTGGCCCCTCTTCCAGGTATTCTAACCTCTTGCTTATGAAGTGAGTGAATACTTGGAGCTGGGTTGTGCTTCTCCAGGATATGATCTTTTGCCATTTATTTACAAAATTAGCATATAGAACTAATAAACAAATTACTTATCAAGCTGAGCTGTTTTTATGAAGCTGCTGAAACTCTGAACAGGGTTGGCTGCAGGTCCCCCTTCTTGTCTGCTCCTTGAGTGCCCAGAATGAAGATAATTTTGTGTTATCCTCCATATGCAAAGGATAGTACTCTGTAATCAACAGATTCTTCATTTTGCCATTCCCTCCTTTCTGTTCTCATCTCAAATGACTGATCATAGCCTATGTCTGACTGTATTTTCTGGGGCATCACTACACTGATGTTCCAAGGCACAGCTGGTGAAGGCAATTATTTGAAGTATTGTATTCTTATAGGAAATCTATGCCAGTTTGGAGTGAGTAAGATGCAGGCAACCCTTAACTGATGCACATTAGATTTTGACATGCTTCTTCAGCATATTGTGCAATTAGAATTATTAGAGGAAAACAAATTCACCCTACACCTACTGAACTCCTACCAATGCCTTGGTAATTGACAGTTTGGCTTTACTTTCATTCCTCCAATTGTCATATACCAAGAGACCCAGCATTGTTTCCTTTCTGTTCAATAGAAGGACTTCTACCTCTGAAATATTGAATGCCTTAACCACACCTTTCCTTCTCTTCTTTTTCTCCTTCTCATCCCTCAGGAGAGGTAGAAAAGAATTAGTTCAAGCCAGGGGACAAACTGGAGTGCTTAACTTACGCACATGAGTGCATTTCTCTTGAGTTTCTGAAAGAGGTTTTGAACTTTGGGGAAGAAAAACAGTCTGTGTTCAGTTTTTACATTTTTGAAATGAATTTGTTAATTCTGCTTTAACAAGACATTGAGACAAAATGAACTTGAAATCTATATCTTCTTCTGTCTATACCTAGTTTCAGCCAGTATGTGCTTCAAATTAGGATAGAGAAAAGGGGGAAGATGCAGGGGAAGAAGAGGGTTTTAGAGCCAATTCAAAATAACTTTGCTTTCAGGAGAAGGTTATGGGGAGACTCAGTAAATTTCAACATAATGTGAGTTTCTCACAGCTTGGTTTGCATAGGGAAGAGGGCAGCCTGGGGACTTGGCGACTTCCTCAAAGTCACGGCAGGCCCTTCTGAGAGCTTGGCCACATCTCAGAACTGCAAAGTCTCAGACAAGTGCTGCCATTGCAAGACCTTTCTTTCTCTACTGTCTTGCTGCCTGGCTCTGATCTCTCTTTCTTTTTTCCTGCTACAGCCCTACTGTAGAAGCCCAAACTGGTAACCCTCCGCAGCGGATCTGCAGAGGAGTGCTGCAGTGCTGTTGGAGGAGTGCCAGCTGAAGGCCAGGTAAGCAGCAGGGGCAGCCATCCAAAAATGTTTTGCTAATCTAGAGAAGTGGCTGAATTTTCCAAGCTTTATCTCTCAGCCTTTCCTGTCCCCAGAGGTCTGACAAGCAGTTCTGACTGGGCCCTCCTTCCTCTGCACTCAACACACTCCCACTTTGAAAATCTTGCTGAAAAGGAAAACTTGCTTGCAATAAAATGCTTGGGAAAATGATTGCTGTTAAACACCTCAGAAGGAGCAATTCATTCTGCCACCATATATAATAACATCACCTGCTGTACTGCTTCTGAAATCTTTGAGCTATTTTTGTTGCATAGAGGGAGAAATGAAAGGTAATATAAAGCATAGCAGACACTGATTAGTAAATTGATGTCTCAGCACCACTGAGACTAGATCAATATCTGAGTCCATGGATAGGCTGGTTGCTTTATGAACACTTAAAAAAATAGAAAATATAGTGCAAAAAGTGTCAGAATGGGTGGGGTGAAAGATAGTCCTTCAGCTGCTTTGTGCCAGACCCATCTGAAATTAACCAGGGTAGTACATAGTTTCCACCAGGGACAGTGAAGAATTACTGCTGATACTGAGTCCTTTTTTTTTTTTTTTAATCACTCTTCCCTGCTTTGCCATCAGAATGGTTTAGATGAGAGGAGGGATTTGATTTTACTAATAGACTCTAAGACTTAATGTTCACAACAGTCTCCAACCTGATATACAGTTGCTCTCAATTTAGCAGGTTATAATTTGCTGTCTTCCCTCTCTTTCACATACTGTACTATCAGCTTTTTTTGTCTGTTTTTGTTTTCTTTTGCATAACACCTTTTAAGAGAGGGAGCTAAGGTTCAGCAAGATATGAGGCAGTACAATAGGATGGTCTGAAGTAGCTTGCATAAAAGGGTGTTCACCTTTCTTTTAAGGACCTTCTTGCCTAACAAATAGCAGAATTGAACTCTTGAAGATTTCACAGGTGAGCTGCGAAAAGAAAGATGCAGAAGAAGAGTACCACCATTGCTCCTTGATGGATGTTGGTTGAAAGTGGGGCTGCTGGCAGCGGGTCAATCAGTGTAGACTTACCCCTTTCCCTCAGAGCAACCCTCTTCCCCTTCCTTCTAGAAAGGATTGAATGTGTTAGCAGTCTTATTGTGGCCCAATCAGAAATAAAGAGCTAATTCCCTTGACAGCAAACCTGAGGTGCTTTTGAGTAAGGGTATGGCTTCTCAGCTGAGAGGATGAAGTCATGTGAAGGATGGGAAGGTCTAACTGCTGCAGTTGGTTGCCATGCCTAGAAAACCCTTTGCTAGGCTAAAATTGTGCTGTGCTGAGCTCTGGAAAAAGAGTGCAAACAGACAACTGCTACCTTGTTTGATGGTGCAGCCTTTTCATGGCATACCTCCTAAACACAACTGTACTGCAATATGTAGGGCATATTGCTTTACAATATGCTGGATTTAGATGCCAGCAACAGACAATGCAACATGAGAGAAAATTTCAACCAAATAAAGAAGCATAATATTACCAACAAAGCAGAAAGCTCCACGGACTCAAATGAAGCTGGATAGCACAAGCTTTTATATGAAAACAATTTCAGAGGGCCTCTTTAATAAGATATTACCTCACGTGTTAGGCTGACAAGGGCTTAAAAAGTTTTACTGTAAATCTTATATGTAGCAGTCTGACCATGTGCATTACTTCAAATCAATGGCTACAGTTGCATCTCTCTTCCCAGACTACTACATTTTCTTGTTGGACATGGATGTTAGAAAGGCCGTACCTTGTGCAAGGTAAAGTTGCATGACTTTGTTTAGCTCATCAGTTTGAAGTTCACAAGAAAAGAAGCAATTCTCAGCATGAATAAGTTATGAAATACAATTCAAAGGACATATAAGAATTACAATTGACCTTTTGAAGAATAATTGAGACTGAAGCCCTTGTGCTGTAAAAAATGTGAAGACCAACAATATAAGTTGAAAAGTGAAAATAATCAGTCTGCTAGAATTAGGAAAATGGGTTTTCCCTTCAAAGGCTACTTGCCTCTAGTGTGAAAGTGTTATACTGGAAGAAGCAGCTGTCTATTTAAAATAACAGCTTGCCAATGACATTAGTTAAAGCCCTCAGCCCAGTAAACCAGCAGATTTCACTTGTACCAAGGAAACCTGGCAGAAGAGAAGCTATGGTGTTAATTACCAACAGACACGTAAAGCTGCACATGTCTAATCAGTGGCGATTTATATCTGTACCATGGTCAGTGAACAGTTAAGTCCTTAGGCCTGAATTTGTCCTTCTGCAGATTAGAAATGGGTTCTGTCTGGTCCCAAGCTCATTGGCTGCTCTCCCATAACCCTTCTACTCTCCAGCAGTCTTGGGAAGTACTTTTTTTTTTTGTCTTGTCCATTCCTGCAGTGATAGAGTAAACATTTGCTTTATTCCTTATTACTTAGCTCCTTTTTTTCTTCATATTGTTTATCATGGTAAACTCACCTAGTTTCTGGGTGTTGGCATTCTTTGGAATACAGTTGCTGAGGAAGATGAGAGGAAAAGAGGAGAACTTTGCACTATAGGTAGATGGATATCAGAGAGAGAGAAACAAGGAGGATACCTCATTTTCCATTCATATAATTCATATTGTTCCAATTGCACTACTACTCTTACAAGAGTTCTGTCATCTGTTGAAACTTTCTTAAGGTAAAAATAGAACTTTTCTAACTCTTTTCTAATCTGTAGTGAATGTTGTTTTAAGGGGCAAAGAAAAGCAGTTTTTGGAATAAGTCACAAGGATTTTCGCTGGTGGGGCAAGATCTGTAGTATTTAAGCTATAACTGTGATATGAGAACAAAATTCAAATTTGACCAATAGTTGCAGCTATGGTGTAACTGGATACCAGGGCTCTGCGTGTGTCCCTGCCCTGTGTAGTTAGTCCTCATTTCCTTCTCTCTGTGTAGTTTGCACACCAAACTGGTTCGAGACGATGGGCCAACAAGAGGCAAAGGGGTCATTCATAGGCACCTTCACAGCAGAGCAACTGACCAATTTGTAAAGGAGCTTGTGGGGAGGACGCCAAGCAGTCCTGGATCACCCCCACCCCAGGGAGCCCGACTGTGCTCAGGGTCCCTGTTAGGCACTTTTCATATGCTGAGATGCATTAATTAGCTCTCTTGGTGGGGATATCTAGGGCAGTCTACAGCAGGGATGTCCCCAGGCTGTTCCTGCTGTGGAAGAAGGTTATGAACAAGCCATAAGCAGATTTTAAATACTCAGTAGAAACTGTCCCTGCTTATGCAGAAGGGGTCCCATAAGACAGTCTTCTGTATACAATTGGAGATAATAAATAAAAAAAGAGCATATGTATGCATAGGACCATAGGTGAACTGGATCATAATAATTGACCAGAACTACAGTTTGGCACATCTTGTTTAATCGAGCTGAAGACACTGCCACAAGGATGCTTGTAATGGACTCTCCTGTTAATATCTGGACAGCCAATGGCCCATGTATTTGAGAGCTTCAGTTTACCATGTAAATATTAGCCTATAAAAAAATCTTAATAAATTAATTTTTTGACAGATGTTCTGCCTGTGCGTGTCTGTCTAACACAGGAGAGGTACAATAAGCCGCAGCCTGGCACTGTATCCTCAGGAAAGTCAATGTAAAACATGATCCAGTAAGAAATTGATGAAGCTCTTTCTATTTTCCCATTAGAGATAATTTGAATATGTGGCAAAATGATGACCTCCATAGAGGAAGAATGATCCAGATGTTAAGGTGTTAGCACAGAAGCCAGTGTCATTCTCTGCTTTATCACATTTATCTTTGTGACCTTGAGCACGTTCTTCTGTATCTTGGATAATGGGGCTGGATAAGTACCATCAATAGAGAAGTACCTCTGCAGGGAGAAGATTAATAGTACTTGTGGACTCCTTAATCTCTCAGACAAAAGCAAAATGAAGTCTAGTGGCTGGAAGAAGTTCAAAGTAGGAATAAAAGGTGGAATTATTTGGAGGTTTTTGGACTGTATCAAATTATATATGTGATTAACAAACCAAAAAATTTTGTACAGGTTGTTTCTTTTTTTTTTCTTTTTTTTTTTAAAAAAAAGCTAAGGAATATAGTCTATTCTCGTAACAACTCAAACTACCATTTATTTAAGTATTTTAGTGAAAGACTTCTTTAATGCTGGATTTTTCTAAAGCCCATGTTTTAGCCAGCAGAAACTTCCAGCCACTTTGAGAACAGTTTTGTTAACAATCTGTCTAAAATGACACAATGAAGTCAATTTTGCTGAAAGTAGCAAAAGATCATTTAAATCCATTTTTCTACTTATATATTCCTGCTCAACAGCTCTGGTTAGGCCTAGGTATTAACTAAACACAACCACCTTCCCACTGGCACTCCATGGAGCATTACTTCAGACCTATTCTTGTGCAAATTCTACTTTTTAAAAGTTAGGAAGGGGAACTTCTGAGAATGAATCTTGATAAGACATAGGACTGTGCATCTTTGCTTGTAAAAGATACAGCATAAGCTGTTCATTTTATTTGATTTAAATAAAAGACCATAAATTCCTTGTTTATTCTAGCATAAACAAAGTCATTCAAAACAGGTGGCTTAGAACATAAGGTATATGGACAGAAATAAGATCATTGCTATATGTACGTAGATTTGGGGCATTTGACAAACTAAGTGGTCTGGCTTACGTAATCGCAGGCAAAATAACTATGCTTGCAAGTATTTGCCATTATTAATAAATGCAGGACATCCTGTTCACTCTAATTTTCATGCAGCAAAATGTAGGAAGAATACAGATGAAGGTGAAATATGGAAAATGCATACTGTGTGGAGGCTTATCAGTTAACTTGATACACAAAGTAAAAGAGGAGAAAAGAGTGAGTTTTGCATGTTAAATATTTTCAGTTCAAGGCTTAGAATTTTTCAGGAAATTAATACAGATGTTGGCTAGTGAGTAGCATGCATGAAATTCTTCTGACATCCAGAAGATGTTGGCCTATGGTTACTAACTCAAACAGAAAAATATGCCCATAAGGATTCACATTCTGGAAGTATACATGCAAACTAGTGAAAAGTGTATATATGCACGTGGAAAGGGGAGGCTCTATAAGGCCACTGTAGTGTCAGGTGCATGGGAGGGAGACAACAGGGTGGTAGAAAGGAGAGATAGCTGGCAAGAAAAAACTAACCACACAAATAGTCACTGTAAATTTGCAGCTTATTAGCTGAGTTCCAATTTCTGGTCATGAAAGCTTGAGAGAACTTAATAGTGGGGTACCTTTCCTTAGCTTGAAATTTGCTCAACGAGAGGGAATTTTTGTAAGTCAAAAGGATTTTCTACATTATCTCTGTCATATGTCTGATGCTCTGTGGCTTCTTCTTCCATGGCCCCATGCATTTGACTTACTGTGGTACAGTGCTGATATGTGGAAGGCCAAGTTCTCAGAGGCTGGGCTTAAATTTTGTGGAGATGCAGAGGAAAGGAGTGACAGACTGTGAACTGGCATATTCTGCAGCAAACTGGTTTTGCTGAGAAGGCTTCAATCCAAATACTATAATGAGTTTTGGGGGGCTGGATTTTCATTTATGCTAAATCAGCTTTCATCATTCCAGCAAGCTAAAGGAGCCTTGAAGGGAGTACAAATGTAATTTATGTCCAATTTAAAACCTTAGAGTCTGCAGGAGCTTTTTAAAATGATATCTGTATAATTGGAGAATCTGGCCCTTGGTATATTACTGCTAATTTAATCTGCAGAGTTGTGCTTTAATTGGTGACAAAAGCATAATAATCTACACTTTCTGTCTGTAAGTGTTCATGAGTATCCAAACAGTAGGATTTAAGAGTGCCTGGCATTGACTATTCTGCACAAAAATAACCTAGCTTTCATTGTTCTGTATGCAAAAACAAACTAACAAAAGAGATTCTGGGGTTTGGGACTTCCAAAAACGGCCTTATTTACACCATCTTCCTTATTGTTCTGGAGCTTTCTGTAATATGACTGCTAGATATTGCGAGGGGACAATATCCATCTTTAAGCTGGACAGATTTGTTTGTGATTTCCTCACCTTGTAAAAACACATTATGTATACAAAACTCTCATCTGAAAAGTAGACTTTTCAAAGCAGCTTCTGTGCAGGATGATTTATAATTGTAGAGTAATTGAACAATAACGTTAACAAGTGCTTTGTGCCTGTCCCAGTTGTCTTTGCCCAGCCCCTTCAACGATGGGTTCTCCTTTGGCCAACTTGGGCAGCAACAAAGAAGAGAGCTAAGTATTTTGGATGTTTTTGCTTTTCACTGAAATCTCTGAGATCTATGAATGTGCTAGGCTTCTGCCTTGGGTCTGAGACCTCTTAGTCAGTGGCTTTGAAGGCTGTTAATGTTGCAGGGCTGGTAAACAGCACAGCAGAGTCTTGAACTCTTCCAGACTTCTGCGTTACGCTGTGAGTCTGATTCACTTGATCCTGCAACAGTTTTGTGTGCCTTAGTAATCTTTGAAACAATACTGTATGTGCTTTTCAGCCAATTTCCAACATTGATTGTGCTCCTTTATATTAAACTGCCTATGCAGATTACTGGCAGTTTTCTTTGTGAAAGAAGGCACTCAAGGATTACCCACCTTTCTGGAATGTTTCTGGTTTTGCTTAATTTAGTTTCGAAAGCTCTATGGGAGAAAAAGGACTATGAAAAGCTTTGGGCAGTAAGAAAGCACTTGGTACTTTTTTAATGCTGTTTTCCCCCTTTCTCTGATAACTGCAAAGTACATCATAAAGCATATTTCCTCTCCATGCAGTTAAGCTGCCTATTTTCTTTTATTGAGGTGCGTATTTTTGTTGAAGACATTGAAATGAAATGCTGAGTTTCACAAAGCTATTGCAGAAGACTAGAAAACTTCCTGTGGACCAAGGTAATACAGTGTTGTATTTGTCACCGAAGAACTGAATTATTATCATTCCAGTCAAATCATTTAAACTTGTGTGCTGATTTCCCTCCTGTAAAACTAGATTAATATTTCCATTGTCTGAGCTGGTTAGAACTTGAGTAATTTGTCTCAAGAATTCTCTCTTATGCATTTGTACAACTCCTACCATAATCAATCTTAGTTCAAATTGCTCGAAGTTATAACAAAATTCAGTATAAACTAGAATGTATTTCACATACATATTGAAAAGTGCATTTGTAAGCCTTTAGTATCAAAGCAGTACATTTTTTATTAGAATTTAGAACTGTGCAGATATTTACAGATTCCATTCTTAACAAAAAAAATTTTTGTAGAATAATTTTCAATGAATAGCTTTTAATTAACTTTTCATTGCAGTTTATGCAACTTGAAACAAAACATTTTAATATCTTTTTTAAATTTCTCAACAAATGAAACATTATTTCAATGTTAAAAACAAAGCCCTTACCCCAAAGAAACCCAAGACTACCATAAAAAAGATGTCAATTAGAAATTCTCCAAAGCAATATTATAAATTCAACATGAGTTTGTCAAATATTTCAACTAGTTTGCATCTCTGATTTTCAGACAGAAAATTTTTAACTCAGTACTTTTATTCAAACCTTTCACCCTCATCTGATTAAATGTGTTAGAACAGAAATTTAACATTCAGAAATTTAGCATTGTAATATGTGTAAGAGTAACAAGCTTTTTCACTTTAAGATGGAATTACAAGGAATGCACTGCATGTTCTATTGTCCTGGTTTCAGCTGGGACAGAGTTAACTCTCTTCTTAGTAACTGGTACAGTGCTGTGTTTTGGATTTAGTGTGAGAATGATGTTGATAACACGCTGATGTTTTAGTTGTTGCTAAGTAGCGCTTATCTTAAGCCAAGGACTTTTCAGTTTCCCATGCTCTGCCAGCAAGCAGGTGTGCAAGAAGCTGGGAGGGAGCACAGCCGGAACAGCTGACCCGAACTAGCCAAAGGGCTATTCCATACCGTGGAACATGATGCCCAGTACACAAACGGGGGGAGTTGGCCGGGAAGGGCGGATCGCTGCTCGGGAACTAACTGGGCACCGGTCAGCGGGTGGTGAGCAATTGCCTTGTGCATCACTGGTTTTTTTCTCCCCCCCCTTCCTTTTTTTGTTATATTCCTTTTCATTACTATTATTATTATTATATTTCAATATTACTATTGTTAGTATTATATTTTACTTTAGTTATTAAACTGTTCTTATCTCAACCCACGAGTTTTACTTTTTTTTCCCTTTACCTCCTCCCCACCCCACTGGGAGGGGGGAGGGGGAAGTGGCTGCGTGGTGCTGAGCTGCTGACTGGGGTTAAACCACAACATCTATATATGCAAAATGCTAAGGAAGAAATCAACTTCCACAGTTAAGTTTTGACAGCAGTCAGAAATCAGCACGCTAACACCACCACTGAAGACCCCAATCTGAAGCAAAGCAAGACACACAGTTTAGTACAGAGTTTAGCAGCATTGTGGTGGCACCGTAACCAGGTGGAAATTCTGACCTTGGTCTCACCAGGGTCAGAGGTGCTTTTCAGATTATCGGTCTTTACCACAGATGACTTTCTGTGAAGGTGCCTGGTAATCATTTCCCTTTTTCTCTCTGAGTGCATGCATGTTTGTAGACATATCCATTCTTCACCTTATCTTTATGTGAGGCTAATAAAAGGTTAGGGTAGTTGCTTTGTGGCAGCCCCTCACGAAATATTATTTTCAGCTAGGGTCTGCCTGAAACAACCAAAAAATCTGTATTTGGGACTTTTAATTCTAGCATAAAGAGTGAATCCATTCTAGTTTCCTTAAGAAAAGTAATAGCCAATCTTTCCGTTTTAAACTGAAATTAAGAGAAACGTGCAGTAACCTCTCCTTGTCTCCCCAAAATCTCAGACCCTAGATGCAGCAGGCACAAGTAACAGGAAGAAAAATAATTTGGAATGTGTAAAAAAGATGCAGTTCTTTTTCCAAACATTTGAACAATCTCACTTAGATTGACTTCAGCTTCTTAAAATGCATTGTCACAGACTTGGTGAGCTGCATCTTATTTTTGTGTCTTATTCACTCTTCAAAGCATGCTTTGTGGTGTTCGCTATTTTGTGATGAGCTGTTATATGCAGGTCTGTGGTGCTAAACCCTATAAACATTGCTTGATGGATTACAGTTTGTAAACAATTTCCCCCTCAAAAGTCTATTTGGCTTGACTAAAGATAAAACATCAGTGCATCAGGGTATATTTTCTTCTAAGATATATTGCTATTTAATTAAATCTTTCTCATTTCTTTCACATGTGAAATATGAGCTTCCTGGTATTAAAAAGGGGAGAGAGCAGAGAGAGAGAAAGCATCTTCCTGTAATTACAGGGCATAAACCCTATCAGAGAAAAGATATAGACCTCTCATTATATTACTTTTCCTTTCCTGCTTAACTATCTTTTTGCAGTTTTTTTTCTGTCTTGCTGATAGCTACCAAACTTCTTGGACACATTTTTCTACCTGCATAGTGTTCAAGTAAAATCTGGGTCCCAGAAGACAGGTTTAAATGATTCAAGAGGCACATCATGTTGAGCAAGTTCAAACGGGTAAAATATCTCAAGCAAGTTCAAGGCAAACAGACAAGATTCAAGATCACAGGTGGGATAATGTAGTCAATGCATGTACAATAAAGCCAAAGTATTAGTCTTGCTGGACAGATGAAGATCAACTACACAACACCTGATGTCAAACCTACTGCATGCTGGCAGTTGGGAACCAAGTGTGTGCTTTGGGTGGCTTTAAGTCCAGATGTGGGCTGTAATAGTATCAAAGACATCCTTGCATGTTAGTTTGAACACACCTTTGCTGAATTTCATCTTGCTCAGCCTCCAAGACTTTTTTTTCAAGAGGAATGGGAGGGACTTTCGAAACTCAGTGGCCTTTATTTTAATCTAATTTGTGTGAGAATGTGCACATTTGGTACTCTTGAAGTAGTTGCTGACGGAACATACGCGTGTGGGTAGGAAGACTAAGAGAACAGAGGATAAGTGAGGTAAGAAGAAGGAGAAGGATATTGCATTTGAATAAGAAATTGAATATACCATCCTTTGCATTGCAATATTTTATAACTTTTTGGATGAATGGAAAAGAGTACCTCTGAACTAGATTTTTCTTCAAGGGGAATAAAAATCTGCAGACAATTTTTTTCTGCTTTCTAAGGTCTTTATAATGGGAAATATAAATTCTTGAAATACAAATTTAAATTGTAAATAACAAACTGTGATTTTGCAGACTTTTCATCAATTCAGTCTTCTGCAATTTCACATAAGCTTACAGTGACCGCAGCAGGACTATGTAGGAATGTTTTCTGAAATGTTGTCTAGACTTAAATTACTATGTATTTATTACTCATACTTATGCTTCAAGAAGGGTACATCTGGCCAGGTGTGTATATGCATTACTATAGGGTATGAATCCATTTAAGTACCTCTTAGCATGCTTATTTCTCTTAGTGGCCTGTACTTTAACATCTTATTAATTGTTTTATCTTCCTTGAAGCTGACTAAAAAATAGATTTACTAGAGATCGGGACCTGAGAGTTACGAGCCTCACTGTCGTAAATGAGAAGGTTTCCAGGGTCACATGAGATCTGATAATTACTATGGGTCTGATTTAGAAAAGTGCTGAATGAGGTAGCTGCTTTCAGGACTAGGAGGCTGTGCTCTGTGGTGAAGATCTCTGCCAGTCATCCTCACAGGGCTGGGCTGGATGACTTTACTGGCAGTTCCCAAGCCATCCTACAACTGTGTGAATATCCTTGCTGCATGCCACCATGGTTGCATCTTGCTGCATGCCACCATCACAAAGCATGCTAGGCTATTATGTACATACACTTTTATTGCAAACTGGAAACTCCTGTAAAACATAGTAAGCCCGTAATATTTTTCTTCATTTGCATTGTTGTAGTGCTTTGATATCCCCCTTGAAATAAGGATTCCCACTGTGCTTACTGCAGGCTGTTCTTATGTTGTAAACAGGACAGACAAATAAATGAAAACTCTGTACGGAAGGAAAGTTTTGATTTGGAGACATTCACCTGCCTGTCCAAGAAACAACCAATCTCTCATAGTACTTACAGCTTGAGATCTTCTCTTACTTGTGGTCGACATGTCCTGAATCCTACAGAAGCAGTTGATTTCAGTCCCCAACCAGCTAAAGCTGGATTTCTCTCCTACCAATACATCAGCAACTTCCCGGTGCTACAAGTATAGCATAAATTTGTATTTGTGTATCTATATATGCAGCTATAGATACAGACATGTTCCGTGCTTGCAGATAACATTTAAAGAATGAAAATTGTCCTGGTCACAGAATGAAAAATTTCTCATAATCTAAGCCTTGGATCATGCCAGACTTGATATTTTCAGAAGCATTTCTAAGTACTGAGATACTTTCTAAATTCAGTGGATTTTTTCCCACCAGTCTGCTACCAAGACCTTGGATTGCTGGCTCTTTCTGACCTGTTCTTTAAGATCTTTTCCTCTTGTCCTGTCATTCTCTGACATTCATAAAAGTGAAACTTTATGTCTAAACCAGTGATTATACATAAAAAAGGAATCATGGCCTGTCAAGAAAATGACATTCTCTTTTCCTTATCATATTCTATATATGAAAGGTTTTTTTTCAGCCCTGTTTCACATATTAATTTCTTTACTATATTCAATAATATTTTGCACTTAGCGGTTTTCAACTAAAGATCATAAAGTAGTTTGGAAGCATATAGAATTTCATATTGCCTGTTAGGTAACATCTGAGACAAATGGGCTGGAAATAATTTAAGCCAAGGGCAGGGGGGAATTGCCAAGGATTTTGTTCAGTAGCAGAAGGGACTTGATAGAAGGGGACTCAGAAATGCACAAGCTGTTTTTGACAGAAGAATTCAGGCAGCTAGTTTGAAGCATGCAGATCTGAGTGATGAACGTGTGATCCTGGCACCTTCCCTTCCTGCCCTCTTCCTTGAGTCACTCACGTACACCTTCAACCCCGAACACAAGAAACTGATGTTTCCTGACCTTTTGCAGCTCCCCTGTAATTCCCGGGTTGTTGATATGAGGCAGGAAGATCAAGCACCTGTCCTGCAGTTCAGATGACGGTGGCAGTCAATGTGAAGTGGTTCTAGCCGAGTCAGGTATTTCACTGTCCTTTGTGAATTAAAAAAAAGGTAATATTTTTTTCTCCCTTTCTGTTTGCATCTAACAGCTAAGGCTTTAACTATGCATCAACAATAGCTTTGAGAGCATGTCAGCACTGTTTTAAGCAATTAGTTACCAAGTAAACACAAGAGCTATGCTGGTATTGAGCTATCATGCATCATGTGTGCAAAAGATGGCTCAACGCCATACACTGATATGATTTCCTATAGAAAACTGGAGCCTGCAAGAAAAAATGTGTGTACACCACAGATGGCTGGTCAATGAATTTTCAGATTTACTCATGGATCTTAACAGTCTGAAGCAGACGTCAGGACAGTCTCCCAATTGCACAGGTGAAAATAATGGTGAACCAGCTTGCTGTATATCCCTTGCTGGTGACAGACTGTATATGCAGTTAGGGCCCTTGAGATCTCATCCAGGCTTTTGTCCCATTAATTTTAATGCAGGTGGTGACCTTGAAAGAAATTAAAGTACAAAATGTATGGAAACAAATATATTTTAAAAATTCTTCCTTTATAAACATCTACACAAATATATAAGTAAAATTTTTAGTATCAGCATGTCTTCTGTGCATTTTTCCCACTCTCACAGTGTTCTGGTTAATAATACTGTATAAATGCAAGACTGTTGTTCTCTTACTGGTATTGAAAGGATGTTACGGCTTTCTCTCACTGGATTTTTTTAGTGTCTTAATTACAGTAAATTAGAATAATTAGAGTGAAATTATATGAACCCTACAATTCCCTACGGCCTTTATGCTGCTTTTTCGAATGATAATGATTGTTAATGTAAATCATGAATATATTCTTACTACCTTTTAGTCTTTATAGCCAACTTTGCATTTCACAATTTTGCTTTAGATAGAATTCTGTGCATTCAGTATTAAGAACAATATCATGTAATATTTCAGCAGAGCAAAGAATGTTAATTAAGCTTTTGGTGAACCATATTGCAGATAAAACTTAGCAATGGGCAATTTCCTAATAATGGGTATCTATGTTAACATAAAATGAAATAGGCTTCTGTAAAACCTCTCACACTTAAATGTACAGCTTATTACTCACAGAATAATAAAACAAAATAAAATAAAACAGAATAGAGTGTGCTCAAAGTATAACAACCATACAAAGGAGCCACACACTGCAAGAGTTGTAATAGGAGCTGATCTTGTTCCTTTTCAGTTTAAGATTTTATTTTATCTTTTTTTTTAATTAAAAGCATGCATACAACACCACACTATCTGCAATAGTTCTTCTCCAGTTTCATCACTGGATCACTATTGTAGCTGAATGCCCTCCAGCATTACGCAACGTGACTAACAATCTGTCACCTGAGATTAATTTTCTCTCTTATCCTTTCCTGAAGGAGAGTAATTGTGTTTATAGTACTGTTATATTTGTAAGGTTTCCTCCCTCACAGTCTCTATTAGTACACACATTTTTCTGCATGTTCATGTTACAAGAGTTGTGTTGGTAATGTGCCTTTTGCTACTGGAGCAGAACATGGAAGGTCGTGTGGTAGCTCTGCTGCTATTTATAGAAGATGTTGAGAGAAATAGTTTACCTGTTGGCATGGTCTTTTATCCCTGACTTAAAGGGAGCCATTTCCCAGTGAAATGTCCCCCAACATCATATTATAGTCCTCCTTATGCCCAAGCGGGAAGTAAATCATAAAAAATACAGAAGGGGGACTGTAATAGCCCCTTATAAAGGACTAAAGGAAAAGAAAGAAACCCAGGAAGATGTTTCTTTCCCCGGGGCAGCCCAGAAGGCAATCTACTTCAGTGACAGTCCCTGAAAAACACAGAAATGTGTCTATGCCAGAGTAACCTCAAAGGAGCCTTTCCAGCTTTGGACACTGTGAAGATAAATAATTGCAGGAAGACAGTACCCAAATTCTTGTACGCGGGCCATTAAACTATGGTTGTTTAAAGAGTTGAGTCCAAATCAAAACAGCTCAGAAATGGGCAAACCCCATAATTTACATACAGCCTTGTAAGAAGAAATTGCAAAAAAGAGATTATATACCAAAATTTTTCCATTCCATGCATTCTCATGAACACAACAGCAAGATACCCAAAGCTAACCTGTGATAGTGTGTTTAAATCTGGTTATGTGAAATGTCTTAACCTCTGGAACTAATTTCCATAGGTTTTGCTGTCAAGTAAGTCACAGGTGGATTCCAAAACTCGACAATGACATGATGATGAAAACTTGTATGATGAAATAAAAAAAGGGGAGGAAATATAAGCTGAACTCCTTTGGACAATAAGCCTGTCACTGACTGGGCTTAGCAACAAAATGCCATTTGAACCACTGCTATTTTATACTGGGTATGGCACCATCCTTTCAGACATCTGTTATTTGCACTGTTGTGGAAAAACATGTGAATGAATGGATCACCACTATATTTCCATATAGCTGCTGATATGTTTCATTATTTTCTGTGTAAGTGAAAAAAATCTTAAATTTAAGCTAGGAAGTGAGTGAAGCCAGTGTTTTAGTCTTGTATTATAGATGAATTTGAACTTATTTCTTTGGATTCACGACAAACATTTTTTAACTCCGTTGACATAAAATTTTGCTGGAAAACTCATGAACTTCATGTACAATCTAGCCACAAAGTAGAAAGAGGGCAATGGATATGCAAGGTTAAAAATATTTTTCCCTCTGTATGTTGGATGGATGTGAGAGGTCTCTCTTTTTACTATGTGAAATATTGCTGTAAATGCACTCAGCTGAAAGAAGAAACACATTTCAGTTGGAAGGTGGGGGATGGAAGGTTAACTACACAGTTGGTTTCTGAGCCAACGCCCAGAAGAGTGTGGGCTCTAACAGGCATTTGTAGAACCATGAGAAACGTCACAAGCCCTGTAGAGTATGGCAATGAGGATTTGTAGATTGGGTTTATGTTTTTGAACAGCCGCCTGGCACGCTTAGACTTCAGATGGTAAATGCTATCATGGCAGAAGATCCAAGAAAGGAGAACGGCAAAGGTTGGTCTACTCTAAATTTAATCAGTGACTACTTGAGCCAGGATTTTGAGACATTAGCGTTAACTGCTCTCAGGGCTCTTGTCAGTCAGGAGCTAATAAGGGGATGTGTAGAGCTGTCTTGTCCTCGAATGAGAAATCTCAGTATGGCAGTTCAAATCAACTTTGGGGCCATCTAAAGAGCATATGGATACTTTATGTACTATAGCAGATGGTAATTATGATTGGCATCACTCTTGCCCTTTAAACAGCATCAAAACAACGACTGCTCTCCTTATTCCCTGCTCATTCGCAGAACATCTGTTCCAATAAAATACACTGTCGCTTCAGTTACAGTAGCTACTTTTAACATTATAGACTATCTTCTATTAGTCAAATGGTGTTATGACCCTTAAACAAAAGAGCTTCTAGACATAAAAACACAATCCATACAATGATTACTCACATTTTAAATAAGCCTAATCTGACTATGTACTATCACCCTCAGTCTTCAGTTCTCACTACCTGAAGATGCATCCAAGCACAAGGCTGAAAATGAGCTTGTGTTCCTTACTTCCTTCTTGGCTCTTCATTTTAATGTGTGACATGCAAGTCCAAAGAAGGCACCAAATCCTAGGACTCTTACTATAAAGTAGGTTTGGGCTTAGTTTATGCTGACATTCAAAGATAAGATGAGGTCAAAAAACTCAAAAAAATGGGAGAGACGTGAGTATGGGCAATGTAGTGTTCCACCACTGCATACATCCCTGGTTAACCACAAGCCTTGAGGAGATGAGCTGTGTACACTTTTGCTCACTTGTGTGAGTTTGGTAATATACCACTGTGATACTAGGACTGAGTATAGACCATCATTAACTATTGCATAAAGAGAACTGCCAAGGGAGGTTTTCTAGAAGCAGTAGGTTTGGGACATGAATGCTGATGTTAGTCCATATCTTTTCTGGCAACTAAAGTGTTATCATTTTTTTCTGCATTTAATCCTTGATGTGCATTCATATCAACTTTCTTCAGATAAACTTAATTCCATGGTATTTTGCTTAATGTGTTTCTGTATTTGCTTCTCACAATGACCCCTCTCACTGCAAGGAAAGAATTTCAGGAGAGGATGGACATTTTGTCCTCTTTATTCCTGCATTGTCTTGTGAACTCAGTTGGGAAAAGATATAATTAAAAGCCTGGCCAGACATGAAAAGATACACTAGACCAGCATCCTCCTGGTCACAGAGGTTTGCTAGTGTGGGGCTTACTTTGCCTAAAAGTAGAGACTTTGGTGAGGCAGGACTTTCCATTTTGAAAGCCGCTTCACAGTCCTTCCTGCCTGGATGTTTAGGCTGGACACAAGAGTCTGGGCTGGCTTTGGTAACGGCTGCCTGGGTCTCACCAGGATGAGAGAGATCTGATGCAGGAAGGTGTGCAAAGCCCATGCAACAAAAAACCCATGTGCACAGACGTGCGCTTCTGCCCAGAATAACTATCCAGCGAGTGCATGTGACATGGTAAGAGGAGGCTGTTATCCATGCTGTTTCCTGACAATATGTTTTTGTCTCTCTTTAATTCCAAAGCTGCCCTATGCACCCTTTGGTGTACACAATGATCAGTGTTGTGAGTAATTCCATATTGCCAGAAACATCGGTGTTCCTGACCAATTATGTCTTATAATCTGTTTCGATCCTTAGCCAATCCTGTTTTGAGACGCCCTACTGCGCAGTGTTTGTAAACCCTGAGTAGGTCTATAAGTATTGATGTCTGCTCAGCTCTAAGAATTACTTGGGCTATGCTCTTTCCTGAGCTCCTGATTTTGTCTCTGATGGATGAAAAGAAGAGGAGAATTTAAAAATGAGTTCTATTTTGCCGCAGAGAACAATATGCCATGAAAGGACATTATCAGTTCTGATTTGTGTGCTGGCTGCCTGGAGCGTGATTGATCGCTAGCAAATCAAGGTATTATCCCTCTACTTGCTCAGATGCAATGCCTAAGAAATACCCAGATTAAAGCAACCCCCCGCCCCCAGCTTCTTCGCCATCCCCCCCAGCCTTGTGCATAAGTGTTTGTGATTAAGGGATGTAAGTGTAAGCAGATTCAGCGACCAAACTGTGGAATAAGAAATGCAAAGATATTCTATGACAAAAAAAGAGCAGCAGCATTTGTAAATGTTTCCCAGCCTTGTTTCCACAATCAGAGTGCATTCTGTTCCCTCCCTGTTTTTACCAAGTCTGGCCAAAAAGATGTCTGTAGAGAACAGTCAGTCATGGGGATGAAGAATAACCAGTTTCTTTTTAATCAAATAATAGAATCTGCTTGCAGCAACAGATAAGCAGCCATTTTCCGCAGCAGCATCTTGCACCTGTTCCTCCATATATGCTGATTTCTATTCCTCTGTCAAGAACATAAGAGGAACAGGAGCTAAAATAAGGAATGGGATCTGCCCACCCTCTCACTTAAAAGTGAGCTTTGCAGGTTAAAGGAGAAGAGGAATGTAACCGCTAGATAAAAACTGACCATCTGTCTCCTTTTAAATAGACAACCCCCCCAATTCTCAAGGTGCCAGAGATTCATTTAAATTTAAAATTAATTAAAATTCATGTGATCAAATATGGTATGGAGAAACCACACAGTGCATAGGCAGCTGGAATCTTCACAGTTTATTTGAAAAAAAATGTTGATTCATTTCCTAAAGTTATTAAATTTATGTGATCACTCAGCATATATGTTCATAAAAGAATGCGTATATATATATGCCTCTGGCCGATAATGTTTTAAACTCATTGGTCAATTCTAAATAAATTAGAAAGAAGGGCTGAGGAAGCAGAGTTACTGATTCCCTAAAACATACTGTGAGAATAAAGGGTTGGAATAGAGAAGGGGCTCAGTTGACATGAAGGGGAGATGACAGAGTAGTTTCTAGCTTTTTTTTTAACATGCACACAAAAGTGTGCAAAAAGAAAAGGGCTTTGACTATAAATTTGTTTTTTGGTGTTTGCACATTGTTGGGTAGCAAAGTGTTGTTTTCAAAATTAAATTAGAGTATCATTCTCAAATGTATTTAAATATTTAAATAGGTTTTACTGTCTAGACTCTTGCCACTGGGGAGACTTTAGTCCACCATTGCTTTTGAATTTACACAATGGGGCAGATGTACTTTATGATATGTCATTAGTGCTTGTTTCCAGCTGCCCAGACCTGGGATCCAGCTGAGGAATATTATGTCTTCCTCCCTCCTTGTGCACTTGAGTTTTCTTTTTCAAGAAAGTCTGGCAGGCAAGGGATGATGGTTCTTGGCCAGGTCACATTCTGGTACAGAAAAGGCATGTACCCTGGGTTTGGCTCAGGGTCAGGAATGGCACTGCTTCAAGCAGCGTGTTCCTGTCCCTTTGTCTAAGTGCGGCCACTGAAATACAAACTGCCAAAAGCTGGAGCTGGTTTTGGAAAAATGGAGCATACGCTCCTAAAACCTTTAGATAAATGTTTAAGCCTTATCTTAAGTCTGAGGTAAATCTGAGCCAGAGCTCTCTGCTTCACTGCAGGTATTTGGCTGCTTTTTGACCCTGGACATTATTAAAGGCAATGGATCACACATGAGCTATTAATTTTCTCCTTCATGAAGCATCTTCTCCAAAGCCCTTCTGAAATTTCATAGCATCAGTTAACTCTTTATAGTCTTCAATCTTCATATATTTTAGGTAGAGAACCTTACTACTTATATTCATTTTTTTTAGCTCTACCTTTGTACTAGGTTTCATCTTTCACAAATTACTCTCCATTTTGAACATTTTTATTTATATAATTATAATTATTATTATTTCCATGATTACAGTAGAACTAGCCAGGTGATTTTTGTTGTTTTTTTTTTTTTACAAACTAATTAATTTCATGCAAAGATATTTTTCCCATTAAATCAGTGGACTTATTTTTGATTAGCTGTGGGCAACTGTAGTGTTGTGGTTTAACCCCAGCCAGCAACTAAGCACCACGCAGCTACTCCCTCACTCCCACCCACTCCCAGTGGGATGGAGAGGAGAATCGGGAAACAAGGTAAAACTCGTGGGTTGAGATAAGAATGGTTTAATAACTAAAGTAAAATATAATACTAACAATAATAATAATGAAATATAATAATAATAATAATCATTATAATGAACAGAAATATAACAAAAAAAAGGAAGAGGGGAAAAAAACCACAAACTCAAGGGAAAAAAAAACCTGTGATGCACAATGCAATTGCTCACCACCCACTGACCAATGCCTGAGCAGCTATCTGCCACTCCTGGCCAACTGCCCCCTGTTTATATACTGGGCATGACATTCTATGGTATGGAATAGCCCTTTGGCTAGTTCAGGTCAGCTGCCCCGGCTCTGCTCCCTCCCAGCTTCTTGCACACCTGCTTGCTGGCAGAGCATGGGGAACTGAAAAGTCCTTGGCTTAAGATAAGTGCTACTTAGCAACAACTAAAACATCAGCGTGTTATCAACATTATTCTCACACTAAATCCAAGACACAGCACTGTACCAGCTACTAAGAAGAAAATTAACTCTATCCCAGCTGAAACCAGGACATGTAGATATTTAATAAATTCACATTTAGTAAATTCTCTCTCTGCAACTTTTGCACCAGCTTCAGGCCCTAGAAATGCAGAAATTGTGAAACCAGTCAGCAGTCTCTAGGTGGACTGAAACCTGTGTCACCCTGGCTAAGAAGGACCCAGGTGGAGGTGTGAGAAGTCGGAACTTATTCTTTTATCTGAGGGCACTTTGCAGCAATGTCCAGGAGGCATTCCTGGGATGTAAGAGCCTGGCATGTCAGACTGTAATGACAGAAAACCAGACAGTGCCCACTTGACAGAGTCTGAAACTTGAGCTAAAGCCCTTTGAGGCAAAGAGCAGAATGGCATAATGCAAAGGGCTGTCCCCTTCTCCTTGTGCTTGGGCGGCCCCATGGACTTGAGCACTGAGGGAAAAAGGGGAGTCAGTTCCACAGACAAAAAAGCCTTCCTATTGTCACACTGTGGATAAAAATGCTAAGTAAGTGTCGTGGTTTAACCCCAGCCGGCAGCTAAGCACCACGCAGCTGCTCGCTCACTCTCCCCCCACCCCTGGGATGGGGGAGAGAATCAGGAAAAAAAACCCTTGTGAGTTGAGATAAAGACAGTTTAATAGGACAGAAAGGAATGAAAAACAATGATAATGATAATAATAATATGACAATAGTAATACTAAAAGAATTAAACTATACAAAGCAAGTGGTGCACAATGCAATTGCTCACCACTCGTTGACCGATGTTCAGTTTTAGTTCCTGAGCCGCGATCCCCCCTCCCAGCCAGCTCCCCCAGTTTATATACTGGGCATGATGCCATATGGTATGGAATAGCTCTTTGGCCAGTTTGGGTCAGCTGTCCTGGCTGTGTCGCCTCCCAGCTTCTTGTGCCCCTCCAGCCTTCTTGCTGGCTGGGCATGAGAAGCTGAAAAATCCTTGACTTAGTATAAACACTACTTAGCAACAACTAAAAACATCGGTGTGTTATCAACATTATTTTCCTACTAAACCCAAAACACAGCACTATCCCAGCTACTAGGAAGAAAATTAACTCTGTCCTAGCCGAAACCAGGACAGTAAGAAACAAGGCATATCTTTATATTTAGCAGAAATACAAGTGCTCTGGGAGCTTGAACGAGTCAGTGAAAGCAGGACTGTACATTAGCACAGAAAGGATTATGTACAAGCAAAGAGGAGGAGGAGGGGAGCGTCTCCTGCAGTACAGGTTTTCCTTTCCCTTCTCCCTTACAGTCTGCAGTCGCATGGGAGATGAATAGGCCAAGAAATACCCCTTTGAGCCCCAGAGAGTTGCAGCTATTTCTCACTGCAAGCATCGAAGCTGCCAGGAAGGATGTTCTCATGGTTACCTTGAAACAAAAAAATAGTACTACTAGTAGAAACAAACAAAAAGAATTCCCTCAACCAAAAAGCTGAAACTTAGACTTGTAATAACATAAAATCAACTCCAGCAGATGAAAAGCATTAAACACAGCAGTTGCAATGAATGTGAGAGGTGGGATGAAGTAGTCTGGGTCAAGGGGAGTACTCAGTTTGGAAGACAGACGTGGGGATGATGATGTTTAAATCCTCGCATTTCCCTGATACTTACCCAGATGTAGACAAAGTGTAACCTGTGAATGAAGCCAGTGAGGGCTTGCCAGAGAAATGCCCACATAAGCAACAAGAAAGCACAAGGCATGATGGTTGGAAAAGGTTTTTAACCCCTGTCCCTCACTGTGCTCGCTTTTTCATGAAGACAAATGGTTGGTTTTGTGGGGAGATTTTACTTTCTATCACCTAATATTTTTTAGTTTTATATGACAGATGTGAACCAAACAGTGAAATGCCAGGCACAACGAGAGATGCACAGTGTTCATCCCTGTCAGATTGTGCCGTAGGACCTCTCCACAGGACTGCATTTCTCCCAGGCAGCTCTCCCTCCCCACCTCTGCCCCCCTACCCTGTGCACTTTCTCAGGTCTGAATAACTCTGAGTTAAAAAAAGAAGTCGTCTCTGGTTCCCTAGACTACTGCAATTTTCACCAGGAGAATAGAAAAGAAAAAAAAATAAATCCTGAAATGGGCAGCTCAGTCTTCTTCCCCTGAACATGAAGTGGAAAGCCCCTAACAAACACTTGCCAATGGTCATTTCCGGCTTCCTAATTTGATGATTGTGTGTTCAAGCACGTTCTGTTTTATCATCGTCCCTTAGAAAATATGTCTTGCTTGTGAACAGCAGGTACCTTTCTTCATTCTCCATGTTGATGAACTCTGAAGCGAACAGGGATTTCAAGTCTGTTGCACCTTTCTATCAAGGGCCAGTCTTTGTCAGGCTGCTCCTTCATGTTCACTGGTGACTTCTTCCCAGGACTAAATGAGTGTCTAGAATCAGATTCTGTTCATAAAACCACATTTTGAGAAGGGACTGGGAAGATGGGAGGAGGAGAAAGTGCCTCTCACCAATCTGCTGGCAAGATACAAACTCCCAATATGCTTGCATCTCTATAAACCACGAAGAAAGGCATCTTAAAACCTCATTTTCCTTGGATAGGGTCCAGACAGATACTTCTTGGGAACTGTCCCTGTATTTCCCAAAATGTTCATCCTGTACTCAGCTGGGATTTTTTCCTGATTCTGGGTTTCTGTGTTTCAGTAGTTCGGAATTCCCTTTTTAGGAAAAGAGACAAACTTTTGGGAGCAAACTAGCTCACAGTTTACTTTGAAGGAGATCAATAACTAACAGTACATAGAATTGGAAAGCAGTTGTTCTTTAAGAATGCTTTATTCTGTGTTGTTTTGCCTGGGAAAAAAGTAAAATGTGAGGTTGGAATCACCATTTCCACTTACACTCCCAGATCACTACCTTTTCGAGAAGCATTTTACAGTTGTTTGGCTGTACTCTGTGGAGATACTTAGAAAGTGTAGTGTTACTTAATACTAAATTACGGTCTGTGAGGCAAGCCTATACAAGATAAATCCTTCTGTAGTACCTCATATCAAGATGCACTCCTGTTTTGCTAAGTCATACATAGTCAGGTAGAGTTATTAGTTTCGTATTTCTTTAACTTTTCATGTATTACTACAAGGTTCTCCGTGAAAAAATGTGGATTGGTCATTATCCAGTTCTCTACCTTTTTACGTGGGTTTGTTTCCTGTGTTGATAAGGCAAAGATCATTTTGTCTGGTTAAAGCACTCAAATAACCCTTCCCTGATTTGAGTTCTTATAACTTTTGCCACCTTAGGTAAAACTGAGGGCATGCTGTAGTTCTATAAAATTAGGCTGGTTTTATTCAGAAATTTCCTTGTCTGTTGATGTTTTAAGTCAGATCTTAATGCTTTAAGCATAACTTTGTGTCACAATCTACACTTCTCTGAGTAGTCATATTAATACTCTAATAGCACATATAAATACATTTATATTGTTGTATAACAATTTCTCTTATACCAGCTGTAACTGAAATCTTTTATACTTAAAAAAATAGAGCTAGAAGAAGCATAGCGTAACATAGAAGAATACAAAACTCACGAAGTTCTAAATCTAGACCTGTAATCATTTTTGGCATATTACTCACTTGGTCATTAATTATGCCCAGACTGTTCTTTCTTCAGAAATATAAGTCCATGTGCTGATTTATAGCTTCTATAGGTGGTTAATCTTTGCCTCCTAATTGCATCTTGACCACATATTTCAAAAGTAACTGCTTTCTCCCCAGATTCCAAAGACGTTTCAGAAATTTCACTGTAAAGTCAGCAGTTGAGAGTGTGGAGAAAATTTCACTATAAATCTTTCAATTGTATTTTACATATTTTCTGCATCCCCAGAATGAATTATGCTATCCTGAGACCTTAAGTGCAATGAATCTGACCAGCATTCTATCTAATAACTAAAATGGTACATTATCAGCTAACTAGAAATTGCTGAAAATATTCTACTGGAAGCACACCTCACTCCATTTTTTTTTAACCCTCATAATTCTGGTGGTGATAAGATTACAATTTTTGTACCAAATATATTAAAAATATAATAATAAAAAATAGAGTAATTTTCAGTACTTGACCGAATTTCTTTTTAGATGAGCTTAGAGCATAAACAAATTTAACTTTATTTCAGTAGGCAAATATGGGGTTTTGTCTCCTTATCTATTGTACCCCAGTGGAAATGTGTGTTATTTCCTGTTTGTCTTTCAAGGCAGACTTTGCTCGCCAAAGCTGGATTAATGGCTCTGAATACATCCTGATGAATGAGCTTTTCTGCAAGCATTTATCACCTCACTATCTGAATCCTTCACCAATATTAATTAATTTATCTATTATTTATGGATTGTGTTGAGACCTGTGAAGGCTGAAAACAAATGCTAAAATCTCCTCTCTCTACTGTCTCCCATAATGACAAATCTAGACTCATAGGGGACTGAGAGATCAGATGGTAAAGCTATGAGTCTTTTTACTTCTGGAGAAAGCATGAGACACAAAGCTGAGTTATACTGTCCTTACTCCTCTGGTAAGTGACAAGAGAGACTAGTGGGCAGAGCAGAAAAAGGGACAGGAAATTGGGGCTCATATGAAATCAGGAAAAATAGATCAGTGGGATAAGAACATGTTCAGCGGAAAAGGGGCAAGCTTAATTTTTGTTTTTATGCTTGGTAATTTTATACTTCACTTCCTTCTCCTGAAGAGAGTTGGTTGGGAGGACAGAACTTCTTGCAAACAGATCTACACATTCCCATCCCAAAGAGACTTTTTCCCAGCTTTACACTAGAAGAATATAAAAAACTTCCAACATTTGTTTTTTTAATTTTCCTTTCTGAATCTCTGCTGACGCTTAACCAAGGAGATTCAAAGACTAAGAGACTAGAGTGCTCTCCTTCAACAAAGGACATGCAGGTGCTATTTTCTTCTCTTGGATTGTGTTGATGTGTCTCATGTAGCAAGCGAATGGCTACTTGCTCTCACAAATTCCATCCTCACAGACATTTAATCAAAATCTCATATTTCTAGGAAAAATTTGCTTGAGCAAACTGCATTTTGTATCTGCATTTTCTAAGAAAATTTTGCCAAACATTTCCAGAACAGTTGTACTGAAGAGGATCTGAAAGTTTAAGTACCCGAATATCATCTAGTCCATGACTTTGCTTTTTTTTCCAGAAGAAAAGGAAGGAGGAAGCCTAAACTGAACAGACTGTATGGATCCACTAGACTGGATCCACTAGGCTGGGTTTTTTTGTATCCTAGCATGCCAACATTTCTAGTGCACCGTCTGGTCTTTCAGGAACTGAGCTATCATTTTTATGCTGTACCTGTGAATTCAATCATGTTTTGATCACTAACTGTTATAGGAACACAAATGCTTGTCTTCAAACTTATATACTTGTGGTGGGTTGACCCTGGCTGGATGCCAGGTGCCCACCAAAGCTGCTCTATCACTCCCCTCCTCAAAACTGGACAGGGGAGAGAAAATAAAACAAAAGGCTCGTGGGTGGAGATAAGGACAGGGAGATCACTCAGCAATTACTGTCATGGGCAAAACAGACTCGACTTGGCGAAAAATTAGTTTAATTTATTACTAGTCAAATCAGAGCAGGATAATGAGAAATAAAACCAAATCTTAAAACACCTTCCCCCCACCCCTCCCTTCTTCCCAGGCTTAACTTTACTCCTGATTTTCTCCACCTCCTCCTCCCCCGAGCGGGGCAGGGGGATGGGGAATGGGGGTTTGGGTCAGTTCATCACACGTTGTTTCTGCCGCTCCTTCCTCCTCAGGGGGAGGACTCCTCACACTCTTCCCCTGTTCCAGCGTGGGGTCCCTCCCACGGGAGACAGTCCTTCACGAACTTCTCCAACATGAGTCCTTCCCACGGGCTACAGTTCTTCACAAACTGCTCCAGCGTGGGTCCCATCCACGGGGTGCAGTCCTTCAGGAACAGACTGCTCCAGCGTGGGTCCCCCACGGGGTCACAAGTCCTGCCAGCAAACCTGCTCCAGCCTGGGCTCCTCTCTCCACGGGGCCACGGGGCCACGGGTCCACAGGTTCTGCCAGGAGCCTGCTCCAGCGTGGGCTTCCCATAGGGTCCCAGCCTCCTTTGGGCATCCACCTGCTCCGGCGTGGGGTCCTCCACGGGCTGCAGGTAGATATCTGCTCCACTGTGGACCTCCATGGGCTGCAGGGGGACAGCCTGCCTCGCCATGGTCTTCCCCAGGGGCTGCAGGGGAATCTCTGCTCCGGCGCCTGGAGCACCTCCTCCCCCTCCTTCTTCACTGACCTTGGTGTCTGCAGAGTTGTTCCTCTGGCATATTCTCACTCATCTCTCTCGATGCAACTGCTGCTCCCCTGTAACTTCTTTTCCCTTTCTTAAATATGTTATCCCAGAGGCGCTACCACTGTTGCTGATGGGCTCGGCCTTGACCAGCGGCGGGTCCATCCTGGAACCCGCTGGCATTAACTTTATCGGACATAGGGGAAGCTTCTGGCAGCTTCTCACAGAAGCCACCCCTGTAGCCCCCCTGCTACCAAAACCTTGCCACACAAAACCAATACAATACTATCAACTGCTTTTGTAACTTTTTTATTGTTTTAAAATTCTTTTTTGCAATATGTGCCCTAAAGCTCATAGATGATACTGGGAATTTTTCCTGACTGAGAAGCAATTCTAAAACTGAGGTTTCAGAAATATTAAGACAGTGCAGTTTAAGTGTTTTTTCTCACACTGGAGAACACTGTCAGTGCAATCATTACTTTTGGTGCAACCATAAAAATGCAATCTTCATAGGTAAAGTGTAACTGTTAATGATGTCATGTTTGTTTTGCTTGGGGTAGTAGTAACCAAATGTATTTCTCTTTAATCAGCTTAGATTCCCACTGAAAATTACACTTTTGTTGAAGAAAACTAATAAGTATGCAAAGAACCTTATTCCTCTTATTGTACAGACTTCATACAGAAGCAAAGGAATACATATGTATTTTTTTTTTTCTAAAAAGTATGTGCTGGACTAGCCTTTACTAACTCCCAGGGCCTTTCTCAAACTTGTAGAGATTAGATTTCTTCCTGGCAGGTGAACAAAAGCAGGTATTAACAATTCATGGCCCCTACCTTTATTTTTCTCAGTAGCTCCTCTATTCATACTTAACATGCAGAAGGTATATATTGTCTGAAGAGGAAAGTCAACATTAGAGGGAAATATAATGTCATTCTACACAATTGTTCTTCAAAATGGTGCCATTACAGGTGCTATTACACCTGGTGATTGTGGTATTTTGTCTTTGTGTTATCTGAGATCACTTTCTTCTCATGTCAGTTGTAATGTGTTACGGTGGGTATAGAAAATATTTTAATAACAATAACATTTTATAGGCAGCTTTGGGGATCTAAGAACAGTGCTGGCTTTTTGTTCATTGTAATGTCAGTTCTCTTGAATTCCTGACTGGCCAATTATTCCAGCTCTACTGGAAAGCGAAGCAGGTGTTAGGGTACAGCTTGAGAAGTTACGTCCCCATCTGTCTGAAGTCCACCGTGGTGCCCTGAGGCTACACTGTCCCTTCACATCCGCTCCTTGCTTCCACAGTGGGGACCAGTGAATGAATCAAACTCAGACCGTAAATAAGAACATAAGATAGTTGAAAAATATGCTGTAGATTCATAGTTGCTATGGACTCAGGTAGCTTCTCCAAAGTCAAAGGAAAAACAGCTATTCCTGTGAACAGAATATGCGTCTCCTTTTCTTCTCAGTCTTGTATGTTTACTTATGGCTCTGGCAAAAAAAATCCTAAGCTTTAAAATTCTAAATTTATTGCTTTTCAGAGAATAATTTTTTTGTGGCAAGTCTGAGAAAAGCTCAGCAAATTCTTTTTCACTTCAGTGTTTGCAAGAGAGCTATTCTTACTCTTACTTACATTAAAGACATGAGTCAGGCTCCTCCTGCTCCTTATCTGGAAGCTCTTGCGGTATCTACTAAACTCTGAAATAAATCCTTGAAGTATATGTTTTTCATTCATTGATTTTGTACCTGTTTTGCCTTTCATATCTTAACTGTATTAGGCCAGAAGCTACATATTTATTTTTTCTAATCTCTGGCTTTGAGTAAGTTTAAGTCTTGGGATATCTACCAGCGGATTATGCCTCCCCAGTGCATAAAAGAAGGTAAATCTGTATGCGAACTTTTTCTTGTATTTCCTCCATGGAATTGTTCCTCCAGGGAACAAGCTTTCTGTTTGCTCAGCCATTCTGTGATGCTGTGATTCTGAACCAGCTAGGGAAAAAAAGACAGTGCAGGTTAGGCTGGATTGCAAGGTCTGTGCAGTCCCTGGATGATGAAAGAAATCCTTGTGGAGCACATACATGTTTATGAGGGGCAGATCACTGAAATTGCTGGGATAATGTAAAGGTCTTCATAAATTAACTTACTGAAGTTACTTATGCTTTTTTTCACTTTGAACCTAATCTTCACCACAATTCTTATTTTGGGAGCATACAGATTTTTAGGAAGTCCTCTTGGAAATGACAGAGTGCAATGCATGCTTGCATGCAGTAGCATTCCTGAAACAGGTTCCTGTCTGAACAGTGGCATGTCAAGTCTGCCTCTTGGCTGCTCTATCTCATGTTGGACTTAATTACTGCATGCAATTGAATAAAGACCTAAGAGGAACTCCGCTGCAACTCATTCCTTCCCTATCAAATAATCCTATGTTCAGCATATATATATACTGGAAAAAAAATTAGTCCGTCGTCTCCAGCTGTGTGAAGCTAGTAATGATTACCATTAGCCTGGTTAGTCCTTTTAAGTTCTTATTGTGTGAAATGACATGTTTGTACTTCCACCTATTGAGATAAAATATCAAAATCCTTTTGGTAATTCTTGCAAAACAAAGTAGGTCTGCTGTTAAACAAAAATGAAATTTATTGCTTGTTACAGAAGGAATTGCTAGTCATCATTTCTCTTGCCATCTTTTCTTTCTGGAAACCAGACCCTGTAGACAACAAACATTGCTAGTGCTGGCTAGCCAGAAAAGTTTTACAGTTGTGCTGCTTCCACTCCTTAGTGAGATCTTTATACTGCCTGTTTCTTTGCCAGCTGTGCACTACCCAACTCCTCATCTGAGATTAGCTTACAGTGATTATTTTAGTGGTGGAACTGATTGCGTATCCAGTTACAAAACAATCATCCCAGACTGTTTCCAAAGAGGAAACAAACTTTAAAGAATAAAAAGAAAGTTCTTTCTTCGGACCAGCAGGAAATAAAGGTAACAGGGATAACAGGAAAGACAAGGACTGGAAAGAGACAGGCAGGAGAGGGGGAACTGAACAAAGGATTGAATGTTTGGCTTCACGGTGCTTCCTGCAGTCCTGTGATTCCTTAGTTCTGTTTACGTTAGTGCTGTTGTCCTGCCTGTTCACTTTTGTTTTAGAAGGGTTTATTTTCTCCAGTGGTTTATCTTGTGCAAGCAACTTACCTGTGGGCCAAACTGAGACACAAGGAGGGGATGAGAATGTACAGGCAGCAGAGAGGAAAGCGAAGGGTGTGACTGTCAGCACCCGCCTGGGTCACTATAAACTATGGTGGCACTTCATGCAGTGTGACACGAGCAGGAGAACATGACCCTGCACAAGTTCTGTGTTACCAAGTAGTTTGCTAAGGTCTGATTTTCCATGAACATAATTGATCTAACTCCCAATTTCCAAACTCCAGAAAAATACTCCCTTTTGCACTGCAGATATGGCATATAGGAATAAAGAAACAGCAACGGCCAAGAAGGTCACACGCACATCCTCTCAGTACTGGCTACACAGCCGTGCATTGCAGCTGAGCTGCAAGTGGTCACCATTTGAGATAGATTCAGGAGACATTAACACACTCGCAGTAGCCCTGGCAGACTATGAATGCAGAAACACTGGGGCTGATGGTAATCCTTTTTTGCAGTCTTAGTTGTACATTATGCTCCTCTAGGAAGAAAGTCTGGATGTGGAAAAGGTCATTGCCAGGGGAAGGAAACCTTGTCTCCCTGAGGAAACAAATTGAGCCTGTCCAGACAAGGGGAACTTCTGGGGGTCACAGGCTGTGGTGGACAAGAAGAGGGTTAGAGGCAGACCATGGAGGTCTTGACCAGGAAAGGTAGGGTCTCCCCAGGCACCAGAGCAAAGTGGGCGTTGTGATCCAGCTCAGACCTGCAATAAATCTACTGAAAAAACAAGGATCTGCTCACAAGGACAATGCTGGCAGAAGAGCTGTGCGTGAACCCTTTGTATTTCTACTCTCTGACCCAATCATTCTGGCTTTCCTTACAAGGTGAATTTTTCTAAATTATATTTTAACAAAATCTGGCTTACTGAACTGAAAAGCCTTTTGTGCTTTGGGGGAAGTAGGCTGTAGGAGGAAGTGTAGCTAGATCAGTCTCAAAGCCCTGGCTGACCTGGCATCCTGACATGATCTCAATTGATAGACAAGAACCAGAAACTCAGAGTTTGTACCAACTTTTTACTGTATGTTGTAATGCACCTTCAGGACTAGTTTTGCCAGGGATTTAGACCAAAGACTTGCTAAAGCATGTACAGGCTCCCATGTAGCCTGCGTATCCTTTCCATAGGAACCAATAGCATACAGCACCAGAGAGTTTCTACTTCACATCTGGGACACAGGTGAGGCATGCTTCTGGATTTGGGCCCTGGGAAACACTCCTGCATCCCCTTGTTTAGATACAGCCAGTGCCATCAGAAACATCTCCAGCTTGAACAAAGATGTGTACTGGGATGTGCACTTTGCAGTAGGAGCACAAAGGCTCTTCTCTGGCGCGGCAAGAGAAAACACTTCTGCGTTATTTGGGATTTTGGGGAGGAGGGGAGGCAAATTATTTCTGCAAGACAAAACCTGTGGGATATCTTACTTCTACAAATATACAACCCAGAATTTTGCCAGAGATTACATGGGTGAAGTAACTTCCTAAGAGAAAAGAAGAAGAAATCTGGTGTGTTAGCATGTGTAATACATAATGCATGCTTCCAAGCTGAATATTTTCCTCTAGCACTAAACAAAGAGGTTGCACAAGAAAGGGGATCATTTTAATTATATTGTTTTGCTCTGTCCACCAAGAAGTTACCTTGAATTTAAAGAAAAACTGTGCCAGAGGGTGGTTTTTTTTAAAAAAGAAATAATCTTTTCCTTTTATATGGTTATCAAATAACTTTGATAGCCTTTTTAAGTGTAATTCAGGGGGCATATAGGCATAAGGCAGTTTCCAACTGCAAAACTCAATCTGAGCAAACCAGACCATGAAATAATACAGTCTTATTTACTGATACCTTAGGAAAATGAGCACTTCAAAATCTTATTTTAAAAATGAAGCCTGTGTGCTTAAGAAAGATAAATTCAGAAGAAAAAAGAAGCCCAGCCAAACAAAGCAAAGCTTGACCATCCCAATTTTAGAGTAAAGGAAGCCTATAAATAATAATAATTCATTGTTGAGCTACTGATCCAGGGCAAAATTGAGATAGCTGGGGGAAGAAAGACTGATTTTGTGACCTCTTTTGAAGGAAAGGAGGAAAATCCTGTCATATGAACAGGTGCAAAGTGAGAAATATCTTCAGTCTTTGAAGATCATCTTCGTGGCCTGGAGACTCCCTGAGCTTTGCTTGGAGAAGATAGCAATGAAGGTCTGAGTTAGGCACATGGTTGTGTCCATGCTAATTTGCAGTCACTTTTGAACTGAAAAAAAAGAAGTTTTTTCTTGGTTACAGGGACAGAAATACACTGAGAAGATTGTTACCTCTTTTAAAGGCTGAGTGGTTATTGCTGCTGCAGCTTACCAAGCCCAAACTGTTTTGTGTATGTGTGTGTAGCAGAGCTCCCATGGGGCACACAGCCCCACAGCAGCCAAGGTCCTACCGAGGACCTGTGGTAGCCCACAGCAGAAGTGTGAAAACCAAGTTACTCTGCTGCCCTGGTATGTAAAGAGTTGGTGTGTAAAGTTTACTCTACAGTAAAGTAGATTAATTGTTCAATAAATGAACAAGATAAAGAAAGTTTCGTCAGTCTGGGATGCACAATGGTGGGGGAACTTTGGGCACAAAGCCACTCATCCTGAAATAATCCTGTCAATAAGGCCAATGTTGGCTAGGGAACGATACTAGAAATATTTGGGTAGTGTAGCAAAATTGGGAGAAATAAGGAAAATGCAAGTAGGAATATGCTGTTGGGAGGTGCTTGGAGGGAGACTGAGGGTGCAAGGATGGCAAAAATATGAGTCTGAACTCAGAAAAAATAGGCAATAAGTTTTAAAATTAGGGTAGGGAAAAAAAAATTAAGAGAGCAGATCCTTAACTGGCAGGAGTGTGGATGCCAACAGCCAGCAGTGATGCTGACTTGCATACCCCAGCTCATCAGGATGCCAGAGGGACCTTCTGCTCTACGGACATGTTGTCCAGACTTGGTGTAGAGGGAAACAGATTTGCACCTCCATACTTACAGAACTGTAATTCAGTAGTGCTCAGGTATGTGATTCATTAGACTTAAGAGCGGTAATTAACAGCTTTATAGTCAAGCATAATAGTCTGCATTATTATATAATTGTTATGATTGCTGAGATCACTTATTCTTTGCTGCTCTACCAATTTCCTCATGGTGTGCTCATTAATCAATAAACATCTTAATCAGTTGGCATCAGTTACACTGCATCGTCTGATTTAGCTGTGGGAGTGTGGTGCCTTGGCTACAAAGGGGTGTTGGAAAGGATGTTGTTTTTCAGCAGCCCCTGGGCCTAAATGTGTATCACTCCAGGGGATCAGATGTGTCTCACAGAGCAATCATCTTCTGAAGAGGTCCACCTTCGCTATGATACCTCCCATGTGGCTTCCACAGTCAGGGACAAGCATAACCTAATGCTTGGCAAAGTAAGATCAAGCCTTCATCTCACTGTTTAAAAGACTTGTGCTGCTCTTAAAATGAAGATATCTTTTTGCCATGAGCGAACTTCAGCTAATGATGCATTTGGGAATGAACATTATCTGTCATGCAAGGCAACACACAAATGAAACCCCAGTCACTTCTTGTTCCTCAGGCAGCATTTTGCAACATTTAATTCAAGGTCAGATGCTACATTATTCTAGGGACTCTTGTATCAACTGCTGTGATGATGATTGCCCTATGGACTTTCATAATAGCGGCTAGAGAGGGAAACTCTATTGGTAGGACATGAAGTGGCTCTGCTGACTTCACCTGGCTTTTGCTCATTTGTGCTAGGCAGGAGATGACCTGCTCTGTCTTTACACGCTTCCTTATACTCTTTAAAGTCTTAGTTATGCTCCTTCTGAGATAAAATTATTCCACAAATGCAAAACTTGTGCTACCTGTGTTAAATGCTTCAGTTTTTTTCTGCTTTTAAGGACTTTTTTTTTAACAAATGAGAATTAATCTTAAATACTTTTAAAGACTTACAATTTGTGATTTATAAAGAGAACAAAGGATGGGACAATGACAGGGAAGAGAGGTTTGGGAGAATTACTTGAACGAGAAGTAGAGCTGTGTTTGATATAGGCTGGCTGCCCATAATTTCCTTTCTACTAGATGTTCTTGGGATTACAGTGTTAGGACCCCTAACTTGCGGCATTGAGAATCTTCTTTTAACACTGCTTACACTGAAATTAATAGGTAAATGTATATACAATGCTGATTTGAATGCATGCTTTTGCCTTACTTTTGGGTGCTTTTAATGTTTTGTATGCAGTTTGGAAAAAAGCACCTCTGGCCAAAAAAAAAGTGCACTGTTAGCAACAGCAGTCTCAGGTAAGCAGGTGTGAACTCGTACTTACATTCTGCTTTAGCCTCTGCTGTTGTGATTTTGCACATCCCTTTTAAATCCTTAAAGGCCAAGAAAAGAGAGGAGCTGTGAGGTGTGTGCTGTTGGCTAATAACCTGGAGCCATTTTGAATCAGATGGCGAACAGGTAACCACAGCTACCAGGGTGTTTATGTAGACACCAAAATGAGAGGCAGAACAAGTAAACACGGCTCTGGTCTGAATGATGAATGTTTTGATGTGGTGTGTCAATATGAGGTTTTGTCTCGTCTCTTTTTCATCCAAAGGTTTTTTCACTTGCAGTCTTTAACTTTTAATCTTGACACACTGTTCAGTGTGGGTTTACATGTTGTTATCTGCCTGGTACCACTTTGTACCTGAACCCCCCAAAAATGGAGAAACGATCCTTGCTAGGAAAGGATTCATTTTAAATTTGTTTTATATGCAGAAGCAGAGTCAGTCCAGCTTTACAGTTGTGTAGTTGAATTTGATCTTACAGGCCAGCTCATCACAGAACAAAAGAAGAGGAGTTTTTAGACACCTTGGTTTCTCATAGGAGTTATAAAAAACTTCATGTAATTCAACCACATCTCATTGCACAGTTTTACAGCCAAACTTTGTGTGAATCCTCTGATGAAGTTCATGGCACACTGATGGAAGTGTCTCACTATGAGAGGTCTAAATGAAGGTAGTGATAGAGAAAGAAGAATCTAAACCTTGTGTTTACACACATCTACTTACAATCAATGAAATACTTCAACCTCTGCATGACCTAGCTCTGATCTGCTATCAGCCTTAGGCAGCTTCTCTGTTTGTAGCTTTCTTAAATATGTAAAAGAGCATAACTGGTTTCTTTCAGTGAATCTGAATGTCTGAAAAAAACCAGTACCTTCAGTAAGCTCACTTTATCTTTGGATGGATTTATTTTAGAACAGCCTTGCTGCATAACAGTATTTGGAGGAAAAAGCTCGAGCTACCCCAAATGAGAGCTGAGAGACAGATGTTGGGTGGTTGATTGGAATAGCAGCAGAGCTGCATCAATCATCAGACCAAACCTGAGGCTAATTTGTAGGCTGAACAAGTTGTCTGTGCTGACTTAGCATAGGTAAGATTAATATACTGCTTCATATCCCCAGGACAGGTAGTCTCACCTTTCCTCTCACTTTTCATCTATCTTCTTAATCCTTTCGAGCTTTGTTTCCTTTTTTTTTTTCCATTATTGGTAGAGCTGTTATAACCCACTCTTTTTCCAGCTTTAATTCAAGAGAGACTGACTTTCAGGTCTATCTGAGGGCTTCACGGTATCTTATACAGCTCTTGAGACCTCCTGCTGAGCAAGCAATCACTACAGCACATCAGGAGGAGATTCAGCCCTCTGCTGCTCTTAAGAAAATGGCTGAAATGTACTGATCACTCCTTCTTCTCTTCTCTCATTGTGTGCTCAGATCTAGAGAGTCCTTTATATTCATGTTTTCAAATCTCTGCATAGGAGCCACTGGACCAATGCTGAAATCACCGAAGCTTTGCTGCTTTGGGCTAGCTAGCATTTTGTCCATAGTTACATGAAGGTAAAGAGGAATGTTTCAGTGACTTTTTAGCTGAATAATATTAGTTAGTTGGGAAGAATTCTGTGATCCAGACTGGATTTGGGGTTGGGGGAGCTTGAGGTACTCAGGTGGGGAGACGCAAAGTGCAGAAAAGCAGAGAGGAAGAGGGAGCTCCCCTGGGTTGTAAAGGTCAGAAGTATTAAGTCCCAGGTCTGCCAAGTTCAGAGATGAGCTTTAAGCTTGAATCTTTCTTAACACACCGGAGTGCCTGGATTTCATCTCTCTTTCCTCTCACTGCATGAATCTGGATTTACTGCTACAGAATGTATCGATCCCCAGATCTACTGTTCTATGACTAAGGCAGTTAGAATGAACAGGGACCTCAAATTCCCACATTAGCTGTGATGACCAGAACTGCCCCATGGACCACTGGCTGCTGAGGCCCTTGTCCTCATCCTTTGAGACAGCAAAGCATCTTTATAAAGATGAAATTAGCAAAGTAGTTTATCCAGTAAGAATGGGTTAACAGTAGCTTTTACACTAATCAAAAAATACTATGTGACTGACTTCCAGTCAGATGCCCCCAAATCCTGCTGGTTTCAATGGGAGAAAGATTGTTAGAGTGGGATTTGTTTTAGAGTACTAAATAGACAGCTGAAATCAGTTAAGCAACTTGCATAACTTGCACCTGCTCTCTTTAGTCAATACCCTACAGGGCTGTTTGTCCCATCCTATGATAGTTATTTGAATTTATCTTTCTCTGTAAAAGCCTAATTTCTCTACTGATTTAAAAGGACCCTGGCTGACTAGATCAAACGAATTCATAACTCCTGGAAATTTCCAGCATGATGCATTTTGGTCCAGCTCCTAAAGAAAGCAGCAAGTCTTAAAGTGGCCTTTACAGGCTAAAGCTTTACTGGCCACCTTAACAACCCATCACATCCTGGACCAGCTCTAGTTCAGTAAATCCAGAGAGGCTGGTTCTCCTCAAGGTTATCACCTGGGTGTGATGACAGACCCATGTCACCAGAAAGGTACTGGCAGGAAAAGAGGAGTTGTTCATGTCTTCGTGTCCTAACCACAATCAATATGTTTTGTTTCCTCTTTTTTTGATTTTCCCTTCTTTACTTATTACTCCAGTCCGTTCCCATCACACAGCAGCAGAGATGTTGAACCTTCATTGGGCAATACTGGATTCAAAGACAAGAGCAGGAAAATGAAGGGGAACAGACCTCTGCCCTCAAAATGAGCATTGACTGTTGCTTCTGCTAACAGAACTGACTGGCTACTCAGAGAAAAATTGCTGTGATTTGCAAGGTCTCTTTGACAGAGTTGTTTGTTACCCAGCCCAAAGCTGTTGCGAGGCACCGCTTCTTGGCCTCACAAACCCTTCCTCCAGCAGATGGCATTCATAGCTCATTTCTCCCCGATATGCACCAAAATCACACTGAGGATGCCTGTGCCCAGTCAAAGCTCTCTCAGTTCTGATCAGTGTGCACAACTGCCTGTTTCAGCTCTGCACTAAAAATGATAATCCAAGCATCAGTTTCTTATAAAATAATAAAGGAAAAAAAGGCTATAAACGGCAGCTGTTTTGAAAAATTTGAGCTTTTTGTCTTGAAAGAAAAGCCTTGGGCTGCTATCACTTTTATTTTCTCTCTATTATGATGCTTGCCAAGTGGATTTTCAGGAAAATAAAAACAGGTCATGAAACTGACGTGTATGTGTGCATATGTGCTACTACAAAATGAAGCTACTTTGCCCTTTTTTTCATCTTTCTCTAAGCTAGGGATCCCCTCCTGAATCTTACTTTATATAACACATGAAGTCCCAGGAAAATTCATTGCCTTTGAAAGGATGCAATATTAATCACAAGAAATAATAATAATAATAGAAGTCAGAGATTATGGTACATTTGCTCTTTTTACCCTGATAGATAATGACAAAGTCCTTCTGAGCTTCCATCAAGGCCTACTGTGTTGTATTTCTTTCAACAGGCTCCATGCTGACAGGATTGCACATACTAATTAAGGTCTTGTAATAGGCAAAGTGAATATTACTACTTCTGTGGAACTTTGTTTTTCTATTCCAAGGGCTCTGGAAATTGAAAACAAAGAACCAATCAGTGGCTACAACTTGTGGCATATATGGAACGGTGTATTAAATCATCATCCTAAAATATTTTGTGCCATTTGTTCCTATTACCTTCTAATGAATATTAATTCAGCCTCCCAATTTTGTGAGGAAAAGAAACACTTACCATAGACATAATTCATGCACACATAGAGGCAAAAGCTCAGAACCCTGTCAGATTCAAATTAAAAACACCAGAAAGGATAATTTAACCAGAATAGCTACTGCACCGGGTGAATACAGGGTGAGGGAAAAATTATCCTGAGCTTTAATCCATCTACAATTTGATCCACCTTATTTAAAGATATGAGTACGTGCAAACTATGCTGTTAATTACAAATGTTCTTATCTGTGGTCTCTCAAAGTGTTTTAGTGCTTTTGAATACTAGGCAAAAGAAATTCCCAAGTATGCTTGCATGAAAGAGTAATGCAGCTAGCGAAAGATGTGCAGTATTATTGCAGAGCATGGTACTTTGGTGAAAGTAATAGCTGATTAAGGAAACTACTAACATAATACAGGGACTTGCCATTGTCCAGAACTGTTTCAAACCTATCCCTCTTTGGTACTGGCTGAGAGCTATTGGCAGCTGCTAGCCATTTATGTGGTCTCTGTGAATTGGGTTGGGTTTAATTAAGTTTTTGATGCAGATGTCAGGGTTGCAGAGAACAGCAAAACAACTGGCAGTGGCCAGCAGTTTCCTGGCAGAAGCCTCAGAGAAAGGGGAAGGCTTGAGGAGTTAGAAGCTCGGCTGCTAGTCTTATGCTTGAAGGAGCTGGATGTGGTTCCTTTCTGTATCATGCCTTCTTCAACTGACTGGGGAAAAGTGATTTTATATTTCTTTGCTTCAGTTCCTGACTTACAGCTTGCCCATACGAACGCTTCTTTGCTTGAAAAGGATTCACTGACTTTTTTCTGGTCCAAGCCACTGTAATACCCATTGTGAGTACCTCATTGTGTCTAGACGACAGAGTTTTCCCGGGTGAGGAGGAAATTATTCATGTGGTTATTATACTTAAAAAAGGAAGAGAAGACATTGGTTTCCAAGACAAAATTGGAAAACTACAGCATCAGTTTGGCAAACTCAAAACAGGTGCCTATGTTCTTGAAAAGATGGGATCAGGTTATTTTACATCAGTTTTTATTTACCACTTTCCCTTAATAATACAATTAGAGGGTAATATAAAATGTTTGGAAACTAGAGGGAAATTTTCAGTGATTTAGTTCTGGCCTAAAAGTCATCAACAGCTTTCAGCCAAATAATTCACCTGTCTTTTTGTATCATTCTCTGTCTTACAAAAATGTAAAAATGCACTAAGTGTTGTTGTTGTAGCTGGATATTAGTAGAATTACACACATAGAAGTTTTCTATATGTTGCAGTCTGTACTCATCTCCAAGGCCCACCCTAATCCTAACAGCCCCTGGTAGAAGTTTTCAGAGGTCAGTGTCATTTAACTGCTGAATATTCAGAATTTTGCCATTAACTTTAATTCACACAATATCCAACCTTTGGCTAGTGGCTTTATGTGATTTTTTTTTTTTTTTCCTTTTTGGTGATAAAAAAGGTAACTACACACTAACAAAATCCTAGCTTAGTTGGCAGGCTGAGAATGACTGTCATGACAAACTGGATGTAAACTAGACTATCAAAACCAAATGACTTAGGAAACCTGGGAGCAACGTCTCATTTGTACCCGTCACATCACAGTTTCTGAGCTGCCTAAGAAGAGATTTTTGCAGCTGCTTTAGCATGTTCACTATCCAGGAGGGAAGGAAAGACATTCTAAGACTGGTGAAAGACTTTCAGAGAGAAGTCAGAGAGATGCTTCTCCTCACACGCCTTTGTTATGTTGTGCAAATTACAATTTTAAATTTCCTGCACTTATTTTCTATTTGTTGTGTATATGGAATATGTTTGATTCATATGACAATTGAAATGTTCAACTTCAGGAATTTTCTGTCTTTATGATATTTAATATTCCAAAAAGGAGATTTGAGGAAGGCTGTCAAATGCTGTTTGGAGGTCATTATCCTTGAGGAAGTGAAGAGACAGCTGTCTTCCGCAGTTCAGCTGTACTCTTTGGGGTGAATAACTGGCCTACCTGTGATCTCTCTATACTCTAGCCTTTTCCTCTCTCAGCTTTGCATCTACTTTTTCCTCTTTTCCATATGGTTTTGCTTTACAAAAGACTTACCCTATAAGACAGAGCCACCTTTGCAGTTGCTGCAGTAATTGGAAAGCCCTTGTTAGAATATTCTGATACTGATTCGAAGCTGGTACCTGTTGGGAGGAATTTCTTTTCCCTTAGTTCTCTGAACAGCTCTTTCAGGGTGAGTAAAGTGGTACAGAAAATGCTTTTTGCTCTATCTGGTGTTGAAGTATTGCTTTCTATTGCTTTTCTGTTTTCAGCAGTTCATTTGCAGTCTGTATTTCTGATTTCTTTCCTGGATTTATGTTAGCATTAAGTTAATTAGAGTGGCTGTCCCTTATTTCCTCAGAATCTGATGCTGAGTGATGTTTATCGAGGGCTTCTCCAAAATTCTCTGCCTTATCTGCTTTTTTGACAAGGTGAGGTTTGAGGCTTTTCTGTTGTACCCATTTGTAAGCATTTTTCCTTCCCTGCTTTTGACTGGTCCATTTTTTTCTTTTGCAATTTTCACCTGGAGTTTCACTCGTCCCACAATATAATGCTTTCCTATCATAGCAGTGTTCACTTCAATTTCTGTTTCCAGTATAACTCCATTTATCTCTTCTTCCATTCACTCCTTGAATTTGCTGCTTGCTTACACTTGTCTTCTGTTTTGTCTGATACTTGCCTGGTCTCAGCATGGGGATTCGTCCTGTCACCACATTTGCTTCCCAGTAAGGTCTCTAGTCTTATCTAATTCTTGCTCTGCCTCTCTTGGTGTCCAGCTGTGACTGCAGCGGTTTGAGTCACACTGGCTCTGAACACTCTCCATTTTTCTTCATTTCCACTCTGTTTTTTTACATTTCCCTGCTCTGATGGTATCTTGAATCTGTTCTTCTATTCAAAGGGGAAATCTCCATGTAATTGTCTGTGTAATGTAAATTTTGCGTGCTTCTTTTTCTTGTTCTTAATTATTTATTTTCATTTACATTTTTACTTCATTTTAGCTGCTCAGTGTTTCCTGGCATTTTGCATAGATGACCAGATTGGGGAAATAGTACAACTGTGGTTCATATGACCACATATTTTGGTATCTGTTAAATTCTGTGATACTTATTTTTTTAATGAAAGGAAAGAGTACTTTCAGCTCTACAGTTCGGGTATGAAGCAAAAAAATTAACAGTTCTTTAATTTCTGCAATTAATGATTCCTAGCCATTGTCACTTGTTATGCCTTTAGTTGCCGTACTGGGTGTTAACACATGACTTTTACTTATCTCAAGAAGTTGTATTTTGAGGATCTTGCACTCCCATGCCGGAGGTGATTTTAACACTGTCCACACTTTGGACATAAAACAGCATAGTATGTGTAATGTTTAGGAGCCTTGTTTGAAATCTTGCATTTATCTTATAGATTCACCGGTTCACATTTGATTAGTGACTTTTTCCACAGCCTGTCACAAAAAGAGCTCCTCCAACGTATGCTGCTTGTCTCTGTGGGATAAGGTTAATACAGAGTTTCCTCTCTTGCATCTGACCCCAGGCTACTAGCTTGGATTTCAGGTCACTAGTTGTCCATCTCCCTCACGATGACTCTAGTTTCTGATTTTGGAAACCTCCTTTTCACAATCAGCAGTTATCAGGGTACATGTTTCTTTCCCAGCCAGCACAAATGTTTTCTGGGTCCTGATTTTTGGAACTGGCCTCTGCAAGGAGTGTTTGAGGACCACTTACTTCTTTTTGCAAGAAAACTCAGTGACACAGAGTGTGAAGCTAGGGGGGATGGTGCTCCCACCTGCTCGCTGTCTCCAACCTTGGCACCGCAGCTGTGGGGATGTGCCCTGGGCAGGCCAGGCTGCCTGCTCTTCTGACGGTCCTGCCGCTTTGGCGTGCATATACCAGGGTCAGACTGAGCACTGAATTTCACATTTCACTCTTTCCTTGCTCAATATTTTAACAAGCAGCCACATTTCTCCACTAATAATAATGGCATGCATGTATTTGCCATTTACAACTTAAAAGGACCAGAAAACTGGACTCAGACTTAAAGCACACATGCATTTTTAAGGATTTTTTTCCTAGGGAAAGGCCAAGCTGGGAAAATTCTTGAAGTAAAGTTGATGTTTCATTGTGGAGTTCTGAGCATGTGAAACAAGATTTGAAATGAAAATGGTTTTGTGATGGTAACTCAAAAAAGTTTGTTGCAAACACAGTAATCTTGTAAATAGGTTGCCTAGGCATCTAGAGACATTTAGAATGGCATATTACCTTTTTTGTTCTTTTTTGTTTCGACCTTTTTGTTATATCTTCTGTAGTCTGATTCATACCATACAGAAAAAAAAAAAAGAATGTTGAACATCGCTTTTCCTGTCATGTAATCCTTACCTTTTTTCTAAACAAACACTAGTCAAACCAGTTTTAGTCAGTGATGTACAAATAGATTTCCCTCTATGTCAATACAATTTTGCTGTGAACTCTGCCATTATTTTAATTTGAATTTTTATTCACTCTCTTCTTTTTTGGAAATGCTTAGGATCTGATTAAATAATAGGAATAATAGTAAGAATAGTAATTATATTCTCTAGGATAGATGAATTATCTAATAATTGTGCATTAGCCATGGCACTTACTGTATTTGAGGTTTAGAAAGGAAAATGGAGACTTAAAATTATTAGTTAAATTATTTATGTGGTTATAAATAAATCAATCAATAAAATATCTACTCATTGGAGCAGTGCAGAATAAAAGAATTTCAGAAAAAAAATGAGTCTGTCATAGCCATTTGGATGCTAATAACCAGCTTCAGCTAACACAGCTGTGTTGAATGGCTGGCTGTTTTACCGTATCTGAGCTTTGGGAACTCACCAAATAATTGAACAATTGTCGTGGTTTAACCCCAGCCGGCAGCTAAGCACCACGCAGCCGCTCGCTCACTGCCCCCCCACCCCTGGGATGGGGGAGAGAATCAGGAAAAAAAACTCGTGAGTTGAGATAAAGACAGTTTAATAGGACAGAAAGGAATGAAAAACAATGATAATGATAATAATAATAATATGACAATAGCAATACTAAAAGAATTAAACTATACAAAGCAAGTGGTGCACAATGCAATTGCTCACCACTCGTTGACCGATGCCCAGTTAGTTCCCGAGCCGCGATCCGTGCCGCCCGGCCAACTCCCCCCTGTTTATATACTGGGCATGACGTTCCATGGTATGGAATACCCCTTTGGCTAGTTCAAGTCAGCTGCCCCGGCTCTGCTGCCTCCCAGCTTCTTGCACACCTGCTTACTGGCAGAGCACGGGAAACTGGAAAGTCCTTGGCTGAAGATAAGTGCTACTTAGCAACAACTAAAACATCAGAGTGTTATCAACATCATTCTCACACTAAATCCAAAACACAGCACTGTAACAGCTACTAAGAAGAAAATTAACTCTGTCCCAGCTGAAACCAGGACAACAATACATTGAACTTCTGTAATTTTTAATTGCTAGCTAACTGCTATTTGCACAGCCATTTCAATTACTGGGGTATATGGGGACAAGGAATCATAGGACATGTATGTAAGCCACAGCTTTCCCTGCAAATCCATCTAACTGAAACCTTCTGTTCTGGGAAAATGTAAATCTCCTGTGGGTATTTTCATGGCAAATGTGCTACTGTGAATGACTTTCTGTAAATGTCTTCTTAAAAATTAATTGACAAATCTAGATAGAAGGAGTTGAGAATAATAAGGGAGACTGACCTACAAGCACAACTTTTTTGCAAAGAATTGTGATACAGACTGAAGCCTAAGCCTTGAGAAAATGATGCTTATCCTCTAGTCTTCTCTATGGACTATTAGTAGGGTCATTCACAGACACTAATAGGCACCATTTTTAATTTGTATTAAGCCTTCCTGTAAGTGGGTAGGCAACAAATCCATACTAGTGTTGATTTCCTCCCTTGGTGTAGACACCAGTGAACCAAAAAACACTGAGAAGAAAGCAAGAGCTGGGAAAATAACAGCTGCTTAGAAATTTGTGAACCTGTGGGTAAGGGAGACCACCAGAATGAGTATTAAAGGAGTCAGATGTTCTTCCTATTATTCAAATGCCAAAAGTGAATTTAAGTGCTCAGATTCCCCTTATGACAAAGCAAGACAACATGAAGCTTGTTCTCCTTTTTCTAGTGTCTAACATCACTCATTTGCTGCTGGTCTCTCCTTTCCATTATTCTATTTCCTTTCTCTTCCTTTTCCCTTATTTGCATCTACATTTCTAGTTCCATCCTCTCAGAAATGCACTTTCCCCAAAGCTCACTGTCATCTTACTTCTTCTATAGGAAGTACATTCTTTTAAAGAAAAGAAAGAAACAAACAAAAAAATTTTTTGTTTTAAAAAAATAAATTCTAGGAAGTTTTCTGCTGAATTTCCTCTCCACTCCCAACCTTCTTAAATTTTCTATTGTTCTTTTTCTTACTTCTTTTTTTTAACAGATTTTTTTTCCTTAAGTTGCTTGTACTTACCTTGAGGCGATTGTTGGGAATGCACAATGAAATTTGTGTTGTTAAGGACAAATGCAGCTGAACCATTCATAAAGAAGGTCATGGTAACAGTTAACTGACTAAGTTTTCCTGTCTAATGCTACCAGACCTAATGCTTCAGAAGCCGTGATGCTGTTTTCCTTCCATGGTGTGTGCTCTGTTCCATGTTCCTCTCAGTATTCCCCAGTAGTCAGACATGATGCATCTGAAGAGTACTGCCTTCTGCACAGCGAGGTGTAAATTTTGTGAGTATTAGACCTTAAATATATCCTTGTTAAATAATGTCCCATAATGTATATATGAATAATAATTAGAAAACAAACCAGCCAGGAATTACGAGATTCTATATTAAATTATAATATAGTCCTTCCCTGGGCTGTTCTTGTTGCCAGCAGATTTAGCTGCAAATTTACACAGCAATACCACTACATTTTCTGCTTTGTAAATCTTGCTAACGGGTAATGGGGATTGTCAACTCCTGAGAAGCCACAAGAGCTAAATTTAGGGCCCAACAAATTTATCTAAACAGATATACATCAGTGAAAGCACTTGCTGAGTGAGTATTCTATTCCCATTGATACAAAAAAGGCACCAGTGAGACAGAATATTTTTCCTTCAAAACTCAGTATTTGGGCCAGAAACAAGAAAAAAAGAAACTATTTTAAGGGAATATTTTAATCACAAAACCCCTTGCAATGACAACAGCGGGTCAGGGTTTGGTTAACTGAGCTGGTTTTGTTACCAAAGACTTAGACGTTACATTGGTGTTAAGAGGTTTACTCCCAATTTCGGTGACAGTTTGGATTAATGAATTCTGAATAGGTGGGATTCCTCTGTTCTCTGTACATTAAAAAAAGAAAGGAGATCCAAATCCTGGAACCTGGCCTCTGTATCTGGAGAGCACTAATAGGTGAAACATTCTGAAAAAAAATCCCAATGAGCAGGTGCAAATTAGGTAAGAGCCTCAAGCAAGATACAGCTGTGTTTCCCCCTGCTGCTAGATTATTTTGTGTTAATCTCTCTGTTTCTCTCTCTTTCTCTCACTCTTGCATGTTATAAAAACAACAAGCAAGCTTTAGGTACCACAGCAAGTCACACCAGCTAATAGTATTTATTGCCATTGTTTTTATGTTGCTATAAAAGCTATCTCAAAACATACATACAAGAAAAACAATGAGACCTTCAGAGAAATAGGCAAAGATTAAGTTATTAAGTTCTCATTGTTTGCCTAAATGGTTTACATAGAAGTTAAGAGCATCTGATTGTTGCTCAGCAACTTTGAAAATACAGCAGTTAATTAGATACTTCTGCACATGCTTAGAGAACTAAATTTAGGCAGCCATTTATTAAAGACATTCATTCATGCTCTTTCCAGTTGAGCTTTCTGCATTTATGGATGGTAAACTGCTAATGTATGGTGGCCTTTATTGTGGGTGTTTTTCAACCTCTTGTTCAGATAGGAAAAGCTAGTTCAAAACAATGGTTTTAGCTGCTTACTGAAGCCTGACAGAACCCCTCAAGATAAATACTAAGCTGTTTTTTTTGTGAAGGCACATTTCTTTTCCTTTTTAATTGTGATAACATTTAAATATCTCTGCTTAGAGTTTCAGCAGAACCTTGGAAATGAAATGGCAGATGAAATGAAACAAACTGTAAGAAGGGGAAAAAAGTGGTTTCCAATGGTTTTGTGATTCTTATGTCCTGGGATAAATCCATATATCCTTATATCCATAAGATATATCCATTAGAGAGTTGTTCTAGTTTGATAGTCTGTCTCTGCTAATGACTGGAACTAAATATTTTATAGGAAGTTTATGAAATTATAATGTGTAAGCACTCTAGGATTCACTGCCCACTTTAAAAATCCCTTCCTAGCCTCTTCATTTAATGGTAGACCTCTGTAATGATATGTGCTTCTTCTGAACTTTCTTTGGAGTAATGCAAGCAAGGGTCAGATACTTTCTGAAGGTAATTCCCCATCCTATCTTCAAAATTATTTTTTAATTTAAAGGTATCTCAGTCTACCTTCATATGCACAGGCGGGGGAAGTCTATCTAGGGGAGGAAATGTAGGTTTTTTCACCTGAATACTCAAGGTTGCCACACAAATTCATAGTGGCTGCAGGGTTGGCAGGTAAAGTCGGAACAGAGTTGTGTAACAAGAGGAAGAGAGACTTTCATGCAGTATCTGTGCTTAAAAATTGCTGTAGTAGTCTGTTAAAGTTATGTAAAGCTATTGTAGCAGGAAAAGGAAATTTTTACGAATCAAGGCCTTAATTAAGGTGCAAAGCTAAAATCCAAATAAACAGCAATACTTTTTTCACAGTGACCCTGGATGTTGCTGCTTATCCCCAACAGAATTTTCTAAAGCATATATTATATGTTAAGCTTCATAGAATTTTTTTCATCTTTATCTCTTTTTGCATTGACATCGAGTTTCTCTCTGTTATCTGCTACTGCTTTTTCTGCCTTTCTCCCCTTCCTCCCCTTAACAAAAAGACTCAGCTTGCGGTTTAGAGACTATACAAACCCTCTCTTGGAGACATGAATTTAAAACATTTTTCCAAGCTCTTCTACTTGTCTGAATCAGACTGCATTTAAGGCAATTTTTTTTTAACCATAACTAGGTTATGGTTATGGTTATGAAAATCTAGGCTTGGTTTCAAGCTCTCTGGCCTTGCTGCCTCTGAAGGGCACAGTGCTTGTACCTGCTCTTAGAGCATTGACAAGTTTTGAAATTGCTTCAGATTTGTGTTTGTTACACTTGGCCATTGGTATCTGGTAAACTTAATGTTCGTTGTCCAACACACATTGACTAACAATTGTGTGGGTTTTGATTGGGATACTCTGGTGAGCAACTTTAGCTTTGGGATATGGCATTTGTGGAAGAGGATTGTGGCACTGCAAAATCTGGTGTTTCCGTTACATTTTTTCTCTTCCTGTTTCCAACATTTACAGTGTGATGTAGGAACAAAGTGTTAAGATCTTTTGGTGAGTAATTGTGAAAATCACATTGCTAAAAGAAATTACTTCTCTTTCTTACAACAAATTGGGAAATTGGAGTTGTTTCCACCTGGAGTGGATGCAACTTGCCACTCACTCACAGGGTGCAGAATCAGGCAGTGGGATGCAGCAACAGCACAAGAGGTTTTAAAAATTAAGCCTATGCCTATTCCAGTGATACAAAGCCAGGCAGTTTTACAGATGCTCATGCTGTCATTCCTGCTGCATGACAGTCTGTGAAGTGGCCCAGGGGGCATTCTTTAATATCCAAAAGGCACAGTCCCTTTGCCACCAGGTGATATTCATGCTCTGATGTCATGGATTGATCATTTCAGCAAATCCAGCTTTAGGATGCCCAAACCACATGGAATGCACAATAAAAAGGCTGATACAGCACAAACTAATACAGATTTATTTCCCCTCTTTCTCTTTGCTTCAGCTTCCTTACTCCCTCTGAAGCAAGGAACAAAGCTCCAGCACCCAAAGAAAAGCAACAAGAGCAACAAAAATCTAGTTTGCTGTATTCCCATAGGCTTTTTGCCAGATCAGCTCTCATGCGTCCTCCTTCATCCAGCAGAAACTCCATACTGCATCCTCTAGCACATTTGTCAGAAAAGCAGTTTTGTATTCTTGCCTGACCTGGATTAAATTTGTATTGCTGAAAAACTAACAGTTGTGCTGATCCAATATTAATGACTGTGAAACTGCAACCTTGACTAGCTTCTGCCATGTGTGCTCTCTCCCTCCTTTACATTTCAATTCCAACCGTGAAATTTCCTTACAGCTGTGGAAACCTTTCCATGGTGGGATTGCTGATAGGAAGCTGACCTCAGGATGACTCCATGGTGTTATTCTCAACTCAGCGTAAATTTGCAATAGCCATTATCGTGTCTATAGAAACATGCGTAGAATAAACTAGTCATACTCTGCGAAACTTGAACAGCTCATGGGTCTATACTTCGAAATGGTAGATGAAAATCCCACTAGTTGTATCTTACTGTTGGGAAATGGATTATTAAAATTCCCTTACTTGGGTAGGACCTATTTTGTCAAGATAAGGTTGATCCCAAAAGTAGGAAATTCTAGGATGGTATTATGAATTTTGATTTTTGAAGTCAACCTAAGAAAGTAAACCATTGTGTTTCACAAGCAGTTCTTTACCAAACAAGACAAAGAATGAAATATACCTGTTGAAAGCTGGGTTTCAGGATAAGGGGTGCCTTGAGTGTAGTCTGGCAATCTTTCATGATCAGGGTCAAATTAAGCATTTCCTGTCTACTCTAAATTTTCAGCCGCTGGTCTTCACCTTGCACCTTTCATTTTATTATCAGCAGCTTATCTGAACATATCACAACTGGGTGCAAAAAGATTGACAAGATGATACAGTGGTGGTGGTTTTGCTGAGCCAGGAAAGAATAGCCAGGAGCTGAGAAATGTTTACCTGAGCTCAAAGAGCACTGCCAACCTCTGCTGCTGTCAGCCTCCGTCTCACTCCAATCAGTTCATGTTTCCTGACAGCCTTGTCAATGTTGAACAACAGCGATCGCTAAAGACCTTGTAACAGACTCAGCAGGACAGTGAAAGCAAGTAAACCAAAATGTCTGTATTAAAACAAGTGGTGAGTACAAACAGCAAATATGCAAGTGGTGGCAGAAAGCATGAAACCACCGGTAATCATGGCCAGCATTCACCTAACCTGTCTTTTTTAAAGATGGACCCATGCAAGATGGCTGGAGTGGACCTAATAGCTCACCTGCGAGTCCCTCTGTGAGCCTACTCATGAATGCGTATGAATGGCCAACAAAATTTGGTGGGTAATCCTTTCCTGCCATGTCCATGAGCCGAAATGCCTCAGTGAAGGGTCTGATGAATATCAAAACTAGTGGAAAGGAGCAGGCAGACTGCTCAACTAAGAGCAGGTAGGGAGAGGAAGTGAAATCTTCCTGTTAGTAGTGAGCATCGGTGAAACTCTGCACAAAAGGACATGAAGTGCAAGAGCTGCATGGATTAAGAAAATCTGGAAGAAACTTAAGACCGCCTCAGGAGAATATAATTCAATCATTTAACTTAGAAAATAATGACAGCAAGAGATGGTAAAAAAATCCCCAAACAAATAAAAACTTTCAACCAGAAGTCACCACTAGCACCACCAGTGAATCAGAAACATTTTGTGGAAAACAATGGGCAGAAGTCCAGCTTGACACTGTACTGAAGCTTTGAGAGAGTAGTCTCTACAGAGAAGAATATTTAATAAATCCTCCTCCCCATATCCTGCCTCTCCTTCCTGATCCTTCCTTAGGTGTCCTACGCTATAAATTTGTGGGGCTGTACTGCAAACAGCATCATGGAAAATACGCTTCCAAAACCACCTCCCTCTTTGGAAAGTAATCTCTTGTGGAATCACCTCCTGAGATGGCTCTCAAATTATCTAAGTCATATTTCCCAGTACTTAATAATTTCTGAAAAGAAAAGTGTTTTTCTCACCACCAGTAATTAAAAAGAAAATTCCCATCATGACCTTCACTATGAAGATCTAAGCATGTCAGTGTTACTCTGATGATGATTTTTATTGCTGTTGTTTCTAAAACTTCCTTCGAATTTAGAAGGTCAGCAAGGGCAATGTTTCAGTGCAATAACAGGAGACCATGAATGACTAGACTGCATCTTGTAAAGAGTTTTTAGGCTTTGGACACATCTTTGGTCTTACTGCAGAATGCCTTGAAAGCAACAGGTCATCAACTATTCAGATATTGGATGGTCTCCAGGCATGGATCAAGAAAGGGATTTAGATTCCAAATTAAATATAGTTAGGTGAATCATGGAACACATTCAGACATGGGAAAAAGGATCAGCATTGGTGGACAGGACCCCTGGAAGTTGTCTAAAAGCAGGTCCAGGTACGGCAGGGTGCTCAGGGCTGTCTCCATTTGACTTCTGAATACTTCCAAGGGTTGAGATTCCCAACCTCTCTGGGCAAGTTGCTCCAGTGTTTGGCAACCCTCACGCTAAAAATATTTTTCTTTACCTGGGCAAGTTGCTCCAGTGTTTGACAATTTGCACGCAAAAAATATTTTTCTTTATACCTAGTGGAGTTTCTTGTGTCTCAACTTGTGTCTGCTGCATTTTGTTCTGCCTTCATGCACCTCCGCCTTCTTTGTAATCTGCCATCAGCTTGGAAAACAGCTATAAGATCTCCCCTTCATCCTTTCTTCCCCAGGCTGAACCAGCCCATCTCCCTCATGGTCTCCTTGTATGTCCCAGGCTCCAGCCCTCAACCATCGTGGTGGCCCTATTCCCTCCACATTCCCAGAATCAAAAGCAGCAGGAGAGGTTCCTGTGTATCACCCACATTTAGTCTACATTCCTTTCCCTATTACTCTCATATTAAGCAAATAATTACCAGAAAACCTTGCATAATCCTTGATTTTTTGTATTTTTAATTTTTTTTCGGTTTAAGACATAGGAGGTCAAGTACAGCTGGTTATAGTAGCACAAAGGAAGGCTGTGTTCCTCCTAATTGCCATGCCATACCAAGGAAAAAGAAAACCCTGTCCTACCAGGTTGTCTTCAATCATGAAAGAGAAAACAGTTACATAGAATTTGGGTATTATTTAAAAGAAATTGGCTTTGTTTGTGTACTTGCACTATTGCAGACAGAATACAGGCATTTCTTCTTCCAGGGCTCTCAGCTCCACACCAGGGACTGGGTCACTGGTGAAGGGAAAGAAAGGCTTCCCCTGGGAATTGACACTGTCCAGGCCCCACGGCCAAACATTTTTGCTTGCAACACGTGATCCAAGACTTATTTTAAAAAACTCATTAATGTACTAGGAAAAGCTTATTAGTTCTTTTACCTTCCACATTTTTTCTTTATTCTTTTCATTCTTTATTTACAGATTTGCGTTCCCAAAGACTTATCGTTGTTCTTTGTTATGAGAAAGTCCCTGTCTATGAGTTTTGGGGTTAAGACAGATCTGTACATTCAAAACATCCTTAAATTGCCATGTGTTAGCATGCCTAAATTTCCCAGGTTTCTGTTTAGGGCTTAAGATGATTGTTTCTGAAGGTATGTACAAGCTAAGTTGATCTCAAATGCTGTTCCTAACATTAAAGAAAAAATGTGGATTTTTTTTTTTTTTTTTTAATATATTTAAAGATCTATCAGTGTCTTGTGGAAAAAGGTTCCTTTGAATCCAGGAAGACTTCCTAAATCTCACCAGAGTGAATCCTGGCTGAATTCTGACATCAGCGCCCAAGCCAAACGTTGTGGTATTCCTTAGATATTAAAAGAAAATTTCAGACTTGAAAATTTCCTTCATAATCCTGAACGTAAATAGTATGTAAAGCATCTATTACCTTTGCATTTTGAATGTTGTTCCAGTATCTGTTACCTTTGCATTTTGTTGCATTCCTTTGAGTATTGCGCTTAATTGAAAGAGGTTGTTGCATAGACACAAATAAATGTGAATATGCTCAGTGCATGTACATTTTTGTCTTGAACAGATGGAGCAACACTCTACCCACATTATGTCATTGACATAAAAAGATTTAGCTGATGCACAAAGTCTTTTATGCTTATGATATGTAAGGAAGCTATTATTACACAGTAACCATAATAAGGTGACACAACTGGGGAGTATCTTTTCTCCATATGGGAACAGTAGCTGCCACATTATGTAGATTTTAAAATGAGCTTAATTAGACCTCTGTAGAGGAGTGTTTGATTTTTACCTCAATTCAATGTAATTTGCAGCAGCACAGGAAAAAAACACTACAAAAAACCCAACAAAAAACCCTACCCTCAAATCCCCTAAATTATCCAGCTTTGAAGTTTTGTGAGAATATCAGAACAAATGATTCAGAAAACAGACATGAAGTATATGTCTAAAAACTGCAGAAAATGTAGCAAGGGAATAAAAATGTAGAAATGTTCCTGGTTTTGAAGGAACTGGGGAGTTAAAGGACAGCGTTAAGCGTGCCTTAACCCTCCTGTTCTTATGATATATCCAGGCATTAGACGTGGAATGCAAACAGGGGAGAAAATTCAGCCAGCCTTCCTCAAATGGACAGTTTCTGTAAAGTCAAACTACTCAGGAAGATAGAAGCTGTAGAGAAGAGTCCCAGAGCCAGGTTAACGATTTCAGCAAAAAATTATATGCTGCAAAGGTTGGATTCATACTCAAGATCCTTATTTTTTTTCCCCACTGTAGGAAAGGATTGGCACCATTTGCTCAAAGGGAAACAAAAGCTAAATTCAGACAAAACATCTGAAACTGAAGGTTCATAATTCAGAAAAGTAAGATGTTGTTTGGGTCTGCTTATGTGACTTAGGACTCCCTCAAAGTAACATGTATTGTTCATAAAAAAACTCCCTAAGCCCACAATTTTCTGTCTTCATTTTTGTCTCATCTCCTGAAATCAAAGCAATAAAGTAATAAATAGGTAAACTGACACCTGTGAAGAGACTTTGTTAAACATTTATGTCAAAATTATACAACAGACCCAATAAAATATGCATGTTGCTATAACTCAGAAGGCAATGTAAGTATTTGAAACTAGAACAAGACCATTCTTATTCTTTGGGTTCTTATGTTACTAGGTTATTCTTATGTTGCTAAATCATTTAAAAATAATTTAGCCTGAAGTTATTTTTTGGGATTATGGAATAGAATAAAACAATACAAACCCCCAGCAAATGTTTTTTCTGGAGGTTGCACCAGGTTTTTAGTCTTGCATAGCTGTTCAGCTAAAGAATATCCTGCCATTTCCAGATGCTTATGTCTTAGCAAATAATTTTGTAGAAGTTAGTTTATCAGGTTATCCTAAGGGTGATTTAAAAAAACAAATAAAATAAACCTTTATTACTTTAAATGACAGTGACCCTATTTATTTTTCTGTTACAACATAAAGTTTTATGTGTGTTCTTGCTCCAGCTGCAAGAAAAAATGGAGAAGTCAGATCTCAGTATATCATATCCCCAGTGTATCTTTCCATCTAATCTAGTGATACGTGCGTAGAATGGGAGTCTGGCTGTTTTCTGAGTTAGGTGAACACTGTCCAACAGCCCTATTGTGATTGCTGGTGCTTTTCTAACAGCAGAGTCATATCAGAAATACAGAAGCAATTTGGCTGAAGGTTAATCTGTACGAGACTAGACTGCATGCAGGTATGGGGAGCTGCATATCCAGAGGGAGACAATGTAAAAACTGCATTTGGACTTCTGAAATGGACGTTATGTTTGCCTACCTGCCTCCTTTTAATCTAGCTGTTGAAGGAATGAGATACCTGTAAAATGAGTTTGGTTTTGGGGGAACCTTTGAGCTGTCTTTTACAGACAGTATAAATGTTCTAGAAATTCTTGCTCCAGGCATTTCTATGTGAGGGGTCCCCGGCAGGTCCCTTGTTTACCTATATTTACAAAAGACAGAGAGGGAAATTATAGGCAGGGGTGCTGGAAAGGCAGCTGTAACTGTGAGTTCACACTTCTTGGGGCAAGAGATGTGACAAAATTCTGCATGAAATACAACTGCACTGATGACAGTAGTAAAGCTGCCTTTTTATTCAATTTTATTTCTCTTTCATTGAAACTAGGACTTCTGATCTGACCTGCTGTGGCACCTAAAGCCAGAGCTCCGCTCAGAAATAAGCCTACGGCATGCCTTTTCCTGTGCACTGCTCTCGAGGCACATGCAGACACGTACATGCACTCTGCCTGTGGGCTTTCCGGGACCATGCCTCTGCTCACAGACTCCTCCGTAAGGAAGGGTCATAGAGTCATAGAATACAAGGTTGGAAGGGACCTCAAAGATGATCTGGTCCAACCTTTCTTGGCAAAAACATGGTCTAGACAAGATGGCCCAACACGCTGTTCAGCCAAATCTTGAAAGTGTCCAGTGTTGGGGAATCCACAACTTCCCTGGGGAGATTATTCCAGTGGCTGATTGTTCTCATTACAGGTTGGCCCCTGGTGCTGAACCAACACTGAGCACCAGCCACTTCTGACCAGACAGTGTCATCTATCTTCTGCAAAGCTGTGTTTTTCTTCCCCATATGACATACAGGATAACCAGAGTAATATCATACGCTGTTTTCAAATGTCTCTCAGGCTTAGAGACAATGTGTTGGTTATTTTTCTGATGTTTTTCTGCAAATGCAATTTGTAGCAGTATACTGAAGTCAGTGGGGCTCTGTTGATGTGTGCCAGCTGATAAACTGGCACACATTACTATTGTTAGACTGTGATTTGGTCAGACAGACTTTAGTACTCTGGGTACAGGATGAAAAACACTCTTGTGCAGACTACACAAAGTGTTAATACTGTCATATGCTGTCTTTGGATATTCGTTAAAATGTGGCTTTGTCCTGGAGATGTTTGTAATGGATCAAGTGTTGCGTATATTTCTGCAGCTGGCATAAAGAGTGTGAAGCCTAAATAGTGTGCTGAGCAAGTCAATAGAAATGTGGTCATACGCTCACCTTCATCGTCTTCATTTTTGAAATGCAAGGCGTTTGGCTGGAGCTCAGGCCAGTAATAACGATAGACTTTGACAAAAGAGAGCTCAAAACTTTACAGGGTTGACTTTCCTAGACTGTCTAGGTCTGACTTGGAATAACTTTTTTTTACAAATGTTTAGTATACTTACAATGCAGAAATTGTGCTTTCTTTATCTTCCTTTGTCTAGAGGCAAGTCTATTCTGAAAACTAAACTTGCTTTCCTCTATCTGGCATTACCTGTTGTCAGTTAGGTAGATTTTTTTAACCTTTCTTCCTGGGTTGCAAGCATAATGTTTAAAATCTTGTTTCACTGCTGCCCAGCATTGCTTATCCTGAATTTTCACCACCTAATTTGGGAGAGCAGGCTCACAATGCTTTTCTAGTCAAGCTCTGCCAGATTTTACGACTGATATTGAAGTGTGGTCTGCAGGTGACTGTCTCTCCACTGACCATACAGGGAGTGTAGGGCCATTCCTCTCCTAATTTATTGAAGATTTTTTTTCAGGAAATGCAAGTTAATTATGCTATTGCAGCACTCATCCTAAAGGAACTAAGCTGACAGCAAAGAAGAGACATGCAGCTATAAAGAAAACTTGGTATTTCAAGCTGTATGAGGATTTCAAAGTTAATACATCTCCAATTGAATAACCACTTCAAACACATCACTTCTGAAAGCAAAGCAGAAATCACAGTGTGTTGCTGCTGTGCTAGGAAACCAAAGCTGATGTGCGTGGTTCAGGGTGCAGGTGAGGAGTGCTGGGGCTCAGGAGCAGGACTCCACTGCCTGAACATCTCCTTTTTCAGACTGAAAAACAGAAGCAAGAAAGAGTAGAAAATACAGCAAAGAATTAAGTAGAAAACATATTGTAAGACATCCCATTGTCCCCTATTGGTATTTAAGTGCAGTGTGGGGACTGGCCTATAGCTGAGCTGTCTTTGCAGAAGAGTAAGTGGTGTTCTGGATGCTGCCTGCAATGGTTGATTAAAATAGTTAAACAAAGGCAACCATTGAACAACATCTTTTAGGCTGATGAAAGTACAAAATGGAGAAGTTGAATAAAATAAAAATTTGTGGTCAAACGACTGTAGATAATTTTAAGTGTTGATTCATCAAAAGTGGGCAAATAATTCTTAATGAGAAAATATATCAGAGGAAATATTCTTTCTGTTTTGCAATGACAGATTCACTGCCAGGTTTATCAGTCTTGTCCATTCTGAGAAATTACTCACAGAACATCTTCAAGAAACGTTATTTGAGCAATAGCTGTTCTTGCAAGCCATTTTTCTACCACAAGCACTTAACTTTGCGGGGCTGAAACTGTGACTGCATTGATCTTTGTGACCAGATTTCCACTGGTTTCAATGGGGCCGAGTACCAGCACCCAGGCAGTCCCCCAGGGACACCCTGTGGGAGATGACCGACCAGTTTTTTGAATCATCCTCATGGCCCTGGGGTGCTCAGCTGAGGGTCACACCAGGGTCCTGCTGGCTGAGCCAACCTTTGGGCTTTGTGAGCTGGGGCTCAGGCACACACCACCGTGGGTGCCTGCCATGTGCAACTGGAAATAACCCTAGTTACACAACACTCAGTGGCAGCCCTGCCATTATAGCCCTGTTGCAAGTGTGTCTCCTCTCTCTGTGTGTGCAAGAGACATCAGGATGAAAACATTCACAGTAGATTATTCAAAATGGCTAGCAGACTGAAAAAAACCCTGTAAAACAGTTCGCAATGTGTATCCTACAGGTTACTTTTCTTAAATTGCATTTTCTCAGCACCCATCACCAAGTGTATTTAAACATTTCTGTACCCTTAATGTTCATCCTAGTAACAGAAAGAAGTGAAACACTTTATTCAAAAAAAGTCACCTTACACCTCGGTGATTCAATAACATCAGAAGAGGAAAAAATTTCACAGTCAATCATTATCGAGGCTTGAGTCAAAGTTGTCAGTGAGTTTTACATTGTCATCTTTAATCTTTTCCTCAAGATGACCTGTGGATTTTACCTCCTGGAAAAGGCTGATTTTGCCTTGACATTTCACTGTAAATTTACCAGGAAATCAAAAAAAGGGCAGTTCCAGCTCCTTTGTCAGAGAAAAAAAAAAATCTTCTTTATCAAATAAAGTTTTCCTGAGTTGAGATTGAGAAAGATAGAAAGCACTTCACCTTCATATTTCTGAATTTCCTTTTTATTCAGACTTGAAGGATTTTCTCTGTATCTCTCATCGGATAAGGAGATTACCAGAATCCCATATAGAGAGTCTGATCCATCTGCACCACCAGCAGAGGTTCTGTCACATCTCTTTATATGCAGGTGATCACCTTTAAACTAAATAACATGACAAATACTTGTTAACCATAATATCAGATGGATTTTGGAGCCCTTCTTTGCTGGTATCCTACTCCCAGTATGCTGAGACTAGAGTATTTGACTAAGGATTTCTACTTCAATTTCAATTTCCTTGTCCTTAACTGTGCATAGATCATGTGTTATTTCTGCTCCAGGGTGACTATTTTCTTTTTTTTTTTTTGGTGTGTGCGAGTGTAACTTCTTCATGGTAACATACACACCCCATCATAGCTTAGCCACCTTTTTATCCAGCTGTTTCTCCCTCCTCCTTCCTGACTTTAGGTGGACCTTCTCTTGGAGGAATCTCCACTCAGTCGCTAGGAGTGTTGTGTGTAGAGTCTAACGTCCCCAAAGTTAAATATGGATTCCACTGAAGTCAATGTACAGTATTTAAAACTCTTAAAAAAACAGGGATTTTCAGACACCAAAACCATAAGCACAGTCATTCTCTACAGAGTTTCTAAAAGGTAAGAGTTTTATTCTAAGACTTCATATCTGGTCACTTGCAGTGCAATCTGACTCTTCTCACTTTAAGTGGAAAAATTCCAGTGGTGCTCATTTCCACTCTTGCAGGCACGTTTACTAACATCACTTATTTTGCAAATCACTTGGGCATGGGCTTAAGGAGTGAAAATGAATCTGGGAGCTCCAGGGCCCAAAGCTGACCGTGGTCCTTCCAGAAGCAGAGTCTTATCTTTGCTTTTGCAGAATGATCAGTGGTAGAAATGTCTTATGTGCTCCCAGCGTGTCACCAGCTGAATGAGAAGTCATTTGTGGTGGTTAAAAGCTATCCTGGTATGTCTAGAGATGATGTGAAAGTGTGCCCTTTGGTACTGGGAGGTGAATGGGGGAAAGAAAAAAGACTTTTGTCCTTAAACTGCTTAAATGAAGCTGGAAGGCTGTAAGAAATTGTCAGAGAAAGGCTTTCCAATATTTTTCTGTGGATTGACCTAACAGAATGAGTATTTCTGGAAGTATGGTATGAAGCAATGGTTTCCTTGGCATTCAACCATAGCAGCTTATATTGGTCACTCTCAGCTTTGCCACCCAGTCCCTTTGGTCATGGTAAACTACAGTATAATGCCTACCCGGTCCGTGGACTGTTCCTAAGTTCATCTGTTAATATTGTATTTAGAACAAAAAATAAAAATGCCCCCAGTCTCTAAAGGAAATGCCCTCAAAAGACTACAGAGTGAATAAAAACTGTTCAGTGAAATACTGAAGACAAAGGAAGAAAAATCTGGCATATTGCCATGCAAGATGAGTTTAGGATTTCCACCATACAATTTATTTAATTATCAGTGCCAGCTTCACAAAATACTGCCATCAGAAAGTGAATAGACTGCAGGCGTGTTGAACTGGAGTAGGTTTAGAATGTTGTGACTGCCTTAATGGCTACATATCCTGTAAAATGCATTCGTTTTCAAGAGGGTGATTATGGTTTGCTTTTTATGTGCCATTATGTCTAATTTGTTTTATGCTCCAACAGAGAAAATTATTTTCCTCCTTCCAATTCATATGACAAACATAGAAGAATAATCAAGTGAAAAATATATTCGTTTAATATGATCATATTCGGCTTCCCTGTATAAGTACATACCACTCCTGAACTACCTTAGTGACAATAATAATTGTCTACTTTAAACACATGCAATTCCCCATTATCTGAGGAGTAGATTTTTAGAATAAGTTAATCTTACAATGAAAGAAGTGAAAATGGAAGTTTTTAAGAAACAAAACCTAAGGTCATACTGACTTTGGGTAACTCTTTGGAATGGATCTGGTTTAATGTTTAGACTTAGGACTTTTGTTAAAAACACACAAAAAAGCTGTCTGAACATTTATGTAATAACTGTCAGCATAATGTTTCTTTTAATTCTGGAAGAGAATTTTCAAATGGCTTGATACAACCCTTATATAATTTCCAGACTTTTAAAATAAAAATATTTTTACAGATTAAATATTTCTCATTTTAATTAAGTGATGAGATAAAAGATTAAATAACAATAAAGTTTTTTATTGTTTTCTAGGTCAAACCTTTGGCACAATTTTAAAATAGTGTCAATGAACACCATACATATTTTTAGTGAATGTGTTTTGGAACCCAAACTTTTCTCTGTATCTTTTTTGGAGCCACTGAATATGATCTTTTTTCCTTCTTTTTACTATGTTAGAGAGAACTATGGCAGTAATATGGTGATCAGTTTGAGGTAATGATAGCAGAATTAGAGATGACCTCTGTGAACGTAATTTCTTTTGAAGATGCTACATTTGAGAAGCTGCTTTCTTCTGCCTTTAGTAACCTCCAGAATCAATTATTTGGTATTTGAGATTGCTACAGCCTAAGCTCACCGAATGCAGAAAAACCTCTCAGCTTTAGTAAAAAATATTTTCACAGTTCACCGTTTCATTTTGGATGTCTGCTCCTGGTCTGAGAAAGGAAGAAATTAGCAGTCAGGGAAAGAAACGAAGCAATATCCACAATAATTTTGTGCTTTGAGTATAGCCGAAAAAGTAGAGGCCAAAAGAAAAGCATAATTGTGCTTTGAAATGGCAATTTTAAAGCAAAGAGGAGAGAATCTGCATTCCTGCTCACAGCAACACATGATCATGTACCAAGATGACATTTAGCTGACATGCAGGGAAGGTACTGGTGTTTTGATAAAGCTAAGCGAGTAGGCTTGCTGTTCAGTTCAGCCTTAGCCAATGGCACCTGGAACTGACACAAGGGAAAGGAAAATATGAAGAAACTGTCAGAAGAGGCAGGCAGGAGAAACAGCATCTGCATAAGCAAGCAAACAATATACAGGAACAAAATGGCTTTCCAGTCCAGCTGACGGAAATTGGCCTCAGATTATTCCTCTCCTAATTTATCAAGCACCAGTGTGCCTGTTGTGGTTTAAGCCCAGCCAGCAACTAAGCACCACGCAGCCGCTCGCTCACTCCTCCCCCCTCCCAGTGGGATGGGGAGGAGAATTGGGGAAAAAAGTAAAACTCATAAGTTGAGATACGAACAGTTTAATGACTAAAATAAAACATAATATAATAATAACAATAATAATAATACAAATATAATAATAACAATAATAGTAATTGTAATGAAAAGGAATACAACAAAAAGAGAGAAATTAGACCCAAGAAAAGACAGGTGACGCACAATGCAATTGCTCATCACCCGCTGATAGATGCCTGAGCAGCAATCCGCCCCTCCTGGCCAACTCTCCCCATTTATATACTGAGCATGATGTTCTATGGTATGGAATATCCCATCAGCTAGTTCGGGTCAGCTGCCCCGGCTCTGCTCCCTCCCAGCTTCTTGCACACCTGCTTGCTGGCAGAGCATGGGAAACTGAAAAGTCCTTGGCTTAAGATAAGCACTGCTTAGCAACAACTAAAACATCAGCATGTTATCAACTTTATTCTCACACTAAATCCAAAACACAGCACTGTACCAGCTACTAAGAAGAAAATTAACTCTGTCCCAGCCGAAACCAGGACAGTGCCATAGGGAGGGATGCCAAGGACCTATTCCTTGAAGACGGGGACTTGAAATTGACTCAGATGGACGTACATTTCTTTTTTCTCAATGTGAGCTATGATGTTAGTTTCAGACTCTTAATCCCAATGTCTTCCACACACCATGAACCTGCTACAGGATACAAGCCATAGATTTCTTTTAAACTCATTTTATCTTCTATGTTTCTGATCATAAGCAAAATACCTAAGTTTGTGTTCTAAACTAATATGTCATCGTTCAACTTAGTATACTGAAATCCATGGCATTGCACTTCTTTTTAGTAAGGTAAATTCATCTTCCTAGGTTTTTAATCTCTTCATATTTCATACAATTGTTACTTCCTTCATTTATCAAAAGTCAGTCAGTCAGTCAGACCGTGGTCCTGCCAGTCCTTTAGGCAGTATAGGAATGACACATATGCTGGGTACACATGCTCACCATGAACAACCTTTGTTTTTGTGCAGATGGCCTGCCCCAAACCCACTCAAGCCGACAGCATAAGCAGAGATAGCATATGCCATTCAGTATAACCAGCTGGCATCTTTATCTCCTCCATCCTTCTCTAGAAACTAGGTTTAAGGGATTCATAGAAACTAGGTTTAAGGAATTCATAGAAACTAACCTGAGAAGCAGCCCAAGAGTTGTCTCTGTGAGTGTCCGCGCGTCACTGCCATGGAGCTGCAGCATGGCTACAAGCGTTTCTCTAGTGGGGAGGTTCTAATTGTACTCTCCCCATATCATTATAAGAAAAATAAAATCAATTGTCTTCCTTAAGTTTTTCTCACCTCTGGGGAGACTAGTCCAGGTCTATTAATATTTGCAGTACTTCCCAGGACCCTATTCATTTTGCAACACCCTTTTTGATGTGTTGGGGGCTGGGTCAGTGCACCATTGTCTGGTATCTGTCTTACTATTGCAGTATTCAGAAATGAGGTCGGCACTCTACTGTTTTCATCCCCCCTTTTTCATCTAACTTCTCAGCTAAGCTTCACACTGACCTTTATCAGGGAATTTAGGGTGAAGGAGTCTTAAGCCTTCTGGCAAGATGTGTAGAACAAACCAGGTCAACTGTGCAAAGAAGCATTTCACTCTCGCCTAGAAAAATCTTTTTTTGTTTCTGCTAGCTAATTATTCTGCTTGACCCTGACAACACGTAAAGTCTCCAGTCTTTCACCAATGAAGAGAAGGGGAATTATATCACCCATATCAGTAGGCAAAGAACCAGGGGCTATGACATACCTGACTCTTTTGCATGGGAGAATGTGAAGACAGAAAGGCAAGATGGGAAAAAAACCAAAGGAGCTGGATGACCAGGATGCCTTCTGCCACTAGAAATGCCTGTTTGATTTGTCCATTCCTCTGTAGAAGTAACCTTTCCCTAACTGAAAGTATTTTGACATCCTTCCAGAGATATACCAATAGAATTAACAGTACTTGAACGTATTTTTTTCTAGTGACTCCTTTTCTTGTCAAAGATTGCAGTAAGCTCAAAATTGGACACTACTGTGAATTTGGTCTTATTAGATTCCTTTTTAATTTTTTTTTAATGAGACCCAGAAATGGTAACATTCCTATTAACCCATTCCAATTAACAGATTTTAAAAATTTAATATTGTGATATTCCTTGAATGCCAGAACAAAATTATAAAATGCATTTTATTTTAGCATGACATTAAAAAATCTGTGGTGGGTTGACCCTGGCTGGATGCCAGGTGCCCACCAAGCCACTCTATCACTCCCCTCCTCAGCTGGACGGGGAAAGAAAATATAATGAAAAGCTTGTGGGTTGAGATAAGGACAGGGAGATCACTCACCAGTTACTGTCACAGGCAAAACAGACTCGACTTGGCGAAAAATAAAAATTAATTTAATTTATTAACAATCAAATCAGAGTAGGGTAATGAGAAATAAAACCAAATCTCAAAACACCTTCCCCCCATCCCTCCCTTCTTCCCAGGTTTTACTTTACTCCCAAATTTTCTCTACTTCCTCTCCTGCAGTGGCGCAGGGGGATGGGGAATGGGGATTGAGGTCAATTCATCACCCGTTGTTTCTGCTGCTCCTTCCTCCTCAGGGGGAGGACTCCTCACACTCTTCCCCTGCTCCAGCGTGGGGTCACTCCCATGGGAGACAGTCCTCCATGAACTTCTCCAACATGAGTCCTTCCCACAGGCTACAGTTCTTCACGAACTGCTCCAGCGTGGGTCCCTTCCATGGGGTGCAGTCCTTCAGGAACAGACTGCTCCAGCGTGGGTCCCCCACAGGGTCACAAGTCCTGCCAGCAAACCTACTTCAGCCTGGGCTCCTCTCTCCACAGGGCCACAGGTCCTGCCAGGAGCCTGCTCCAGCATGGGCTTCCCACAGGGTCACAGCCTCCTTTGGGCATCCACCTGCTCCGGCGTGGGGTCCTCCACGGGCTGCAGGTGGATATCTGCTCCACCGTGGACCTCCATGGGCTGCAGGGGGACAGCCTGCCTCGCCATGGTCTTCCCCACGGGCTGCCGGAGAATCTCTGCTCTGGTGCCTGGAGCACCTCCTCCCCCTCCTTCTTCACTGACCTTGGTGTCTGCAGAGTTGTTCCTTTCACACATTCTCTCTCCTCTCTCCAGCTGCAATTGCTGCTGCGCAGTAACTTTTTCCCCCTTCTTAACTATGTTATCCCAGAGGCGCTACCACCGTCGCTGATGGGTTCAGCCTTGGCCAGCGGCGGGTCTGTCTTGGAGCCGGCTGGCATTGGCTCTCTCAGACACAGGGGAAGCTTCTGGCAGCTTCTCACAGAAGCCACCCCTGTAGCACCCCCCACTACCAAAACCTTGCCATGCAAACCCAATATAAGATCTTATAATAAGTCTAGACAATCTGAGCCTTTTCAGTACTAAAGACAGAAAAATAAATGAAATTTTTGGTGGGGGGAGAGTTCCTCTCTAAATTAAAAGAATGTATTATTTGTACTCTGTGAGAACATGGAAACCAGAAGAGGGACAAATGCATGCTTTTAAGTCCATTGAACTGTGTTGAAAACTTACAGAGTTCATATATGAATATATACAGAATATCTTTCTATACTGCTAATTAAATTCCATAGTCTCCCAACTGCATATTCAGTATATTCTAGGAGGCTAGCCTTTGGTCTTGCAACATATCCAGAAGATGAATGGAAAAGGATCCAGTTAAATAGGACAAAAATAAGACTGGCTCTTAAACAGACACAGAAGGCAGCTGGTAACAGGTGGGTGTTGGAGTTTTCTACTTCCACACTCATACTGTTTACCTGGTGATTACCCAGGAAAAATCAAATGAACCTGATGTTGAGAAAAGGACAATATAGACAATGAATAACTAAAAAAATAGCTTTCCCAAAATTAGAACTTGGATCTAATACCTAGGAAAACTAGAAACTGCTAGGCCTGCAAACAAATTTATGCAAGAAAAGGAGAAGAAAATTTCCTGTGACAAAGAAAGAATTAATTTAAAGTCCTAGTCCTGGTGAGATAAGTAGCGAAGCACTTTGAAAATGAATGGTTTCCTATGGATAATTCAGTTGTAGCTGCTGAGCTAAAGGATAGAGTGTGATGCCTGAGTGATTATGCAGACCAGAAATACTATCTAAATGTCCCAGTGATGGTACTCAGGAAAGAAAGGACTGGACAGGGCATACAGTGTGTTGCAGTTCAGTACTCTCCAGTTTCTTCCAGATATTCCACACATAAAGGGTTTAATGCATCGTACAAAATTTACTTGTTTGAATTTATTTGAAACTACATGGCATATTAATTTAGCAGGGTGATACAGCAATGCACTTAAATCACAGTACAAGTACAAATTACACTTAGAAGTGTGTAGCAATTGTGATATACAGTTGACTCACATGAAACATGAATTTCACTACCAGTCTGTCTAATATGCTCACAGGAAGACATTTACATCCTTTTGACTAACTCAGGGACAAACAGCTACACATTGGGTTGATACACTCAGCTGATAATTACTGGTTGATTCATTCAGCTGATACAAATGGCCGATCTGCTCAGCTAATACAGAAGCATTTAAAAAAAGCTAATACTTTTACCCCAGAGTACTGAAGGAGCTAGTGGATGTTACAGCAGAACCTCTCTCGATCATCTACCAAAGGTCTTGGGAGCGTGGGGAGGTCCCCGCTGACTGGAACCTAGCCAATGTTATTCCAGTCTACAAAAAGGGTGTGAGGGAAGACCCAGGAAACTACAGACCTGTTAGTCTCACCTCAGTTCCTGGAAAAATTATGGAGAGGATTATACTGAGTACTGTTGAAAGGCATTTAAAGAATAATGCAATCATCAGGCACTGTCAACATGGGTTCACAAAGGGAAAGTCCTGTTTAGCTAATTTGATATTCTTCTATGATAAGGTCACCTGCCTCGTGGATGAAGGGAAGGTGGTGGATGCAGGTTTTTCTTGATTTTAGTAAGGCTTTTGATGCTGTCCCTCACAGCATCCTTCTGGATAAGTTGTCCAACTGTGGGATGAGCAGGTTCACAGTGTGCTAAGTGAAGAACTGGCTGAAGGGCAGGGCTCAAAGAGTTGTAGTGAATGGGGCTACGTCTGGCTGGCAACCAGTCACCAGTGGTGTTCCTCAGGGTTCAATTCTAGGGCCAGTCCTGTTCAATATATTTATCAATGATCTGGATGCAGGAGTTGAATGCACCGTTAGCAAGTTTGCTGATGATACCAAACTGGGAGGTGCTGTTGACTCTCTTGAGGGACGAGAGGCCTTGCAGAGGCATCTAGATAGATTGGAGTATTGGGCTATGATTAATGGGATGAAATTTAACAAGTCAAAATGCTGGATTCTGCACCTAGGATGGAGTAATGCCAGGCACGGGTATACATTGGGAGAGGAGTGGCTGGAGAGCAGCCCTGCAGAAAGGGATCTGGGGATGCTGGTTGACCACAGGCTGAATATGTCAGCTGTGTGCTGTGGCAGCCAAGAGGGCAAACCACATCCTGGGGTGCATCAAACACAGCATAACCAGCTGGTCAAAAGAGGTGATTATCCCACTGTATTTAGTGTTGGCGTGGCCTCACCTTGACTATTATGTGTAGTTCTGGGCCCCACAATTTAAGAAGTATGTGAAGGTCCTTGAATGTGTCCAGAGGAGAGACTGGTGAAAGGGCTGAAAGGAATGTCCTGTGAGGAACGGCTAAGGACTTTGGGCTTGTCTAATTTGGAGAGAAGGAGGCTGAGGGGCGACCTCCTTGCTCTCTACAGCTTCCTGGGGAGGGGAAGTAGAGAGGGAGGTGCCAATCTCTTCTCCCTGATATCCAGTGATAGGACACATGGGAATGGTTCAAAGCTGCATCAGGGGAGGTTTAGACCTGACACTAAGAAAAATTTCTTTACCGAGAGAGTGTTCAAACACTGGAAGAGGCTTCCTAGAGAGCTGGTTGATGCCCCAAGCCTGTCAGTGTTTAAAAGGCATTTGAACAATGCCCTTAATAACATGCTTTAACTTGGTCAGCCCTGAATTGGTCAGGTAGTTGGACTAGATGATTGTTGTAGGTCCCTTCCAACTGAAAGAGTTTATTCTATTCTGTTCTGTTCTGTTCTATATGTTTATCCAGAGCAAAGGCCATCCAGAACAAAGACCATCCTCCGGTCCCCTTTGATTCTTTGTAATAGCCATGGTCAGTCACTCCTCGTAGTCTTCCCCAAGTTTTACAAGAACCTCACCCTTGCCCATTTCCTCTGGAGCCTTCTTCCATGGGGTTCATTAGTAGCTGAGACAGGGCACTGAGGACCTGTCTAAAGCTACATGTTTCCTAGAAACTTTAGTTTCCCCATTTATTTGTTTGGTGCTTCACTCTTATGTGACATCACTGCTTATGCAGTGCTGCAAGGTCGTGGGGACAATCTGTCTTTCTGTCATTCAAATTGTGATTGTAAGGATGATCAGGAGAAACAACTATGGTGCTTTGTATGGAAGGGCTGGCTCTTGTCAGTGAACCTGCCTCCCACCTTACTGCTGTCATCCCCAGCACCAAGTGACCTTTACCTTTTAGCCTTATGTTTTCAGCTTTTGTTGGCCAGGCACATTACACAGCAGCCATCGATAAAAAAGGAAGAGGCCCAAAGTAATGTTGTTCTATTAAGAAAGGAAGAAAAAGACCAACATTAAAACACCACGATCTCGTATCAACTTTATTCCTCCCCATTTCCTCAACTTCTGTCAGTGACAACCTGGTCTGATTTTTGGAAAACTTCTCTCACCACTGTACTCACTAATTTCCCGTTCCAATCCCTCTTTTCATTCTTTCTCTAGATCTCCTTGGAGATCAGCTTGCTTGTATTTTCCTGCCTCAGTCTGACTCTCTACAACCTGACACTTTTCCTTTCTTTCCTAAAATCAGGGGGAAAATCTATATGTTCACTGCTTCTTGATCTAGTTAAATACATTTCATGATACATGGTGTATTTCTTAGTTTTGACTCTAGTCGGTTTTGAAGGAGACAGGACAAAACTCAATCAGATATAGGAACAGCTCTCATTAAAACATCAGATGATAATTTTCAACTTCTTACTTTCAGCTTTTTAAGCAACAGTTACTCTTGCTGGCTACTAAAAGAAGAAAATCTGAGAGTGATTTTAGAAAAGCAAATTTTCCTGTTTCTCTAAATAAAATTCAAAAATCACATTCATGTAGTTGCATCCCTGTCAGTTGACTGTGAAGTGATAGTATATTTTGGTTGTGATTCACCTTTTATAAGAGATTGTAATTGCAACTTTGCTCATCAGTAAAACATATGACTGCACTCAGCAGTGATGGAAGTAGTAATTTACTGTCCATTTTTGTGATGGGGGGGTTTCAATAGCAAGAACACTTAAACTGCATGTCACAGCTGCATCAGTGAAGGTTACCCAGGGGAGTAAGTGAATCATTGTAACTGCTTGTTTTGCGAATGTTGTCGGGCATTGCCATAGACCTCCACTACGATTGCACTGATATAATGAGCTCCAGGCAGAGTAGAAATCTTGAAGTATGTTGCTTTGTTACAGACTTTATTTCTTCCTTCCCCGGGTGATGTCTTACAACAACTGGATGTGCCCTATATCAAAGATTTTAGAGCTTAACGCCCAAAGCAGAATTTAGGAAGCTGCCTCTCTGCTAATTTAAAGATCAATACTTTTTTGACTGATGGCAGATTTACACACCAGCAGAGACCTTAGCCTTAGCCTGATGTTCATGGCCTTTTCAGGAGGAGACTAATTAAATATTAGTCTGTAAATCATTTTTCTGTAAGCATCTATACTGTCTGTTTATCTTGATGTACAACTACAAGAGCTACACAAGTATGATTTTATTCAGATATAAGAAAGAGTCTAACAGCCTAAATTGATAACCCACTTAGATAACTGATTCAGCTCCTTAAAAATAGATTAAGTGAAGGCATGAAAACTGGTTAATTAATGACATTAGTATACATAGCAGATGCTAATGATTCAAATGTTTCTGAAAACTTAATGTTGTTCACAAACACATATGCATCCTGCTGACCATAATATGTTGAAAATCTGGGCAATTATGACTCATCTTTAACATTGAAACAGTGCATTTCAGGCTGCAAAGTAAAATCAATAAAAACAAAAAGGAAGAGGAATATGAGAATTTTCTCTAAACCTAAGACATTAGTTAGACAAGAATGTTTCTAGTGCAAGAAGTTGGGTCTTGATGGTCTCTCCTTCACAGTGATAACTCAAAGAACAATAAAAGTTTGAAGCAATGAGATTCTCTTAGCATGTTGAAAATTTCCGTACTGTTCTTCTGACTCCTAAAAGACAGGATACTATCTAGGCAAAGGTACCATTTTAGCATAGTTTCTTTTCTGGCTGTCTCACAGGCAGCCAACGCCTCTGAACAAAATACTGATTGCATGTGAAGCCAATAGCAGGGCTACCACTGCCTTCTACAACATCAGAATTTCAACCCTCTTTCTCAATTTTCTGTTTATAAAATAGATAGTGATGCCACCACTATCACACCTGCAGGAGGATCTGATCTTGACAAGAACCACTTAGGAGTACTCTTGCGAAAGTAGCTAAAACCTGTATCTCAAGAGCTACAATGCCCCCGCAAGGGCTGTGTGCCTTTTCCAACCACTTCTCATGTGGTCTGTGAAACTCAGAGAATAGTTAAATCACATTGAGGTTATGTAGGCACTATTTTCTTGATACCTAAATTCACAGTGTTCCTATAATGAATGTGTACCTTAAAAGAGGGAGTGTAGTGTTTGTGTAACAGGATAAGGCTGAATGAAACAAGATGACTAACCATTAAATCACAACAAATCACACTGTAATTGAAGCAGCCCAAGTGCTGAAAAAAGATATCTGCATATGCAGTGTGTAGTCAGTAATTTCCTCAAGAAAAAGAGAAAATGTCCTTTTTCAAGCTCCTTTAGAATGGAACTAATGAGCAGAGTGGAGAAATGGACTGTGTATGTAGGTAAAAATGATATATGTATGGTTGTCTATTTTTATTTGTTCAGGTTTAAAAAATGTATTTTTTTCAAGTAGTATTATGTGAGCTCTTCAAATGAGATTTCACATTTCTGTTGTAGCTGGAAGGAGAACAGCTTGTAGATTCATGGAAACAGTGAATGAAGGAAAAAGTGCACCATCAGCAAGAATCAGAAATGAGGCCCTTAGAAATGGTTGGAAAATAATGCAAGTTTTTACTAAAAATATTCACATGAAATGAATACCACCACATCCATAAAACATTTCAAAGGACTAGTAGATATTTCACTGTTTGAGTAGAATCCACAAATTACTTTCTCATCGCTATTAATTCTGGTTTTCCATCCTAATTCTTTCAGCCAGGAGGAAATAAGGAATCATTATCAACAAACCATGTGCAATTAAAGGCAGATTATGAAAGTTCAGCAGTTTGTTAATTCTCAGATGTCTTGTGACTAACTTTGTGTTTCTGATACAAACACATCCTGTATAAAAGCATAAACAAGAGAACCCAATATAAATGCTCCACAGTCCTAAGTGGGATTGAACAATTATTGAGAAATATTCCTATGGCATTTTCAGTCTGGGAAAAAAATCTAAGAGAACGTGATATATAAAAGGGAGAATATTTAGGTTATTCTGCAGTTGAAGGAAAAGAGGAAGAGGATATTAACTATGCAGTTCCTACGCAGCCACCTAATTGCTTTCTCAGCTGAGATTTACACGTAATTTAGTGGTGGGGGTTTAACGATATTTAACTTATATTAATGATTTAAGCATTTAAGATATTTGTCTTTTGTGATCTCACAATATCTGATTTGTTCCAGCTTTGGCAAGCCGGGAAAAATCAGACATCTCTCTTCTATTAAGCAATCTTGTAGTCAAATTATCTAATACCTGCTCATCTGGCTCACTACAGTTTAATAGCATGTAGTTAGAGCAGTGATGCTTTCTGGTTTTTTGTTCTTTTTAATTCTTTCCCATCAAATTGGATAAGGAATGTTTCAAGTAAAATTTTGCTACAGAATTTTCTGCTGTAAAATCTGAGTAAATCCAGTGAATGATGCCACTTAGCTCTTGCAAATCTTTCTCTTCAGTTTTCAAATGCTTTAAGCTAATATCAGCATCCTAGTCTTAAAAAGATTCATGAAAGAACTTGCAAAAGTCTAAGTCACATTGATGAAGAGTCCTCAGATTTTCTGTATCTGAATCCAGTGCTCTGGTGAATACCACACAAAGAGTTACTTCTTACAAAAGAATTAGCCTCAATGTCTCTCTGCTCTTACTATAATGAAGCTGTTGCGCAGAGCAAGCCCAGAAGACACCTGTTTGACTCTAAAGTACTCTTGAGGAACAAGCCTGAATAAAAAAAGTGAATAAGGATAATAGATTAAGAAAAGAAGCGCAGTTAGGATGTTCTTAAAAAGCTAAAAACTTCAGTGGAAAAGGCACATTTATGATTCACAGCACCTTACCCCTTGTCTCTCTGCAGACTCTTTTGTGTTTGAAACTCCTCCTGGACATGGTCTCCTGAACGATGAGGTTGTGCAGCAGATACTGCCCTTGAGGGATCTCTCCAGGGGGATTTGAAGCCCAGGAAACTATGGAGCTGGTAGTTACATGTTTGGTGGACAGTAAAGAAGGCTGCTGAGAAGATGACACTGATGATGTGCACCAGCTGATGTTTAACAGCTACCAGTCCAGGAGGGTGAAAGAAGACTCAAGTGTTAGCACTCTGCTTCAGTTTGCAGAACTCACAGGACAGTGTCCTTCAGAGGTCAGGCAATGAGGACAGGGAGAAAAGACCCATGGGCTAGATAAAGCACTAGACCTTAGGGACTGTAGATGTCTTGACTCACGCCTGCATGAGGTGTTCATTAACTATGGCACAGGCTGCACTGGACAGCTTACGAAATGGGACTAAGACAGCAGTGAAGAGTTTCCAGAAGGCCCGTAGTGCAGAGTTGCTAGGAGACAGACGACTTACCAGGGAGAAAGGGAAAGGGATTTGGGGTTGGGACCAGCTCACATTGGAGACCCGGGTACCACCTCTGGGAGAGCTGTTCACCAGTGCCTGAGTTTGATGTGGCATACAGAGCAAACACAGAGGGATCTAAAGAAGAGCATCCCTGGATGCACTGCTGAAAAGCAGAAATGCAGTGAGCCTGGAAGCAGGCCTAGCACATGGTTAAACAGGTAGGGACAAGTCGTGCCATGAACTAAAAAGTTTGCAATAGTAATTTTTGCTCTTCTTAACCCACAGTACGGTTATCCCTCAATCCACTTGCTTTTTTCATCAAACTGATCTGTGGTGCAGCCAAGACAGACGTTCTCCCCCCTTCACTTCAAGGAAGCAGCGAATAGGTGTGATCTCACTTTCCAGCCTGGGTCTCAGTCACAACCAGGAGAAATGAGGCAGTAGAAGAGGGAAATAATTTGATGTTGGTCAATGTATCATAATTCTCTCCTCTGCTCCTGTGCAATGAAGTGTGGTGCCCTTTCCTCAGGTTTAAATTACATTTGGGTCTTGAGTGTGCTAATTACTTGATGCAAACAGGTGATGTGCTCTGCTGACACTCATTGGGACTGACCTGCTTCACTCTCAGCCTTCTTGCTCAAAATATACTTTTCTTAAATTCACTAAATTCACTAAAACTCATATTAGCCACATAAGCACTAGCTATGCCAAGGCCTTCCCTCTGGACAGCACTCTAGGAGACTGCATGTTGTGGCTGAGCATATTCACATATATATGCATAATCATATTATTAATGTGCATATAACTGTTCTGCTTCTGAGTGGCAGAATTTAGTGTAGATTATGCTTAATGTAAGTTTCCCACTGTGTGATGGTGAATGAAGAAAAGTAATGAAGCTCATAATTCCATGCAAATATAGGTATCCTTGGATACTGCTGACACAAACGGCTGTTGGGATAATAAGAAAAGGAAGATACTGAGCTCAACATTGTGACTTAAATACCAGCAGGGTATCTAATGAATTGTTCTGTCATTTCTTTATTGCCAGGGCTGGAACTATAGTCATAGTCATATGGCCAAGTCCAATTAAATCCTCATGATTAATTTACTGCTTGTAGAAGGTGAGAAACTGTCAGCCTAAAAAATGGGTATGTTCTGCCTTGCCACATGGCACACATCCCAGAGGCACAGCCCTGGCAGGATTACCTCTCGAACAGAGGGGAAAGGTGCTCTCACTGAAATGCCTGGTAGGAGCTGGGAAACAAAGTTAACACCTCCCCTCACTGCAACTCCACACATGCAGGCATGCTTTCAAAATCGTAATAGCTTATTACAGTTTCGTTAAAGTCTTCCTTTACAGTTCAACTCATTAGTTGCAGCTTTCTTTCAGGCTCTCTTGGTTCTGGCTGGCCTATTCCCACTTCAGACTGGTCTAGTATCTGGACCACTTTTAAATTTATTTGTTGATTTCTCTGCAGTAGCAACATCATAGCTTCTGTTCTAGTGCCAAGAGGGATTTTAGTAAACTAGACAAATAGAAGAGAGTAGAAACATTGACTGTGAGTTAGACTAAAAGAAGCTGCTTCTTCAGTTAGTCAAGTAGGGGAAGAAGCTGTATCATTTAACACTTATCAGGCCACTTACATCATAAAGTCACCTTCTTTTGCATGTCCAGGGTACTATAAACCAGCATATCCATGGGTTAATGGAGCTGGGCTAGTGTGAGAGACAAAATAAATTACTAGAGAGATCCTAAGGGTTCTTTTTTTCTTTTTTTTTCTTTTTTTTTTTTTTTGTAGGATATCTTACAGGATCTGAACTACATGCAAAGTAATTTTCCACAGCTTGTGTTCTTTTTTCCTCACTCTTGCTCTATTTCTCTCATATTGGAGAGCAGGTAACAGCTTTTATGATGTGTTCCTTGCCTTTAGGGTGGTACAAATTATGTTATTCTACTTAAGAATAAACCAGGTTTAGTTAAGAGAATTCTCCAACTCACTGATCTCAGATATCTCAGCACATCTTATGATCTTTCTGTAATGGCTTATCATCCGTGAAGTGGACATAACAGGCGTCAAAGGCTTTGTGTTAACTACATCTTAGTTTCTTCTGCAACCTGCTCAGGTTCCATTTCTTCATGCTGAAACCATGACAAGGCAAAGACTTGCCAACTTTAACACTTACAGGATCAAAGACTCCCAACAATTAATGTCCTTGTCCTCACCAAAGAAAACTTTTGAGCTGAGCCCAAGTCTCATCATAGTATTGAATCCTGTCTTCCTCTCTCAAAACAGATGTTAAATATTTTCCTCAATCACTTTCTTAATGCAAGTCAGACAACCTTCTCCCCGTGAGCCATGCTGAAGATGATAAAAAACAACCTTCCCTGAGCAGGGCTGAAGGCTTGATCCTTACACGTTGGTAGCATTATATTGATTCATACCAGCAGAGGAACTGACACAGGATACGCTTAAGCTTCTTCCACTCCTCCTTCTTGTTGCTGCATATAGAGTATGTAACACAACCTACTGTTAGGGAACTGGCAGGATGCCTAGCAGCAGCAATTACAACCAGCAAGTCTCAGCTTTCCTGCTGACTTTTTCAACTCTTGCCTGCATAAGATGGGGTCTCGCACTTCCTAACCATCTTGAATGTTTGTTGTGGTGATGTTAAGTTGTTCTTTAGAGCTATTAGCAGTGAATTTGGACAAGCTGAAGGATTAAGGAGGAAAATGGAAGTGTCTTGGGGTATGAAATAATTTGAAGTGATATAAATGTGAGAGAGAATATTTTTATCTACCTTGTGCTAGAGCTTCGAGCTACCTAATGCTGCCTGGAATCAAGCACTGAGAAGTCTTTTCTAGGCTCTTTGCATGTTATAGCCCCATCCGTGGACCTATATATTCATCCAGTGCAGAGCTTGTATAAAATAGAAGCTCATGATCCCTGCACTGTAACCTGGGAGGTGATTCATATAGCCCTTCTCTAACACATATGGCTAGGAGTCTCTCCTTTGCCTCTAGAAAAAACATGTCTGTGGAAATAGAAATGTTCTGGAAAAACTTTAGAAGGCTTTCTGATTCTGCATTTTGTTGAGCAATACAAGGCTAGCACTTTGATGCTGATTAGATTCACCTGTGTCTTCTCCCTGCTCCCCATGCCAGCTTACAATGCTGTCAGTTGAAGAGATGATCAGACTGCAGGCTTCAGTGATGGACTGATGTTTTGAGCTTCCCTTCATTGATGCGATGATAGGATTTGTATCTGTACTGATAGGCTCTGATGGATAGCTATCTTTAGGGCTATGTATGTTTTTAAGGCTGCAAGCAAATGAACAGGTGCTGGCCTGAGGTCTACATAAGTGAACAGAGCATGAGTAGCTACTGGACATGAGGTGAGAAATTGCTGGCTGTGATTATAACAGTAAGAAGCTGACGAAAGTTGTCAAGAGCACTACAAGGTGGCTAGCTTTTGCAGATGGTTAAGGGGAAGTGTGTGACTGTCAAACTTCAGAGAGGTAACTGAGGGGACCTTCTGGGGAGTGGAGACTTGCAGGACAGCAGTGCCTAATCATGTCAATAACACCATGTAAGGCCAAGGTGAATTACATAATGGTATCAGAAATACCAAATTTGGGTAGGGAGATAGCAGAACTGTGACCAAAAGGGAAGAAGTAATTAAGGACAGGTTGTTTATCTGGAAGGGAACTGGGACGTGGAACACAGGTACAACAAGGCAAAAAAGAAGATCAAGAAACAGGGAAAGGAATAACAGTGTATGGAAATGCTGTAGTTGGTGCTGTCTGAAGATCCCTTTCAGGTAGTCCTGTGCTTCATCGCTGCAGACTAAATCTGAAGAGCAAACCAGAGCCATTGTGTTGACCCCAGCACAGAGGTCCTACCTCACCGGCTTCCAGAGCAGTGAGGACAGAAGTGGCTGCTTCCTTGGAGAACCGCTGGAGGGACCAACCAAGCATCCTGGTGTGCCTGTGCAGGGGCCGCCTCCAGCACTGACTGCACTGGCAGCTACCCACCGCTTCTAAATACATGCAGCATCCCTTATAAATGACAAAATAATAAAGAAAAAGAAAGAGTTTGGGTGGGGAGTAGGGAAGAGAGGTTAATGTTTGGAAGGAAAAAGGTGAGGTTATTGAAGGGGCTAAAGAATTAAAAAGTTAAAAAAAAGAATTACAATGACTCTGCAAATACATGTATACACATAGTTTAAATATCAGTTGGCAGCTGATCAAATCCCACAGAAGGGAGTATGGTTTCTCCTGCCTTCTGCAAGTTGCACCTCTTGAAGCGTCTTCATTTCAGTGGCTGCAGAATTTGATTCCCTTGCTGACATTGTCTCCTAGCAGCTTGCACTTAGTACTGGTTGCTACAGAGCATTCATAGTTGTTAGCAAGTGTTGCAGGCATAAATAAAGTGTGATGGATGAATTTGCTGAACAGTTGTAAACAGTATACTGTCCTGCAGGAGGTTTTGAATGTTGGCTGACCTTTGGTTCAGTCAGACATATTTGATGTAACTTTTCTTTGAGTGAAAATATTGGTATTTTCACATACTTTTTTTTTTTTTTTTACAAAGTAAGGGCTGGCACTATGTGTAAAAAGAAACCTTTCTTTTTTATTTTTTGTGAATAAAATATTTGCTCATGTTTCCTGCTGTTTCTGCTTACTTTCAAGTTAGATGTATTTAACCATTGATTAAACTTTCTACTCTATACATTTTACTTACTGTCCTTAGATATTTATAATTGGAATATTCATTAATAACCTATTTATTTTTCTTTCCTGTTTCTAAGATTTCCAGAACCTGACCACACCTACTTGTGTGGCTTTATAGCATCAGAAGACAACAGATGATTTTCAGACTGGTCTAGCTGATAAAACAAAGGCCCTTTGAACTGGAAATAGCAGATCATGCTCTGAATACAGCCAAATGGATGAAGTGAGTGAATTCCCTGGCACTTTTTCTGGAAGCCCTCCCTTCCATTAATTGGAGCATTGTGTTTACATTTCCATCTGTCCTCACATGAGAGCCTAATTCATTGTTAACTGCATACAGATAAAGGCCCAAGAGAAGAATAACTGGGTATAATAAGAGCTTTCAGCTTTTGAAGGGGCAAGAGTGAGTTTGGGAGACAATCTTTAGCAAGCAGCAGCAAGAATCAATGATAGTAATTATTATCATCTGGTTTATGACATCCAGGAAAACAAAGCCATTTTAAAAAATTATTCTATCAGGTTTACCAATAAGATGCCTCTTCACTGGGGAAGAAACCCATTGCTACAGTAAGCACAGATTTTACAAAGCCTCATTTCCTCTGGTACCATCTCTTATGGGTTCTAGCTAGGTAATATAGCTGAACACACGATACAGACATCAACCTTCTGTTGAAGATACTCACCTGAATCTTTTCCTTCATTTGTCAGAAACTTGCAGCACCCCAGTTTCTCTGAGCACTACCCCTCTCCATCAAATGTGACTGAAATTCACCAGTGAGTTTGAAAATTTTGGAGGAAGGTGGGAGAAGAGGTAGAAGCTGGAACCAACTACTCAATCAAATAAATCTCATTTACTTTGGAAAGTAGGTTTTCTGATGTTTTTCCTAATTGCTATGATAATTGGTAGTAAGATGCCTGAACATGGCTGCACATTTACTGCTATACAGCATTTCAGGGCACTACTGTAAAATATTCTAGTACCGTAGATAATGCCAGTTACCTTGCCTTTAGTGCCCTAGTTCATCTATCTAAATGGCAGGGACTGACTGCTCTGCTTTCATTTCTATGACTTTCTAAGGGATTATGGGGAAAGCCAGTGGAGCCGGAGCTTTGTCACTTCTTGGCTCTGAAACTAACTTAACTGTGCAGAATAGAAATTATATGAGCATGTCTTCATCTCATTTCATCATGGCAGGAGCAGCCTCCTCTCGTTTCACAGCCTACTTCTCAGGCTGTGAATACTGTGAATTACACTATTCTGAGAATTGGTGTGGATAAAATAAGTCTCTACATGTCCATCCCTGGCATCTGAGATTGTAGCATAAAGAAAAAGAGAATAAAATTACCAAGGATTTCTGGTCTTGAAAATTTTGTTCAGGCCTCAAAACCTGAAGTTGTTTGAGCATCTCTTAATAAGAAGATGTTTATTTCACTGTAAAACTATGTTCCATAGAGAAAAAGTTTTTAGGAACAGCCTATCCTTTACATAACATTAAGCAGTAAGCAATCACACTAAGTGACTTTTTGTCTTAGACAAAAATGCTAGCAAAAAGTCATGCAAGATCCTGCTTCAGAAGGTCAGTATATATTCATCACATGCACTCCCTTCCTCCTTGGAGCCGGTGAGCTCCTGGTGGTGTGAGCTCTGAGGCTGCATGATAAAGATTCCTCCCCTCTTCATCTGTGAGCCTGTTGTTCAGCACAACCCTCAGTGGACCTTCAATGAAATCAATCTTTTATTTTATGCCTACAGTTTCTGTCAGAAATATCTCAGTTTTTTTTCAGTAAGAATACAGAGGTGGAAACAAAAGCTCCTCTTTACAATTTTGCCAGCTTCATCTGCTCTCCCCTAAGTCTTCCTTTTTCGTCTGAGCATACTGCTGAGCTCTCAAATAGGGACATAAGCGGGGTCAGCTTTCTCCACAGGGGATTGAATAGTCTACCCTCTGCACAAGGGGCTTCACTACCCATCACTATTTAACCCGTGTAGTCAAAACAGCTTGGCAAAATGACTGGCAGGCACTAATACCAGCTGTGAATACACACAGATGGAGGCAGAAAGCAGAGCAAGATATTCCTAAACAAACAATGTTTTACATGATAATGTTTAGGGACATCCAGCAAACAGCATTTAACTCTGGGTTGCTTCACTCATTGTGTCAGAGGCTTCAATAACTTTTGGAAATTGCTGCTGGGGACACAGTGTGGGAAGATTTAAAGTTCACATGTGTGTTCATTTGCTCATGGGATAGGTCAAGCAGTGCAGTTTATCTAAAGTAGCTTTATTTTACTGCTTTAAATTTTTTTTACACCAAAGAAGAAAGAAAGAAATTATACTCTCAAAGAAATGAAGTTAGGTCTGGCAGGAGCAAATCCCAAAGTATGGATGCACAGGACATGTTTTAGCAAACCCTGAAATTCAGATTTGACTGGCTGCTACTGCTGTAGCACAGTAACACAACTATGAATATTTCACAAAAGTTGAAAGAATTAGCGCAATTTTTAAGATTTGTTGAACGAAAAACAAATGTCAAAAAAATCTTCAATTTTTATGTGTTTGGTCAGATATTGAAAAGAAGGGGAGGAGATTAATGAACAGCAAAGATAATAAAGATAATAAGATAATAAAGATAATAAGACAATAAGATAATAAAGATAATGAGCATGGGAAGTCTGTTCTGCCATCTCTTAGTTCATACAAGTTTTTTGGATCCCTTTTACTCACTGGACACGTGTACACCATTCAAATCAGTCTCACTGTGAGACTTATTTTAAAGAACACTATGTGAAATTGAACTTGAACAGAAAAATAATGTAGTTCATTAAAGAACTCATCTGTGTACCAGTCTTGTTATTAAGCGAACCATTCAGTTTAATTTTTTTAATTTACAATGCCATTTTGGGATAATCAGAAAATTGAGTATTGCATACCACACTGCCATGCGTATGCTTTAAGATAATTAGATGCTCAATATCCGAGACTCCCATGAAGAAGAGTAGCCGTGAGCCTTAGTCTGTTTTGAAACTCAAAAAAACGTGATTGCATTTTCACTACTTTTTCTAACCACTTGACTTTCCCCCTCTCCTTTCCTGGCCTTTCTTCACCCCAGTTCAATTTTGGAGGTTGTTGCAATTTATGTTTGTTGTTGTTTGAATGCAGGGTTTATGAAAAAGATGCAAGAACACTGGGAATATCTGCCAGACCTGTTTGTGCTGTTTCAGAGAGCAGGGACCTGAGTGGTGGCAATTCTCTGTATTCTGCTTGATGACATCATCTTGGTGTAAATGTTTGTCTAAGGATTTCAAACGTACAGAAAAGCTGTTTAAATCAAAACACTGTCTTTACAACAAGAAAAAAAGTGTCATGATAAAGAAACAAAACAAATATGAACCAAGGTTCATCTACCGCAGACATCTGATTTAGGAGGTTGTACATCACAGTAAACTATACTTACAAAATACTGCAGTTCCGCTGAAGTCAGTGTAGTCACTGATCTACATCAGATGGAGAGCTGAACTGTGTTTAACACTTCATTGTCTAACACTATAGGAAACAGTTTTGATTTTCCTTTTGTTGAGTGTTTTTAGATTTCACCTTGCTCTCCAAACTGCCCTGGGACATGAATTCAGCAAGTGACACTTTGATTCCTCTAGATCCACCACTCATCCACTGATTTTAAAATTAATACCCAGAGCTGCATGGGAGAGTAACTGGAGAAAACTGTGGGTTTTCTTGAAGGCACACACCTTCCCACTGCTTGTTTCCCTTGCCACAGCCGCCTCTGCAGGTCTCTGCCATGGTGGGACCACTGTATGGGTTCCTGTTTCTTCAGTTAGACCCTTTTTGCCTGAAGCAGGCAAATCAAGCCGTGACACAAAAGGAGATGCAAAGCACAAAATAGGTTGGACTAAAAATATAAAAAGAAAATTGTGCTCTGCCAAGCTGTTTACACAGGAAACACCCCCTCCAGAAGACAAAATCCACCTCTCCGACTTTGCTACCAGCAAGCATCAGTCAAACTGGGAAGCAGATTTTGCCTGGGCTGAATATATCTGGCAGTGTCTGGTATCCAAATGAAGATGGGGCATGTTTACCTGTCCTCCCCCTCTGCTCCCAATTTGGAAGGCATGCAGGAGACTGCTGGAGGGTTTGAAGCGCTTTAGTAGCTTTCATGACACCCCTATCCAACTGGACTGCCAGGAGGTTTGAGCTTTGAGGGCATCACAGAAGATTTTGTGAACTTAGTGCAATTGCAAGTAAGGAATCTGGAGTGCCACATTTACCAAAGGGTGTATATCTCCTCTGTCACCACAAGCATGATGTTTTACTTTATGCTGCTTGTTTTTCTGTCCTGGCCTTTAATTTCTTTACATCTTAACTGAATTTCCTGTTGTGCTATCCAGAAAGTTTTATTTTATCAGGAACATAATAGTTTTACAACAGGAAAACCTTAAGGGACTATTTAACTACTTAAATGTGAGCTGCTTGAAAACGATTGCAAATCCTCCTTACCCAAAACATTCTACTCTGAATCTTAGTTCAGCACTAAGCTGTGTTTTACTGTCATACTGTACTGTCTTCATGAAAGCTGTGGTCAGGTAGTCTGATGTGCTGATGTTTTGGAGGTCCCAAATCTCCTGTCTGAACTGCGCATCCTCTGAGGGCTGCAAACTCTCCCCTGGCCAAGCCACGTGATGCAAGATGGGAAGCAGGAGAGTTTGGTTCATAGTGAATAACATAACCAAACAAAAATGCAGGTCTCATCAGACACTGTGACACAATAGCCATCGGGATCTTAGTATTGAGCTGACCTGACACAAAAGATTCAGTATGAGTTTAAAAATCAAATTGTTCTGCCCTTTTGGAGTCTGTTTTTGCTTACTTGTTTTCTTAAAAGGGTTTGAAATGAATGTTCAATTTTTTCATCACATTTCAGGATCATAACAAATGATGAAATATTGGTAAAAGTATAAGAGAGCTGAATAACCTTAATACTTTATTTTTAATAACCTCTGGCTTTTTGAGTTGTTTATATAAAGCTATGAGCAGTCTGAAATCACGTGGTTCATTGTCATTTGGTTAAGGACCAAAATGTGGTAAAAGTGTAAAAGAAATAACAAATTACATGCAAAGTGACAAACATACAGGCACACAAGTGTTAGCATCCTCTGTACGTGGGCGGGGGTGTCTGTGTGTGAGACAGCACACAGCCTCGCTGCTGGCCGGACCCATGAGCAGGAGCAGCCACAGTCGCATCCCTCAGGCTGGGATGGAGGGATCCCTGGCTCAGGGCACCTGGAAGGAGGAGAGCACAGGTCCTGGAGGTCGTAGGGTCTGGCAGCTCCTGTAGCATCGGCAGCAGTTTAGATTTAAACTCGCGTAGAAATTTCTCTGGAGAGATCCCATCTGGTTCTGTAATACAGACAGTATTAATAACAGCCAAAAGTGAAACACTACTTAACACCTTAGGATTAAAAGAGCAGAGGATAGCTATTAGAGCAAAAGAGTGTCACCTTGATGACAAATACAAAACAACATTTACAGCCTGGAAGGAAAACAAAAAATTACATTTAGTATTGTGTTTTGGTCCCCACAAGAATTCCACTGCTACTTTAACTAGACAATGTAGACTTTCAGTAAAATCCTTCGAGTCATAAAATGCCTCATTTAAAGAGAAAAAAATCAATAACTCCAACATCCTATGTGCTTTCACTTTGCTGAGTGTCTCCATTTAAATGCATATTTTGACTACAGCGCTGCCAAAGAGTACCAATATAACATTCCCTGTAGGGGGAATCACAGAAGAAAATTGTAACCTTTTGAGTGTGTAGGAGGTAGGGGGAGAGGGGAGGCAACTCTTCTACCATTTTTAAAGGAAATGACGTTCTCTCGCTGCCTAAATAAATGAACTTTACGGAAATAAAAATGTACTCTGGATCAGATTCTGACTTTGAAAGAAGGCATGAAAATAGATTAAAATCGAACATGCACTGAAAAATTAGGCCCTGGTATTAAGTAGCAGAAGTGTCAGCATTGTCTGCATGTTTGCATCTTTTATGTAAAGATAAGTAAGATGTAACTGGGAAAGGGCATCCAAAAAAAGACTGTAAAAAGAATGACAATAATTACACAAAGTACAGCTTAGTTACTTCTTCAGTTTAGAAAGCTAATCAGGGAGGGCACGTCATCACCCCACATGCCTCCTTAATAATATTAGTTATTTGTAATTTACTAGGGACTTGAGGAGTCCAGGAGATGCAAAAGCATTAATAGCCCCCGAACTCCCAAACTTTACAAGCCTAGGTATAAGGCAATAGATGGCAGTTTGCGAAAAAACAGATAGGACTACAAAAAAATGGTGTGGCAACATATGACGAAATGGTAAGCAGTACTTTCTGCTTATTAACAAGTCCACCATCATCAAGGTTCTGGTAAATAAATTGAAGATGTCTTCAGGAAAGCAACAGGGTGGTTTTGCGTATTCTTATGGGGAATTCTAGCTTGGTACACAAACACTGTCCTTACAGCAGGACTTTAGAATTTATATATGATGAAATGATCTACAAAAGCACTGTATGGGATCATACACCTTTTTTATGTACGGCTTTTCTACCAAAGATCCTGTTCTCCAATAGGGATTATTTATACCCTTATTCCTTCATCCCCATGCCCTACCCAACAGTCTGCTAGAAGCCCTGTGGAGGATTTTGCGTACCAGAGAGATAAGGAAATTAGCAGAAGACAAGTAATGTTTGCTTGCTGACTGCAAAAAATGACCTCTGTGACTAAAACTTCAGACAAACATAAGCACTAATGGGAAGGCAATTATTGACAGCTGAAGTGTGACTGAGGTACTCAGAAGACTTCAAAGTTGGTGCTTCCCTGGGCTCTGTGCTGCAAGAGCCCTGAGTACTCAGAAGGAGATTCAGAAACACGCAAGGACAAATCCCAGGCAGAGGAAATGCCCAAAGAGCTTTATCAGTTTCCACAAATTATAAGCGTGCTAACTGTCACATGCTAATGTGATTAAGTGTGCCGATGGTGAAACTTTTCAGATCTTCAGAGGATGTAACCGAGCTGAAACAGCAAGGATGAAATCCAACCCTGTGACTCAGAAAGTGAGGCTAAATCAGTTTACAGAGAACCCCGATCTGAAAGGGAAAGGTCTGAAATTACTTCTTGTGTCATGAGGAAATTAATTCTCCTGTCATGAGTTGGTTACAAGTGAGCTAGCCACTGCGAGGAGCGAGCTGAGGCAAGATGCCGAGTGTGCTGGACCTTTCAGCAGCATCTTTGCAATATGTAGCCCTGGCTTTACCACCTGCCTCTTCACTGTGGCGCACTGTTATTTACCATACATGTTGCATTGTGTTTGTCCAATACGCAGAGACTTTTCAAGCACCTTAACTTAGGGCCTTGCCTGTGCATTCATAAAGCGGGCTGCAAAGCCACAGCGGAGGCTTGGGTACTGCTGTGGGGTGACTCCTCCCTTGCTTGTGCCTCCCAAGTGGTACGTTTTGACATTACAGTCATGCTCCTGAGAGTTACTGCAAATTCCTCCCCAGCCTTCCCTTAACCTCCATGTGCTGCTGTGCCCCTGGAGGACATGAAGGCACTGGGCATTGTATGAATGAGACACAGCCTAGCCCACGCTGTGGACATTTTTGAGGGTGCTCTTTCGGCAGCTGAACTCCTCGAAGGTGCATATCTGGCTGCTCATAATCCTCTGCCATTTCAGAAGGTTGTCTAATGGTTGGGTTTTTTATATTTCTTTCTTTGCTACCTTTTTTTTTTTTTCTTTTTTTCTTTTCTGGATGATGCTTTGTCATGAGGGTTTTTTCTCTACTTCTGCTTTTTCATCCTGCCTCCCTTTCATTTATCAGGCCCTTAGCTGCTTTCGTGTCACATATTTCATTTCATTTTCTTAAAAATGGCATCCCAAAGTGTTCATCCAGGCTGCAAGTGCCAGTTTTTCAGTTCATCAGTAGCTTTGATCCCTCAGTCAGCTTCACGCACTGTGAACGAAAGGGACTAAAGTGTCTCAGCACAGTTCACATGATTCAATTTCACCTGAATAAAAGCAGCCCCTGTCCAGCCAAGATGCAGGGGATCTCCACTAGATATATTTATTTATTGGCACATCAGAAAGGTCTATCTTGAAGGAAAGCTACAGAAATAAGGATAACTGGGAGAGAGTAGAGAGAATAAAATAAATGCTGCTGCTTCGTTCTCAGCCCGTTAGTGTGATTCAGCAGTTCTCCGCACAAGGTCTGCGCACAAGGAAGAAAATGCTAAGACTGACTGAGACAAGGTGACTCCTTATGGGCAGGTTTTGCTCAGTCTGTGTATGCGTGATGCTTTCACCTGTGCCAGAAACCCAGCCATGGCAGAGAAGCTCTGTTACCCTTCCAGGTAAAGCTTTGCTGAATTTTTGGAAACTAAATTTATGTAAATCCAGCTCTTACGACTATGACTTTTAGTTAACCCTGTAATTACGTACGCTCATTAGGAATGACCTAGAAACAGCAGAATTGAATTTTAAAGCCAAAACTAAGCAAATGATAGTGATCTAACCAAAACAAAAGAATGAACAACAGTGACAAGAAAACAAGATTTTTCTAATGCTACCATTTTTAATAACCTAACTATGAAATAATTAAAGGGAAAAAAAATGAATAAGAATTGTATTCATTAATCACATTACATTTAATTAGTTGGCCATTTCAATAAATCAGGAAGCCACTTAGGTTGATCACAAGAACTTGGTGAACACTTGTTTTCAGAAATTGAGAATTTACTTATTTTACTAAAAAGAAACTTACCCTAAACTTTAGGTTAGCTTTGCACAAACTAAGGAAGAACTACGTATGGAAATCCAACCCTGATTGTGCTAACTATGCAGGGTTTTCCTTGGGTTTTTTAATTTGTCTTTCTTTTAACATTCATGCAGTTCATGTTGACTGCCCAGATACTCTGAAAGAAACCTATATCCATGTGAATGTTATCATTAATCTATTAATACACAATTAAAATATAGGAACCTAGACATTCCTTTTCATGCAGGATTTTTTAGTGCTGATGAATGTTGATATTATGTATGGATTATCTTGCCTTTTAAGCCGGAGTGAATCATTGGATCATCTAGCATAGGCTCTTATATAACCAAGCATAGGCTCTTATATAACCAAATACTAGTTGTCATCTACTTATCCTTTCCTTCAATTTATAACTTGATTAATCTTCTGAACTAAAAGAAAAGGTTAAAAGTACAGTAAAGACAAATACTTGCCTGGTTAACATGGCTGCAATGATACAACTTAGTGATTTTTTTAATTAAAATGGTTCATCTTTAATACCCGATCAGTAATTGTTATTGTGCATTTTTCAATGGATTGCAGACCTCTCCATAGTACTTAGCATTTTGTCCCCTTGAAGATAATTACAATTACTGTAATCATATCACTTCTACACAGTTCAAAAGATTGAATTCCTTAACTTTATCAGAATTTTCTTTCTTCCAGTCTTCAGTCTAATGTTTGGATTTTTAAGCAGACTTCTTTTTTAAAAAAATCTCTTATGACTGCAGATGCTATTCCAGAAAGGATCTCACCAATGCTATAAGGACACGTAATATCACCTTCTTAACTTGGTACTCTCTGTTTGGGTGGAGGGAGTAGGCAATCAGGAAGACATTAGGGAGGAATTTGTTTGTGAAAGGTGAAGGCATTTTTTCTTCACAAATAGCTGTGCAGTAACTCAGCCATCCCATCTCCTGTGCAAGAAGCAGCAAGGAATTCTCTCAGGCTAAAATCCTCTCCAGATTTACTTTGGAGAATGTATAGTTCCTCATGGCTTTCTGGAAGGGTCATTAAAATTCCAACTAATTAAAAAATAAAACTTAATTGAATCTGAAGTGGGCTAAGTCCCTAGTGACCTATCCCAAATGAGAAATAATGAGATTTTCTGAAATTAGCAGATGAAGCTGAGTCCCTTCCATGGAACTGCAGACTGAATAAGTACATTCACCTCCTCTACAAAGCACTGCATCATCAGGAACACTTGCTGTATTTTCCCTAAGTAGGAAGCAGGAACGAAGGGTAGACATTAAAAGAAAAGAAAGGCAATATTCTTTTCTGCTTTGTAAAGTATCCCTCTAATGTATTGAGAGGGTCTTTTTTCTCTAATGATTCAGTACACACAACAGAAAATTCACCAGACAAAAAAAATATTTCTGAAGAGCCAGCAGACAAGGCATGGTTTCTGTGATACCAGTGAGACTTTTGCCATTGATTTTAATGGCACTAGAATCTCACCTTCAGGAAAGATCACTTGTACTTTCTTTCTTCACTCTTAAAAACATTATTTGATGAAAGACAATTTAGAAATTATTTGGGCAATGGAGTTTCTATTGCTTTAGAATGCAATCATTGACAGCATAGAAAGTTCCACTGTCAGAAACATTTTACTTAAATTTCTTGTATTAATTTCATCTTGCTATTCTCAGTAAGTGCCACATTACCATCTTAAATCAACCAGGAGATCTTACATAGAATTTCCTTGAAGAAAAGCAGTCAATACCTTTCATCCCCAGGGATGTTGTTGGGTTTAGGGATACTCTGAATTGCATGTACCTAAATAATGTGTCTTTGTTTAAAATGTAACCAGCTACCATTAATTTTACAAAGCACTGTCTTAGTACAGCTTTACTGAAATATTTTTCACTATTGTGTTTTCTTTAGGACACAACTAAGTGAAATATCCAAAAGATTTCTATATAAGATAAAATTATTCCTGAAAGTCTATTAATAATCCCATGGCAAAAATTCTTCATTGTAAGGATCATGATAAAATCCTCTAAAATTCTCACATAAGCTTCAACCACTTCACTTTTAAATGTACAAATGTGTATTAAAATCTTATTTGTCCAAAATGGATGATCAATCCAGGTACTGAGATTCAGATGCTTTTAAAAAAGACAAATGAATGGGATTTCAATCCAGTAGAGATCTTGATGTCATGTCTCTGAATCTGCTACAAAAGGCCTTTGCAAGAGTTTCAAACAGTAACATTATATACTGCAAATGCTGAGTTTCAATTTCACCAGTTATTCCTTTAACATATAGCTGTGCCTTCAAGACTGTGCGTCCCGGCACATGTATGTATGAATGCACTGGTGATGAACCTACTAGTATTACAAGGAGGATTTCCAAAATGGCCTGGCAGCATAAATTAAGGTATCCAGAGTCTATTGGAGAACAGACTTTCATATAAGTCACAACCCCTCAAATGAGATACTCAGACCTGAGCCAGTAAATTTGGAACACAAAAGCATAAAATTCTACTATTCAAGCAAAGCACCTGGATTTTTATCTTGGAACCAGTCTGAAACCAGAGATGGTTGTGCTGCTAGGCAAAGATGAAACTTTGCCTGAATTCCAGGTGGAAGTGCTTGCAGACTCCCGTGCAAAAGGAGAAATTTGTCCTTTAGTCAAAAAAAGTGCTTGGAGAGTGCAGCTTGTGCCCTTTAATTACCTGAGAAGGAGTAGACCAGCAGAAGCTGAGGTTTTGGTGAAGCTAGAGCTAAATGGTTGAGACTTACATAATGAGAAAGATTTTTTAGTGCTTTACCTTCAATTCCATAATTATGCTATTTTGTACTTCTTCAGTCGAAAGGCTGAAGAGTTATTCTGCCAATTACTCAGGATTATTGGAGTTCTCTGTCTGTCTCTTTCTCTCACTAATTTAGGTTAAATTTTCTGAGTAAGAGATAATGCCTCAGGCTTGCTCCTGAGATGGAAGGGATAAGATATTTAAAGTTTATCTTGGCCCTCCAGGTATTACAGTAATCCACTCTAATGCATCCTTGAGGGCTGTGATTGCTTCATTCCTTTGGTAACTTAAGATAAGTGATATTATATCACCTAATGAAAGTATTTTTATCTAACTTTCTCTCTTTTACCAAAAGTCAGAGAACTCAAGACAAAGTCAAAGATGGTAAGAAAAAGGCAGAAATACTAGACATTTTCTGTGACACATGTTTACATTCTTTTTGAGACCAATTAATCTTCCTGTGATGCTGCTGTACAACGTTATAATCTATATATGTTGACTAACAGCATAACTAAGGCTAATAGTCTTCAGCACATGGTGCTTGAACAATAGAGAAAAATCAAAAGGAGAACAGCAGAGCAAATGCGTAGCATGGGTAAAGAACTAACCCAGTTCTTTTAATTCCCTGTGGAGATACTTGCATTTGGAAAGAAGCAGACTAGATCAGGCATGTGATAGCTATGAAAAAAAGAAGAAAAAAAGAGAATGGGGGAAAAAAAAAGAAACTCCAAAACATTCAAATGATGAAGAAATTGAGGGTGGCAGGATCAGGAATCAAGAGATAGTTGGGGCAGGACCATTGCCTCTTCATCCTTAAGCCCCTGTGTGTATCCTGTAGGCTGAAGAAAGAATTACCTTTAAGGAAGATATTTGAACCCAAACAAAGGGAAAAGTTTCAATACTGATTACATAGGCAAATTTATAAGTATCTGCAAGATACAGCATTTAAGGTGAACCAGATTGGTGATAACAAGGGCTGGAGTATCAGCAGAGCAAAAGAACGGCATCAGCTGTGACTTGGAGAGAAGAGAAATATAGGAGCACTGATGACTCAGAGAAGCTGCATTTGACACCTATAGCAAGAAGAAAGGGTCCCTTTCATCATTGTGGTGAATCAAGAGGAAGATGCAATGGCATTGTAAAAAATGTGAGTAGAAACGAATTGTTCAGTCAAGGCCATGGAGTGTAAGGCTGAGTTAGTAAAGGACTGAAACATATGAGACTCTAGCGTGAATTAATTATGGTGATGAGGGCAGATATTAATTATGATAGAAGTACTACGATTCAGGATGGAGTTGCCTTTCAAATGGACAGTGTCACCGATTATTGCACAAAGGTTTCTCTTTACTCATGTTCTACACACTGGAATGGTAGGAAAGACCAAGGCTTGGATGTGGACCAGCATTTCTAAAGCAAGGAAAAACTCTAGTCTCCTGAATCAATGCTGATGCAGAAGCATTAGAGGTCTTGTCTCCAGAGACACTTGGGATGCAGATGCAAGTCACTGCAAGCAGCATTATAGAAAATCATCCTTCACTTACATGATGTGAAGGGTGGGAAGCTGGTGTTTATCACTGACCACAGAAAAGTCATTTCACTTATCTGCTCCAATATATTTTCCACCTCTTTCCTCACTTGAGCATTTAGACTAAACTGTTCATAGTATGAACTGTCAGATGTTGTCGTGCATGTGCATGTGTGCACACACTCTCATGTCAAATAGGACCTAGGTTTCAGTTCATTTTTGTTATGTGAACCAAGTATGAAATAACATTTGCACACAATTCTCTTTCTGATAGGGTGTGCTGGGGGCAGTTTTCATGCTTTGCAGACACTGACATCTCAGTGACACATAGGAGACTTTTCACAACAGTGTGACAGTACAGAACTAGCAGGGCTATGACACGTGTTTAATGAAACTGTGAACTCAAGGAAGGATTTATAGCTGCCATTGACTTAGTGCAAACTAGAATTCATTGTGTGTGGAGTTGTAAGTTAGTGCTGGAGTAATGGTAATAAATCAGGTGTTTAATGTCACATTATACTTTTCAGACAAAAAGAAGAGAAAACACAAGGTGTAGTAATTCCCAGAGGAAGGACAATAATACTGCTGAGAGCTGAAGCCATGAACATCTGAATGCAGCTAGGTGGCTTGTGCCCAGCCAATTGCTCTTCTCCGTATCAATGCCAACGCACACGTGAATGCAGCACACAAGCTGGCATCTTTCTGGCAGCCTCTCCACCGAATGAATGCGCTGCAGGAAAGTGCTGTGTCTGCATGAAAACTGAATAACAGCCTGTGGTTCATGGTGTTGTCACTGTCAGGAAAAAACCACGCACACTGTTTCAGCAAAGCACTGAAATGGTCCAGCCAGTAAAGTTGGTAAAAGAAACATTTAAAAAGTGGTTCAAGTAATCCTATCCCTTTGTATTGGGCCAGAGGTCAGCATGTACTTTCCATGAAGGATGTGAAGAGCTTAAATATTCATAATTTTAGAGCCTTGTGGAACTGTCAGCTCTCTCAGAAGATCATTACTTGAAATCAATTGATTTTGAAGAAAATGGAAGCTGGGGTTCCCCATATGCCAATTCATGCATGAATGCACCTTATTGCAGAGTCTGAGAGATTCAGGTTAGCAGTGAGAAACGTGCTTGTTTAGTGTGGCAGGCTGCTGTCTTGTTATCATACTTCTGCTAACGTTCCTAAAGGGAGGGTATCTTTCTCAAGATGAAGATTAGAAAATGGCCCTTGTGAAGCAAAGGTTTTAGCACCTGAAACAGGATAACTTCTCAGTCTTGGAAGGCAAAGATGCACAGGGGGGTGGGAAGGAAGCATACTGCTCGTAACGAATCATGTCTATTTTACTAACATGCAACAGCTGATGAATTGTACCTCAGCATGGCAGATGTGGATTATCTAAACTGAAAAGAGTTTATGGCCTTTGTAATGGGTTGAAGACTATTCAAAAGCAACACTTAAATAAGTGAGACTTTGGCTGTATCTGCCCATCTCTTGGGGAGCATCCATAGATAGAATTGTGCAGAATTGTGAGTCCACAGTCTCTCCACGCCACCCCAAGATGTTGGGTGGTCAGAGCAAGTGCCTGATCACCCAACGCCATGGCACCAGTGGCAGCTGGAGAGGAAGGTGAGGCACGGGGCTGGACTGGGGTGAGCATGAAGTCAGTGAATGTCACAGAACAGAGGTGAAAAGCTCTAGATGGTTGAAATTCCTATCTACCCACTACACCCCTCCCACTTAATAAATAAATTGTAAATTTTAAGTCAGTGGGTAGTGTGGGTCTGTCCTTTCAGTGATCTCACCTCTAATTTCCCTTGTGACATCCTAGCTGAAAAGTCATGCTGTGACATCAGTGCTGAAAAGATGTATTTTTCTCCTGGAGACTGCAAAATACTGGGGAAAGCTTACAGAGTGGCTGGAAACTGATCTCGTTTGAAGAGACGCAAGCTCTGACAGAAAAGCAAAACCTGTCATTGAAATAGCATGGTACAATAAATACGAGTTCATTTTGCAAGTCTAAAATTACCCTACCTCAGACCTGGAGTTTCCCAGTAAACTTCAGAAAACTCATAGTAGTGGGTGAGTAAAGGGACAATTGGTCAGTTAATGGGAACCATGGATGGGAAGCATCTATCTAATGTGCCATTTAGTTTTCATGGTTGCATATAAGATTACATACAAATTACCTTGCTCTTCTTTAAGCAAATAAATTATTAATCATTAAGCCGCACTCTTTTATATTTACATTTAGTTGCAGAACCTTTAATCTTCCTGAATCTTTCACATTTCCTCTTTAAAATACTTATGGTTGGAACAAATGCTTGTAGATTCTCTTTAAAACACACCATTTATCAAAGCAATTAAGGCAGATGTCTTGCTAAAAGAAATGTAGAGGGATTAAATTCATAATTAGGTGGAGATAATCTTTGAGAGGGAAAGAGAACACTATATAGTGCTGAAAGGAGAAGATTTATCCATTATTTTAGGAATATTTAGCTGAAGACGAAATCAAATGATGAGATCTTAGTGACCAAAATGTGAGTTACATTGGAGTTTTGCAAAATCCTCAGTGAAATTTAACAGAAAATGTAAAAGAAATTAATGCTTAGCTACTAAAACACATATTATGAAAGTTTAATGTGCAGGTATAAAATGGCTGGCACATGTTTTCCTACTGTTTAAAGCTGCAGTGTCTATCTCAGGTCTATTTCTAAATATAGAAAAAAACCCATGATGAATCTAATGAAAATTAATACAAGGATGCTTGATTTTTATTGAAAGGCCAAGAAATTTGAAGTTAACATTTCCAACTTTAGGTTATGAAGAAAGGAGCTTATACAGCAGTAAATTTCACTCTCAAAACATTTCTGTGTGGAAATTGTCTACCCCTAGAGACACTGCGTAACTTCAAAAAACATAGAAAGAAACACAAATTGACCTTTATAATCACATATCAAAGCTTGCTTTACAAATCTCTAATTCAATAACATGGATAAAGCAGTCATGCCTCACTCCTCTCTAAACACTGATCCTTCAAGACTTTGAGGGACTCCTGCTTACTCAGGGTTGAAAAAACATGATTCAATACCATAAAACCTTAGCTCCTTGAGGGACAGTGGGTTCTTTTCCTTCACATACTGATCTTGGCTCAGATAATAAACTTATTTTCCTCTGATGCAAAAAGAAACTGATATTGTGGCCCCAAATAGTTGTAACTAGTTTCAAAAGACATGCTGAAATACATTGGGCAAACAACTTTCTCAGGTATTTTTTTAAGTCCTCAAAAAAATTAACGTCCTCTGCTTTCACTTCATTCCGTAGCAGCTTTACCAATAAATTTAGAGTATGAAACATTGCATGCTTATACGCTTGCTATTCAGCAGTTGCTGCCCTTAGTTAATAAATGAAGGGAACTAACGGGATACAGATATTTCTCACTAATTAAGGTACTGTTAAGTATGACTGCCATAAAGAAGAAAGAGAATAGAAGTCCTGGTAATCGGCCAATACAGAAAAACTGATTATAAAAAACTGCATTATCAATGTGAAAGCGTCTGAGAAGTTAATTGAAAACCATCTGTTTTCTCCACTTTTGTGCAAAGTTGAATTTCAGACTATAAGCTAGTCTTCAGGATAAAAATTGTCATTCACCATTATTACTTCTTCTAATTTCAAAATTTTACGTATTAGAAACCTACAGCTAAACACGAAACCTTAACAGAAATGTGCCAGGGCAAACATTGGGTACACTATATTTCACCACAGTGTGATTTTTTCTGGTTGAGTGCTAAACACTAGGCAACAGGAGTTTTATATTGGACACAGTGACATGTCCTTCACTGTAGTGTTATGAGTTGTTGCTAATATAACTAAACTCAACAGCAAATAGTGTGTAGCGCTCTGAATTAACTAAATCCATATTTATTTATTTATTTATTTTAAACAAAGCCAAATATTGTGGCATTTACAACAAATCTCACATTCACATCATGCAATTCCTTCCCCCCCAATAAATAAACCTTTAAAAATACATTAATCCTCTAAACAAACACAAACCCTCCTCATTCTGTTGAGGTTTTTTTGGTATATTTAATATAATGCATGTTTGATCTTAAATAAGTGGAGAAAATAATGGCAAAATAATGGAAAATGTTCAATTGCCAAAAATATGTTGTGCTGGCAGAGAGCAGGAATTACCGTCTTGGCTTTAAAATTCTGTTTTATTGTTTTTACTACTCTCTGTATGTATTCTAAGTTTGGAATTTAAAGCTGTTGGTGTCAAATAGGTCAGTCAAGTTATATATTACTACCTTTCAAATAGGAATTAGTTCCTATTTACTAATGATATTCTCCTTAATGGTAAGGACATAGAAGGGAGGTTTTTCAAAAGCACCTCATTCCTTGCAAAGTCCCCTGGTTGTTGGAAAGCTGACATGCCTTTTGCAGCAGCACGGTGTCTTCTCAGAGGAGCTCTGACCACCACAGATGGAGAGATTTGGAGCATTTGTGCACACAGAGATGAGCATTTTTATCAACAGCAGGAGCTCACAGCTTACAAGGGATGGGTGAGAAATGTCATAGCTTTGGTATGAGTTCAGCCCTTGAAGGTCCTTGTTCTGAATGTAAAGATTTTGGCATACTGGCTAGACTAGCACAGGGCAAGTCTAGACAAAACAAAATAGCATATATCCCCTTCGTAATGCTGGGGGGTGTGTGGTGTGTGTTCTTCTGCTATGTGCTAGGTTGCTTGCAAATGCGCTCCTATGAATGACAAATTCCAGGTTAGGGTCAAAACCTCCCATTGGAGAAGCATCTCTGCATCATGCCCTGTTTAGGAAAGCAATTTTGAATAAAAATGTACCAATGTCAATAAAATCTAACCTAGAGAATCAAACCCTTATATTTGACAAAAGATCTTACTTTCTGGGCCAATTTTCATTCTGTTGTATTTGTCTTGCCATGTGGAGGTGTTTTCCGCATGGCTTTAGTGCTTTGCACTGGGTGGCTGTCAGAGCAATGGAATAGGAAAACAAATGTCTGAGCTGATAGCATTACAGAGGTGAGCTGCAGGCTAGCTGCATTTTTGCATGCCACTAGTGTTTTAACAGAGCCCTGTGAGTGACAGTCGTTTTTCAATCATTAACCCAGTTAGATTCTTGGGAAACTTCTATTTTTAATAGCATATTGTAACCAGGTCTCTTACACTGGCTTATTATGTTTTAAACAGGTTAATCTATACTGTGAGGCCTTGTGCAAAATTAAGTCTCATCATTAGCACGATCCTCATTTCTCCGGTGTCAAAATAACAGTAGGTGCTGTGGAAATGTGTGGTAAGTTCTACAGGAAGCCTGGCTGAAATTGGTACAGAGCTATCGTTCTGCTGTTTAGCTGCCATTTATTTAATTTTATGCTTAGTCAGACTTCTTGGAAGCAGAAGGGTGTTCCTTCAGGGACAATTTCCAGGAGCACAGTACAGCAAATATACCTCGGACCTGCCACTTATTTGTTATTAGACATGTTCATAATGTGCCTAAAATCCCCTTCAGAATGCCTTAAGTATGCTGAGATGTAGCACTGGCATCCTTAGAGAAAACTCCTGACGAAGGTGAGAGTGGTGGCAAACAGTACATCCTGCCTACGTGTGCACTGCTGAGGACACAGAGGACCTTTCAGTTGCAGCATAAGTAACTGCTGATTACAACTGGAAAACCTTCTGTTTTCCCAGTAAAAAGCACGATATTTCCAGCTGCACCTGGCCGTGACAGTGTGAGTCAAAATCCACTCTTGGCATCCTTCCCTAGCATGTTGTAAACAGAAAATAATAGTAGGGAGTGATTCCTTACCCTTAACTATCACTTAAATGGAAGAACATGAATGGAGCATCACACTTCCTACAGACAAAATGATATCTCATATTTCAGACTGTTGCAAGAACTTTTGGGTCACCCTCCAGAAATGGAGTAAGCCACAAATGAAATAATCAATTTTTGTTTGGAGAGTAACAATTTCCCAAGGACAGTTTATAGGGAAATCCATTTGCATTTCACAGGTCAATGGGCTTTAGAAATTTCACAGATTAAAAAAAAAATAATTTAAATGAAACCTTGATTATATATTCAGGATATAGAAAAAGACCTTGATGATAGTTTTATAAGGCCATATTCTTGAACTTTTGGGAGTGTTTTTTCTTTTTTTCTTTGTAAATAGCTGTAACTATGACATGGTAGACTTGAAGAGGGATGTTTTGTAGTTCAATCACAGGACTTGATCCATAAGGCCTTTTCTTCAGTTCTTGGGGCTGGTATGCTCAGAGCAAGCTTAATCTCTCTGTTTCAGTTTCTCATCTGTGAAACGGAGACGAAAAATTTCCTTCTTATATTCTTTATCCACTTGGTTTTGTGAGCTCTGAAGAATAGCAAATGTCTTTTGCTTTGTGGATAAGCAACATGCTGTACAATGCAGCCTTGAATTTGAATGAGTTTCTTGCAGCTCAGGAAGTTCTTGTGAAGTGAGGAAATTCACTGGCAACTGCAGTTCACTCTCTTCAAAATTGAAATAAAAAGCATAACTATAATACAAGGTATTAATATGGTTTTACTGCCTTATACAGCAATGCAGTTCAATACACCACAGGATCTTTATTACTGCAGTTCAACTTGATTTCCATAGGCAGATGATTCTCTCCACATGGAGCTTGATCAGGATAAAATAATTTATTTACAGTGTTGCTTCTTGAGTAAATTCTTTTCTTCATATTGTGGATCCCACTGACAGATAAGGTCAGGTTCAGCACATACGGAGACAACAATTTAAAAAATAAATAAATCTTACTTACTACAAATTCATGGGTCATAAGAGAAAAATAAGCTGAATTTTCTTTATTCTTTTGTTCTTTCTTTATTCTTTCTTTAATCCATGTGTATTGTTATCCAAGGAGAAGGGGAAATTCTTTCTGTTTTAACTTAGGCTACCTAGTAAGACTAAGTGCTTTTGGAGACTGTTGTGTGGGTTGCAGGACTAATGTTTGCCACTGGCTAACTGGCATATGAGCCTCAGGAAATGGAATATACATTCTTAATTTTGTCTTCATTCTCTTTGCCAGGGTGCAAGATTTTTCAAAATGATTCTGCCCAATTCAAATTACAGATTGGATTGTTTGAACAATAAGACAGTAGAAGGTATGAGATGAAAGTGATTAAAGAAACAGGATATATGTTACAAGAATATCTCTTATTTCATGAAAACACATCACAATATGAATCTTTAATGCAACCAACCTTAAGTCTACTGTATTAACACAGAATAAACTTGCACTTCAAGTTGAATGTGTGGCAGAAGAATGGGGCTAATTCAAAAGTCAGACGTTTAAGTCTCCTATAGTCTAAAAGCAGAGTAATGAAACGGACATTATGGAATGTGATCGCATATTACCTTAGTATTGTGGGGAAATATAAACAAAAAGAATTGGTCTTATTAATAATGAGCCTATAATTGGTGATACAGATTTCAGAATACAAAATCAGTGAGAACATATGGTCGCTTCTCTACAAATGGAACGCTGGGAGTAATCACCAAGCAGCAAAATCTATTAGCGTCGAGATGTTTTAGATTTTGTATCTGGCATGCTCAGATATGTCCTATTCCATAATAAACACTATGTTAAAAAACAAGACAAAGGTCCATCATTTTTAAGTATACAGCAACACCACTTATCAAAATGAACTTATAGAACCTTTACGTTGCGAAATTTTTTTTTAAGACAGACTTGGGTAGGGGAGTCTTTTACTTTTTAAGGCATCATCAGTCTCAGTAAAAAGGGGAGGTTACCATTGTGAACAATCTGTCTGTGCTGGACTCATCTACTGGTGCATCTAGTATCCAGGGATGAATTACTTCACTCACTCTCAGTGCTGTTCTCTGAAAGCACCAAAATTAATGCAGAAATTTCACTCAATGAAACTTCCCAGCCAGACTAGTTGTCAGCACTGTGTTTATTGTTTCTTCGTATAAATGTTCAAATTGGATAACTTGGGGACTTATTTTTTTCAGCATCCTAAATGAGCATATTGTGTATAACAATTTTTCATATGTTCTTGAATCAGCAGACTGCCTGTTAATTGCCTGAAGTATTCCCAAATTGGCCATTAGGAGAAAGAACTTCTGCAATACTTTCATTTCCCCCCTCGCCTGTTCTCCATGTCACCAGCCCTCAGCTGAGAGATGAAGTGCCAGAATATTCTCATTTTGTGGCATCTTTCAGTTCTCCACCTGGCAGGCCAGACATCAACACATTAGGTGCCTTGAAAATACTCTCTAAAATATTTCTTCCCCAATGAGTCTGTAAAAAAATGTAGTGCCTTGTTAGAGACTAATTGTATCTGCCAGGTAACTGCACCACTGAAATTTTCCAAAAAACATTACCCATATGTCAAGGTATTCCCTGAGCTCCCTGCTTAATAATAAAATCTCTTATTACATCCCTGCTAATTGAGGATACTGTGCATCAATACAAATGTGCTACCTACTGGTAGTAGCTTTCAGGGGCAAGATTCAAGTAACACACTTACTGTCTGCAAGAATTTCATTCCTTCTTCCTTCTTTGGCATTATCTGGGCCACGGAGACCTTATCCCAGCTATAGCTTTTAAGTCACTTTAGGGACAGTAACTGTCAGTGGCCCTTTACCACTCTTCTCAGCTGTACAGGAATTGTTCCAGAAGAATGCGTTTTGGCTGAGGTAGCCTGATTTGAGTACATGCCTCCGATACACACAGCGTTACTATAGTTAGGGCCTGTTTAAAAAAAAACCCCACCCATCTTGCTACAGGCAATATTGTGTAGCTTCACTATGGAATGAGTGTGAGCATCAGGAGAGAACAGCAATATTGAGAATGCTAATTTCAGCCACCTGGTAAAATTTTATCCTCTACTTCCTCTCACCCTGCAAAAAAAGTACTTAAAATCAGAAAAAGTTTTGCAGCTGCCACAGTCTCTCCCAATACACCTACATTGCTACTACCCCTGACACTGCCCCAGCTAAAATAAGAGGGGTGAATCTATGAAAAAGTCTGCTTCTTTTTGCCCAAATGGTTCATTTTAACCCCTTTTTCTGTCAGGCTGAAGGATGCCCTTATAATTTTAGTTGGAAAAAAATGGCATTTAATGCATTCAGGCAATTTTATGCTCAGCAGCCTGATGTTGCAATATAAAGAGCAGGGACTCTGAACCTCTGAATCTTGAGGCAGCTCTATGGAGCCTGTTCATAATTACATGCCTAATTGACAGTCACAAGAGTCACATGGTTTGGCCTTCATGTGCATACTTTCTAGCTATAGGGGACTTGTAGTGTGAGGCAGAGATATTAATGCCCTGTAGTAACAAAGTACTATTTTATCTCTGGTTTTGTCAGGGGAGCCAGCATTAAAGTGCAAATATCTGTATAGTAAAATTCCCAAGAAGCTACCTCTAAACCATAATAGATAGAAATTTGGTGGAGTTGTGCATTCACCTTCCTGAGTGGACAATGTTTTATCCTTGCAAATTTCCTTGCTAACAATGGATGTCCTCATGACTGAAAAGGTGGCAAATGCACGTATTTGCCCTCCTGTAGTTGCATATTTGAGTGACAGTACCTGGGACCCAAGCTCTTCCACATATTTGAAGTAACATCCAAATTAAATAACCATACCCGAATGTTGCAAGAAATCTGTGGCCACCAAGGAACATCATGGTTTTAACTCAGATGCATATTACAGCCTTTGTTACTTTGCAGCAGCAGTTGGATGCAACTGGACTTTCCCCATGCACTAGTACATCCTCCCGGTGAGCATTGCTGGTAGAAGAGATAGAACTTTCAGTTAAAGATTGCTTAGTATTTGCTTTAAAAGATCCAGTTGTCAGTTGCTGTTTTGGTCAGAACATTCACATATTGGGTCTCTGCTGCAGCATTACCCTTCTCTTAGAGATTCAACTCTGACAGCTCAGATACTTCTGTGTATAAAATTAGAGTAAAGTAGCTTGTTTTGTTCATGTAAAAAGAAGCATTAAACTTATTTAAGTATCCTTTTTTTGGTGTGTGTTTCCTTGCTTTCAAATAAGACTTTGAAGTTTATCTGGGGTTTGAATATCTTCACAGCTGAAGACTCCATAAACTTTGTGGGGAACCTGTTCCAGTATTTTATCACTCTCACAGTAAAAAATCTATTTTTCTTATGTTCATATGGAATTTTCTGTGTTTCAGTTTGTGCCCATTGCCTTCTATCCTGTGACTGGGCACCACTAAGAAGAGTTTGGTTCCATCAGCTTTACTCCCCCCATCGAATATTTATTTATATGGATATATATATAAAAATTTTATAAATATATATATTTAATATATATGCTTTTATATATATTATATATACAAATATATATCCTCCCTGAGCCTTCTCTTCTCCAGGCTGAACACTCCCAGCTCTCTCAGCCTCTCCTCATATGAGAGATGCTCCAGTCCCTTCATCATCTTTGTGGTCCTGCACTAGACTTGCTTCAGTATGTCCATGTCTTTCTTGTACTGGGGAGCCCAAAACTGGAACCAGCAATCCAGACGTGTCTCACCAGGGCTGAGCAGAGAGGGAAGATCACCTTCCTCGACCTGCTGGCAACAGTCCTCATAATGCAGCACCAGGAGGGGCTTTCTTTGTCATAAGGGTGTATTGCCAGCTCATGGTCAGCTTGCTGTCCTAACAAGACCCCCACCTCCTGCTCTGCAGACCTGCTTTGCAGACGGTCAGCCCCCAGAGCATACTTGTGCCTGGGGTTATTCCTTCCCAGGTACAGGAATTTGCATTTCCTTTTGTTGAACTTCATGAGGTTCCTGTCAACACACTGTCCAGCCTGTCCAGGCCCTTCTGAATGGTGGCACAATCATCTGGTGTATCAGCCCCTCCTCCCTCTGCAAACCTGTTGAGGGTGCACTCTGTTCTATCTTCCAGGTCATTAATGAAGAGGTTAAAGAGTATATGAATCCAGTATTGATCTGTATTGGGTTTGCGTGGCAAGGTTGTGGTAGTGGGGGAGGGCTACAGGGGTGGGAAGCTTCCCCTATGTCTGATAAAGTTAATGCCAGCAGGTTCCAAGACGGACCCGCTGCTGGCCAAGGCCGAGCCCATCAGCAACAGTGGTAGCACCTCTGGGATAACATAGTTAAGAAAGGGAAAAGAAGTTACAGGGGAGTGGCAGTTGCAGCGAGAGAGAGGAGTGAGAAGATGTGAGAGAAACAACTCCGCAGGCACCAAGGTCAGTGAAGAAGGAGGGGGAGGAGGTGCTCCAGGCACCAGAGCAGGGATTCCCCTGCAGCCCGTGGGGAAGACCATGGTGAGGCAGGCTGTCCCCCTGCAGCCCATGGAGGTCCATGGTGGAGCAGATATCCACCTGCAGCCCGTGGAGGACCCCACACGGGAGCAGGTGGATGCCTGAAGGAGGCTGTGATCCCGTGGGAAGCTCGCACAGGAGCAGGCTCCTGGCAGGACCTGCGGACCCATGGCCCCATGGAGAGAGGAGCCCAGGCTGAAGCAGGTTTGCTGGCAGGACTTGTGACCCCGTGGGGGACCCACGCTGGAGCAGTCTGTTCCTGAAGGACTGCACCCCATGGATGGGACCCACGCTGGAGCAGTTCGTGAAGAACTGTAGCCTGTGGGAAGGACTCATGTTGGAGAAGTTCATGGAGGACTGTCTCCCATGGGAGTGACCCCACTCTGGAGCAGAGGAAGAGTGTGAGGAGTCCTCCCCCTGAGGAGGAAGGAGCGGCAGAAACAACGTGTGATGAACTGACCCAAACCCCCTTTCCCTGTCCCCCTGCGTCACTCGGGGTGGGGAGGAGGTATAGAGAATCAGGAGTAAAGTTAAGCCTGGGAAGAAGGGAGGGGTGGGGGGAAGGTGTTTTAAGATTTGGTTTTATTTCTCATTATCCTGCTCTGATTTGACTAGTAATAAATTAAACAAATTTTTCCCCAAGTCAAGTCTGTTTTGCCCGTGATGGCAATCGGTGAGTGATCTCCCTGTCCTTATCTCGACCCACAAGACTTTCGTTGTATTTTCTCTCCCCTGTCCAGTTGAGGAGGGGGAGTGATAGAGCAGCTTTGGTGGGCACCTGGCATCCAGCCAGGGTCAACCCACCACAGTATCCCTGGGATACACCAGTAGTGTCTGGCCTCCAACTTGACTTTGTAATGCTGATTACAACCCTTTCAGCCCAGCAGTTCAGCCAGTTTTCAATCCGCCTCAATGTCCTCTTATCTAGGCTGTACTTCATCTGTCTGTCAATGAGGATTTTACAGGAGACAATGTCAAAAGTGTTACTAAAGTCAAGACAGACAACATCAACTGCTCTCCCCTCATCCACCAAGCCAGTCATTTAATTGCGGAAATCTATCATCAGGTCGATTAAGAGCAATGTTTTCTTCCTAAATCCATGCTGACTACTCTGGATCACCTTCTTGCCCTTCATGTGTTTGGAAATGCCTTCCAGGGTTAGTTTTTCCACCACCTTCCCTGCAATTGAAGTCAGGCTGACAGGTAGTATCCCAGATCCTACTTGCCCTTCATGAAGATAAGAGTGACATTTGTTCTTTTCCAATCCTCAAGAACGTCTCCCAGTCACCGCCGCCTTTCGAAGATAATTGAAAGTGGCTATGCAATGACATCAGCCATCTCCCTTAGCGCTCATGGGTGCAGTCAACCAGGCTTCATGGACTTGTGTATGTCTGCTTTGTTTAAGTGCTCCCTAACACGATCCTCCTCCACTGAGAGTAAGTCTTCCTTGTTCCAGACTTTCCCTCTGGTGTCAGGGGTCTGGGATTTCTGGAGACTGGTCTTAGCAGTTAAGACCAAAGGAAAGAAGGCATTGAGTACCTCAGCCTATTCTGTGTCTTTTGTCACCAGGTCCTCTGCCCCATTCAGCAGCTAGTCCACATTTTCCCTAGCAACCTTTTTGCTGCTGATGTACCTGTACAAGCTTTTTTTGTTGTCCTTCATGTCTCTTGTGAGATTCAACTCCATGTGGGCCTTAGCTTTCCTAACCCTGTCACTCCAAGCTCAGACAGTATCTCTATATTCCTCCTAGGTTACATACCTCTGCTTCCACCTCTTGTACCCCTCAGTTTTATGTCTGAGTTTAGTCAGGAGTTTATTGCTTACCCATGCAGGTCTCCTACCACCTCTGCTTGACTTCTTATGTGTGGGGATGGACCTTTCTTGAGCTTGGAGAGGATGGTCCTTGAATATCAACAAGATCTCATGGACCCCTCTTCTCTTTATGGCCGTATCCTATGGGATTCTTCCAAGCAGATCTCTGAACAGGCCTATGTCTACTTTCCTGAAGCCCAGGGCTGTGGTCTCACTTTTTGCTCTGTTCCACACTTTCAGGCTTCTGAAGTTCACTGTCTCGTGGTCACCCCAAAGTTCTGTTCCCAGCCAATCCTTCCTTGCTGTCAGTAGGAGGTCCAGTAGTGTTCCTCTCCACATTAGCCCCTCAGGAAGTTGTCAACAATGCACTCCAGAAACCTCTTGGATTGTTTGTACCCTCCTGTGCTGTCCCTCCTGCAGATATCAGGGTGGTTATAGTTCCACATGAGGACCAGGGCCTGTGACCGTATGGCTTCCTCCAGTTGTTCGAAGAAGACCTCTTCTACCTCACCTTCCTGGTCAGGAGGTCTACAGCAGATAGCCACAACAATGCCACCCATGTTGGTCTGCTCCCTAATCCTGACCCTCATCTGCATAAACGGTTGAATTATAAATCTCTGAAAAGTTCTGTTTGTGTTTTCTGAGTAGGTAAATGTTACAAGCTGCACTGGAAGTCTGTTCACAAATATGTTTCTGTTACTTTGGTTTGACTTTCTGGCTTTGCAATTTTAATGTCTAATTATTGGGCTTGGGAGGAGAGAGGGGGTAGATGTGTCATTTCTGCCAAACTGGAGGAGCCACCTGAGCAAAGAGATGCTTATGAATCCAGACATCTGTTCAAACAGAAATTGAGTGGTTTCTCTTTTGCAAAAATTTTCATAAATATTTAGTTATATCACAGGCCTTTTTTTCCCCCCTAAATTGTTCTAGTGAATATAGAGTCAAACAGCATTGATCAGTGGTTCAGACTGGTGCTCATAAAAGGTATGACCTTGCATTTATTACTGAAATTTGTTCTGCTACCCTGGGATAGCTTCTGCAAAGTCTTCTCAAATATTGACTAACTTGTTTCATGTTGCTATTTCTGGCATCTCGGTCTTACCCTTGCTTTCAGGGTTTAATTTATATTTGTATAACTATCCTGTACAAAACCAATCCTAGCAGAAATGCATGGATTACTGCATTCTGATATTTTTGCCAAGTTGGAAAATGACCATTCATTCCCACTGGGATTCTCTGGCTAAATGCATAACCTCACTGAATTCAATGACAGAACTCTCACTTCAGTAGCATTCAAATTTCACCACCTGTTTCTAGTCCACGGCAGCACTTTCAGAATTCCACTGCACAAGGGAGTTCATCAAAGCCTGTTGGAAGTCCGAATAAATTATACCAAGTGTTATTCCTTTAGATATATGCAGAAAACTTAGTGGTGGTTTTTGTTTTGTTTTTTTTTTTTTCCCCTTCAAGCATAATGCTTATTGTCAAAGAAAGAATTTAATCTTCCTGTTTCTGAGATGGTTCAAAAAGAAAAAATGCTGATGTTGAAATGTGGATTCTGTGCCCTTTCAGAAGGATGTCTATTCCTGAGTTCCCTGGAACTCACTTCTGTCACTCCGTTTCTCCTGCGCCTCCATTTGTTTCATATCCCCCCCATTGTACAAACAGTGTTTTGATGCATACAGAACAGATGTTGCTTTCAAGCTGGCTCATGGCCGTCTTTCAAGAGGGTTGTCAGGGAACCTGTTCCCCTGCAAACTTTCTGATGGCACCTCTGCTGCACAGATTGTAGACTTCAGTGCAGACACCTGTTTCTTTGTGCATGCAAAACAGGATGCTGCACCGAACACCATTTATGTTGCATGAGAATGGCTTCTTCATTAGACATAATAAATGTGTGTGGGCCTTGCTCAGCTTCTGAGCACCCACTGTGTTGGGTGCTGAATATGCAGGCAGCAGCCTGAGTGGCTTGTAAATCAAAAAGATGGGATTGAAAAAAGGTAAGAGAAGTGAAATGAAATCACCTGAGCTGGAACAGCAGCTCTGTGGCAGACTGGGATCCCAGAATCTGTTTTTAACATCTGCTCTTACATCCTATCCTCGTTGCTGTGCTATGCCTCTGTGCTTCTAGGCGTTACAGATACCCAAATTTATTTGGACCTTTTCTCTAGGAACCAGATTGCTGCAGAGTACAGATATGCTGCTGGAGGGTGTTTTTCTTGTCTAAGACGCTCATGATAGTTTTTGTCTACTGTTTCTTGCTTTGTCTTTTTCCTGTTTCTCTCTCCTCTTCACTTGCTGTTGACTGTATTTGGGTATTTTACTGACAGGTGTTTCAATTATGCAAGAATGAGATATATTGGCCCTCCATTTGTCAGTTCAGCTTTGTAAAAGAACAAAACTTTCTACTGTATACTTACTCCTAATGGAACTTCACCAGCTCTGTTTTTATCTTCGAGCTGTGTCACCTTGAATTTATCATGCATTTATAGTGAAGTTTTATATGTCTGTGATGCAACTTGGTTATTTTCGTTGTTTATACCTTGTTTCAGCACGCCTGTCTAAAAGCATTATTGTGACACTTTTTGCTATTACATGGAAATACTATAAAGTCTCCACTTTAGATTCCTTCCAGTACATAGGCTGACCTCAATGTGCTCTTAAGGCTTCTTCTACTTGTGTATGCCAAAGGACTGTACATACTCTCAACAACAGTTACTGAATTCTTTGTCAGAAATTTGTGGTATGGAAGAGGCTTTCTTTTTACAAGTGAAGAATCCCCACTCCTAAAAAATAACCTCCTTTCAAGTATCTCCAGTTATCACCTCAAACCAAAGTACCTAATGCATTAGGAATGTAGCCCATCATGCTCTGAAATCCACAGTCCAAAGTGTAGAACTCGATCTTGTTGCACAGACTTACATGGACTGTGTTATTTTTATATTTAAAACTTATTTTGTTGAGATTTTGGCATAACGTAATGCTCATATGAGAAATGAAATCTCCCAAACAAGACGATCAATCACTGTATGGATGGCAACAGGAGTCTCTGCTGTAAGGCCCCCTGCAGGGTTGTCTTCAGCTGGATGAGGAGATACTTCCCAAACCCCTGCTTGGCTCAGTTCTTATACTCCAGCTGACTGTGGTTCCGTATGAGCACCCCAGCACAAGCATGTTCCTTCATTATTGATATCCCTCATTATAGTTAATCTGAACCCCATGCAAAATGCCTTTTGACTGCCAATACACAAAAGACTATCATATGTGATAATTTCTGTATCAGCAGCAACAGTTTCAAATGACAGTTGACAGAAATTTTCTCTCTGTACAAACTGACCTGTTTTGCAGCAGGAACCACTGAGGGTAGTCTCTGGAAGTCATCCTCCAGGCTGGGTGTTAAACAGCCTGGAGGAGTCTCCAGAATCATCTAAGATTACCACCAGGAGGGCTTCTGCATCAACTAGTCAGGTAGCCAATTGTGAAGGTGGCCAGGAGTCCAGTCAGTCACCCAGTTCCAAGCGGGTCCATTGTCTCCAGACAGACCATTGTCTCACCTCTGCTGATCACCTGCTGGGGAGCTCCTCGGCCATCACCAAATTAATGACTCAGGTGTACTGGGTGCGCACACAGGCACAGACCTGATACCCAGCTGCACCACAGCTATCACTAAATGGCAGGCTTGATTTTCATACTTATATCTCATTTACAAATTAAATTCCACTGGTCTTGCCACAGTATTTTTGTTAGCTTTTTAATCTTTTCTCTTTCTGTGGCTGTACCACATCCTGACTTCATATGGGGAACATTTTAGAAGTTGTATTGAGTTGCTATTTTGAAATAGCCTGCTGGGTGTTTATGCTTTCCCCATTCCATGTAAACAAGCTTGTTCTCCAGAATTGCTAGGGGTAACATGGTATTCCATCTTCGTCTGGGTCTGATTTAATCTTAGCTCATTTTTCTCATTTCACTCGCAGATTCTCATTTGGCATATGTGATGCCTCATCCATTTTAGTCAGTATCCAGGTCTCTTCCATCAATATCCATTGAAAGTTTTACCTCTTCCAGGATTATACAAGCCCTTAGCAGCAGTGTTGTCTCATAGTTTATTACTATGGGCGTACTGGTTTTGAATGAGGACAGAAATGTCACACAGTTCATTACAAGCTGCATTTCTATAGTACACAGGGAATCTCTTTCTGACTGACTTCCTATCATTTGTGTCCTCTTTCAGGTAACTTTGTTGCACCACTACTTGGATTTCAAGGGGTTTTGCATTCAAAAAGTTTTTCTAGCAATACTTTTTTCATGGGAACCCATAGTCTGGAGAGGGCTTTCTTTTCAGTCTGTCATTTCTAGCTGAAAAGGTAAACTAAACAGGCTGGATTTTTTTTCATCAAAACGAGGGTGTTAGCCAATATTGCTGGACTTAAGTAGAAAAACAGCTGATTTATTAATCATCACCGTCTCCTTCCAAATCTGTGAGGCAATGGAGCACTGTGCTTCATGCTGGAGACTTTGGCACCGTGCTACTATCTAGGCACCTATCTAATCTTTATTTTGTCACTCTGTATAATTTTTTTGTTTATATACACCTTACTCCTCCTTTTTTCTATAAACCCCTTTACAAATACAGCAAAAGAAGACTTTACTGGGCAAGTATTTTTCTGTTTTAAGTCTTTGCAATGCTGTGAAACTCTGGAGCAAGTGCAGTCAGCTGGGTCTGCCTCCTGCTCTGCCCTTACGCAGAAAGACACTGTTTTATGCTTTTAAAGAGGGGTTTCTCTCTAAATGGCAGGACACACACTTGCACAAACACCCCACCCATCTGCCCACCATAACTCCTTTGTGTCATTGCTTCTGGAGAAACAATTCATTCCTGTTGATAGTAATTCACCCTCATGACAAGCAAAAATGCTAGATTAAATCAGGTACACTTCAGTAAAAAGCTATGCTTTTGAGTTCTTGACTGCAAAACTGAGAAAAACAAAAAAAAGCAACAAAAGAGGAAAGTAGAGAAATGAGGTATAGTCTTGCAGGATAGCTGACATTTAAGTCTTTCCTTGTATATCACCACGGGTCTTTCAGGCCCAGCTTAGCCATGGGGACTGATGACTAAGCTGGTGCTGTCCGCCTGGGTACTTTCCCTCAGAGCTTGTGATGGGGATCTTGGCCTTACTGTTTTCAGGGCACCTCACTGTTTCCAGGTGTTTCAAGGAAAGTGAAACTTCAAAGTAATGTGCCAAGAATACAGCAATTCATATCTAATTTATAGACCTTATTGTACTAAAGTTTTCTTCATCTATTTGGACTCACAGGATGCAAATAAGGCATCTGAGAATGATTCTCCTTTGATGTACATGAAGACTGTTCATTCAAGTTTATCTTTTTGCTCAGGGAGTCAATCAAATTTCAGCTGTAGACTTACATCAGAAACTTTTCTGAATTTTTACCAGATTACACAGTAAGTTATTCCTGTACAGAAAAATGTCTAGACACAAAACATGCACCATAATAAAACAAAAGTTGGAGGTATGGACACAGTACTCAGATGAAGAAAATTCTGTTCCCTCCATTCTTATCCATAACAGGGACTGCCAAACATCATGACAAATCAAATAATAATAGTAATAAGGGCAAGAACAATAGTCCTAGACACTTAAATAGAATACAGTCTTCTCTGTTTCCACTAGATACTGCTACCAATAGTGAAAGCATATCTTAAGTGTATCTTTTTATGGTCTTGCATAGGTCACCAGTGATGTAGGTAGTGCGTTATTTGCTCTGCTCACATGTTGAAGGGCTTAGGGCATTCTTATTCTTTTTCTTTTAAAAATTCCTCATCCAAGATATGGGCTAATCAGAGAATGTATTTCCCCCTCTCACATATTCCTGAAACTGTTATACCTTTTTGCTCTCTCCGTCATAGTAAGTACCCTCTCTCATTACTGAGATAATTAGATTTCTGATCCACAGCTTTCCACACAAAGGGTAAAATTTACTCTTGCTCACATCACTGACCCAAGCCTTAAGTGTCTGCAAGTGCTATGCTGAACACTGAAGTGAAGGACAGGTCCTGTGTTAGTCTTCTCAGAGCAGTGAATTTTACCCTTCAGTGCTCACAGACCCCAGAGAAGTCACTTATGCTGGCTGATAATGGCAAAGGTTCACTAGACTATCCTGGCAACCATAATAAATATAGCTTGAGTTAATTTTCCTATGTGTCAAACCGCTACACAGCACAACAAAAATAATATCTAGCATATTAATCAAGCAAAAGGAGAGTAATGCAGAGTCATCCTATTATAACTTTCATGACTATAACATCTGAGAGGTGTCAAATGCCGTTCTCTCTGCATGCTTAAAAATACCTTTATGCTGCTATAGCTCCCCAAAGAAAATAAGCTATATCTGCCAGAAATAAATAAAAAATCAGTGTGCAAGTCCTTTTGATGTTACTACTATGTTGAAATACAATTGAGTAAGGGAAGGTGCATAATTTTATGTTACCCTTTTAACCAAAGTAGTTAAGATAGCAAAATATTTTAAGTAGCAAACATGCCTGAGACGAAAAGAGAAGAAACACTGTAAAAAAGTTCTGGTATGTAGAAAAATGATCTTTCTTATGACATTGTTCTTAACAACCAAATGGCTGTCTGTCGTGGTTTCAGCTGGGACAGTTAACTCTCTTCTTAGTAGCTGGTACTGTGCTGTGTTTTGGATTTAGTGTGAAAATAATGTTGATAACATGCTGATGTTTTAGTTGTTGCTAAGTAGCGCTTATCTTAAGCCAAGGACTTTTCAGTTTCCCATGCTCTGCCAGCAAGCAGGTGTGCAAGAAGCTGGGAGGGAGCAGAGCCGGGGCAGCTGACCCGAACTAGCCAAAGGGATATTCCATACCATGGAACGTCATGCCCAGTATATAAACAGGGGAGAGTTGGCCAGGAGGGGCGGATCGCTGCTTGGGCATCGGTCAGCGGGTGGTGAGCAACTGCATTGTGCATCACTTTTCTTATTTCTTTTTTTTTTTTTTTTGTATTCCTTTTCATTACAATTATTATTATTCTTAGTAGTGTATTTTTATTTTTACTTTAGTTATTAAACTGTTCTTATCTCAACCCATGAGTTTTACTTTTTCCCTTTCCTCTTCCCCACCCCACTGGGAGGGGAGAGGGTGAAGTGGCTGCGTGGTGCTTAGTTGCTGGCTGGGGTTAAACCACGACACTGTCAAAGGACTGTTTGGGTAAAAACAGTTTATAGAAGCAGAAAGCTCTGCAGACTCATAAAAATTACTAATATTATAAATAAGGTCTATATGGTATGAAGACTGAAATATCTAAAATTAAAGGCAAACTACTCCTAAATTACTCTGTTTTGCAGGATGTCAAATCTCTTACATGGACAAAGTCTGATTCACTAGCAGGCAAATGACTGATTTATAATAGCCTTCCTGGACGTTTAAGGGTCTCATTTGCAGTAGTGCTGAGCACCTACAGATCCACCCACAAGCTACTTCTGAGGAGCAATTACGGCAAAACTTTGAATTCTTTCTAAAAAACCATCTAAATACGGTCGGCAAGAATTTTGTTCCTGAAACAGAATTCCTCCTGTTAAAGTCCATCTTCATTCCCTGCCCTGTACAGAATAAAATTCAAGCCTTTAACCATAGCTTTTAACGTTTCACAAATGTGCTTCCCTATCTTCTCTGCTCTTTTTGGAGCTACTAAATAACAGTAATAATAAAAATGGCCTCTGGCATTCCCTTGAAATTTCTTGTCATTCAGTGTCAAAACCCCTCTCATTTACATTCATAAACTTAAATTTGCAAATCCTTCATTCCGTCTGTAGGTATATGAAATCTAAATGAGTTCATTAAAAAAAAAATCTAGCTGAAAGATATGCTAAGCTATATGCCAACAGCTATGCTGGGACAGTTGAAGTTTTGATATATTAGATTTATTTTCATTAAACCGTTCCATGCTTTCTTCTCTTTTTCCATTGTTTCTGTATGTGCTTTCTGTTCCTGCACTCATTTGCCTTCAATTGAGACTTTTCCGTTTCTTCCCTTTTGCTCTGTGGAAAAGTCCACAAAATTTAAAACATTATCTTTATTCAATGATGTAGTAGAATTAAAAGGAGATTTGTAACTCAGCTACATAATTACAAAGGAAGAATTTGGAATATATTTTAAAAAAGAAATCCATTTGCTATTCAGGTGTGTTGTGGGTTTGGTTTTTTTTAAATATATAATTTCATTTAATCTCTGTTGAACTCAGTGGAAACTTTCCATTTAGGTGGTCCATTATCCACACTTACACATAAACAGAGAGTTCTACATTATAGGGTTTACACTTCAGTCATATTTTAAAATGCACACTGGATTTTGTTAGGACAGCTTTTCCCTTTGTCACTAAAATTTGGCCTATAAGATCTGATCCATGCTTGCCCTTTCTGCCCATCTAAGCCAAGTCTCTTTTTTTTGCTCTTTTTGATAACTTAGATCTATTGACTATATGGTGCATTGTCCTTGACAGCTGATTAGGGAGCAAGAATGATCTCTGAAAGCCAGGCTGGCTTCTATTCAATGCTCTACATATTTAGCAGACACTATGCTTATTTTTTCACTAGCATCTTCTTTCCTGCCCTCTTGCCTGCACTGTCCATAACCATTTTTGCAGCCATTCTGGAACTCATTTTCCTGTTTCTGCTGTTTTACAGCAGTGTCTGCCTGTGAGAAGGCTGTGTGTGAATGTGAGGAAGGGCCATGTTAGATCAGGAAGCAGCACCAGAACAGACTGGTGATGAAATCTGACTCCTGAGCATCTTAACCTAGTGTTAGAGGAGAACAACGCACATGAGGTAGAACAGTTATCATATCTCACTAAAGAAATGTCCTTCCAGCCTCCCTTCTTCATATGCTTACATATATATCTATATTAAAATGTAATTGATCATATAGTTTTAATGCCCATAGCTTCATTTTATTTCTGCTTCCTAATCAAACTATTGACATGGTTTCAGTGGCCGCTGAGCACTGTTTGAATAAAAAAAATTATATGTTTTTATTAAATCCATGATGGAAGTTAAATGCCATTTTTCACATTTCTTTCTCTTTGAAATCACTCAATAGGTAACAATCCAGGAATACTGATTCTGAAGGTATGTATTTTTGCAAGTGAATGAAGGTATGTGCAAGAAATCCAAGAAGGTATTGATGAGCACATTCAGGAACTGATTCTTGAAATTACTGGGATATAAACGCTTCCCAGAGGGTTTGCTTGATTGATTTATTAAGAATTCCTGAAAACTTTCTCTCTTTCTTGCCTATATCTTTTACAGATGTACCTGTGTGAGTCTGCACCAAATTTAAAAATGCTGTCCAGATTCTTCATTAAATATCATTTATTACTATCTTCCTGCTTAAGAAAAAAACATATACTCATTAGAAGGATTCAGCAAGTCCAGCTAAAATAAGAAATGTTTTGTGGAGCCATGTTAAGTGGCTTATAACATATCTAGTTATGTCAGCTTTCCAGAAACAGATTGGCTATTACAGATGACAAAACTGTTGAACTTAAAATCATTATCATACTCTTTGCATGGAGGTTGTGGTGAGCAGACTCAGCATAACTATGTGGCCTCATTCTCCAGGCAGAGGCTGGCTGTGCCTAACAGTGCTTTGGGAAGGATTAAGGTAGATTCTGCATCCAGACTGCGCACCCTTTGATCTGCTAGGCTGTTAGTCCTCCTTTCATCTAGCAACAGGACTATGAAGGTTCTATACATAATAAAATAAAATATAAAATATTAAATTGAGGTATCCTATACTTCTCTGCTTTGCTACATTTTAATTTTTGTAGTTGTCTTTCCCAAGTTGCTACCAGTGGATTACATGTTTCTTTGGGCAGGAGGCAATGCTTAAAGGCTGCTTTAGTTGTTAAAGCCAGGCTAAATACAAGCAAATAAACAGACAAGCAGACATGGAGAGTTAGACTGTGGAGCACATTTCTAGTGAAGAAAGTTTTATTTATTTGCTTGCTTGTTTGCTTGTTCACTTGTTTAATTATTTTGCACATATAGTTGTAGACCACTGGGAAATTACGAGGTAAGTAGGAGATATGGGTGGGCAAACCCATGCTATCACAGAGCAGATATCCAAGTTACCTGGCTGTTTCTGTAGGGCTGTGCACGGCTGGGACTTCTGTGGACTTGTCACAAGGGCTGAAGACTGCTTCCAGACCTCCAGGCTCTCCTCCATATGCCTCTCTTCAAAGCATCTTTCGCAAAGGAAGAGGAAAAGCTGAATGAGCTGCTGGCTGACCTTATGCATTCCTTAAGTCTAGTCCCATAAGTCCTGAGGAAATTAAAAGACCTCAGGATGCAATTTTAATTATAATTTTTCTTTATTTCTTTTTTTTTTTTTTTAACTTGTTAAGCATCCTAGGAAGAGAGCAACATGCAAATACAATTGTTTACCACTACAATGGGGAGATAAAGGCTGTTAATTTGTTCATTCTTTTATTGTTGCACAAAACCCACTTCAAATACAAAATGCAAGCAGGAAAGCAATCAAGCCTCTTGAAGCCATTGAAAGATTCAAGTTTTCAAAAAGAAGAGTGGTGGGATTTCTTTTTGTTTTTTGTTTGTTGCATTTACTTTTGCTCTTGAGAGTGTGAGTGACTTTAAGTCTGCACTACTGTTCTGACTATATGATTTCTGGCAAAGTAAAGTGTGAAAATAAGGTACACATTTGCAAGAGGCTAAAATGAAATCTGTTAATAATTGCTTCAGGTTGAATTGTAAAGAAAGGCATTATGCTGCCAACAGTAAGTGGACAATTTGTGCAGATGGTAGTTCAGGGATGCCACAATCCCCATGTGCAACAGGTTCATAGCAGCAGATGTTGGAGACTGAGAGACCTTATCAGGCACAACTTACTTCTGTTCCCCACGCATTACTTTGGAAATCCAGGCTGTACTTTGTGCTCATCTGGGTTTGATAATTTTCAACAATTCCATTACTCTGACATTAGTGACAGTAAACTTTGTTCTGCTGATGTACAGCTTTTAGAGGCAAACTTGTTTTGTGTAAGTACACAGATGAAGCTTTCACATTATCTTTACTCTCTAATTGAAAAAAAGGCCTTGTGATGAAATGTGGGTGGCAGCAAGCTTCCTCATGTCACCACAGAGTAGGTAATGTCATTCAAATGACAGCAAAGACTACTTATAACATATGAAGTCTACTATGCTTCTGGAAGGACCCCAAAGTACAAATATTCACATTAAAATGCTATTCAGTGTATGTTGTCTTAACAAACAAGGATGCTTTTGCAGTCATTTTACTGGTGATAATAAGTGCTTGCTTCTTTTTCAGTTGGATAGCTGAACATAATGTGTTTCTTAAATTTTTAATTCTTTTGGCTTTATGAATACATTGACTATCCCCCTTCCCCTTCCTGAAAAAAATCCCAAACCCAAAAGCTATGTTAACCCAAATATTTCCTTGGGGGAGAGGACAGGAGAGAGGGGCATATCAGAGCATTACTATGTCTCTGTTGCTAAATCTTTCAGGGTATAATTTGCTTTGGTTAGATGGGCCTGGTTTCCAGATACCTGAATTTTCTGCATCATCCAGTAAGCCTGTTTCAGTTGAGCTTGTCTGGGACATTAAAGCAAGCAAATAAGCATAAAATCTGCATTGTGCTTTCTGAACTTGTGAACACAGTGCAATGGCCTTTCTTTCTTAAGGAATCAAACTATTTTTCTGATGGTCACGCCCATGTAATAATTAATCCTCTATAAGGTACTGCATATTTTCCATCAGCAGAGAGAAACTGTCAGTGCTTTTCTTACAGACAATTGCATTTAAAAGTTTTGTTTATTTTATTTCTCATTAAACTGAAGTAATGATTTAATAAAGTTTTTTAACAGCAACAATAGACTCACTTTAAATTAGGAATGGAAAACATAGGCTCCTGGAGAGAATGTATAAAAATATGTGTGCATGTGTGTGTGTGTGCATGTTTAAGCATGAACGTGTATGTATACATGAATATCCATATATACACAGATATATGCATAAAAATAAGTAGAGAAGAGATACATAATTTGAAGAAGGAAGTTAGTAAACAAACATGTCAAGGGGATTTCAAAGTTTACAAAGGTACTGTCAGTTGACCAACAATGCTGTTATTTTTCCGTATGTGATTTAGTGAGGATTAGAAAATTAATCTTGTAACAAGGATTAGATGCTAAACCACTGAAATGAAAAGAGAAGAGGAAATAATCCCGACTGGCCATTTTTACGTAGATGAGATGACAAGCTGCCTCCACACCCTCATGTCTGACCTTCTGCTGGTCCCTGGACAGTCTGCATCACATTGCCACTTTGCCGTTTCATATGATGATTTATAAAGTGGCTGGAGATCTCTTAGATGGAAATCCTGTGTGTTACTAAGTTTGGTGATCAAGTTTAGACCACTACCTCCTTTGCATTACAATCACCATTGCAGTGCAGTACAGTACGTCCCCAGCAGACTGGGGGAATATCCTGGAGACAGGAAGATGAATGGTAAGACTTTGTGCCCGCCTCACTCTTGACCTCAGTGGGCTCAAGATTTTAACTTCCATTTCCTACAGGAACCATTTCCTATATTTCATATGGTTTATATGGGCTTGTAACGTGCCGTCTTCATTTCCCCCTTCACTCAGAGAAATTAAACTTTTTCAAGTACTTCCTCTTCTAGCAGATTCTTTCATTTGCTCTGCTTGCTGAGTAGATTTTCTTTAACTAAAGCCACATCTTTGCAAATAATCTTATTTAAGGACATCTGGAACTTCCTGTCTTCATGTTGAAAACTTTATTACTGTCAGCATGCTTCTAAAGAATAAGAAATGTACTGATAACATTACCAGCATCCTTATGATGAATAGCTTGAGAAGCTATTCCAGTCACATATTACTGAAGGACTATGCTCAGATGAGGCTTTTACCTTTACTGAGAGAAGACAAGGGCATATCAAAGAGCTTTTGCCCTCTTAAAGAGGTTACAGCTCCCTAATGCACTGGGCAAATGAAGCAACAGAATATTGCTAATCATTCATTTAAAAGTCTGTCTTCTGCACACCGCTGGGGAACACCATCATTGCAAGGAGGTACATAAGCAAGGTGAATATATATCTACTAACTCTGGAAATCAGTGCAGCTGTATGTACACCAGCTAATAACATAAGATTAGAGGGACAATCTACACTCCCTCTTTGCATCTGTCATAACATATGTGCCCTGAATTTTATAAAGACAGCAGAGCCTTTTGTACGTTTGTTGCAGGAGCTCATCGTTGAATTCAACTGGAGGATAGAGATTGCTTTCCAGGAGCAATAAGATTGTTCAGTTTTCTAACAGAACTGCATGTTCTTGAATGAGACTCAAATTGATGAAAGAAAAAAACTCCAACACTAACACATTTCATGAAAAAGAAGACATTTTGGTAGTGCAATTGAATCCCACGCTAAAATTCCAGCAGTGCAGCACATTGCTGGCTAGGTTTTTCTGCACGGGGACTTTATCCCCACAGGTTCTCACTGGGCATTTCTCTGTTGTGAAGGTTCCTTGTGTGCTTGAACTTCCCCCAGGATTACTGGCAGCAGCTACTCTTTACACCTGTGTCTTATCAGTATTTAGGCAAAAGGCAGTTGTAACCTTAGTTCTGGGAACTCTAAACTGCCAGTTGCACAGTGTCGTGGTTTAACCCCAGCCGGCAACTAAGCACCACGCAGCCGCTCGCTCACTCCCCCCCGGTGGGATGGGGGAGAGAATCGGAAGGGTAGAAGTGAGAAAACTCGTGAGTTGAGATAAAGACAGTTTAATAGGTAAAGCAAAAGCCACACACACAAGCAAAGCAAAATAAGGAATTAATTCACTGTTTCCCATCAGCAGGCAGGTGTTCAGCCATCTCCAGGAAAGCAGGGCTCCATCACACATAATGGTTATTTGGGAATACAAATGCCATCACTCTGAACATCCTGCCTGCCTCCTTCTTCTTCCCCCAGCTTTGTATACTGAGCATGACGTCCTATGGTATGGAATATCCCTTTGGTCAGTTGGGGTCAGCTGTCCCAGCTGTGTCCCCTCCCAACTTCTTGTGCAGCCCCAGCCTACTCACTGGTGGGGTGGGGCGAGAAGCAGAAAAGGCCTTGACTCTCTGTAAGCACTGCTCAGCAGTGACTAAAACATCCCTGTGTTATCACACTGTTTTCAGCACAAATCCAAAACACAGCCCCATACTAGCTATTATGAAGAAAATTAACTCTATCCCAGCCAAAACCAGCACACACAGCTAAAGGGGACAGGATAAAAGTGGATGTCGGAGATACTTGACAACTGCCTTGAATGACACCAGCTGAGACTGGGAATGCTCACGTCAGTGGTGAATATGCTCCTTGCCAAAAAACTGATACACGTGAGGAATGAGGAAGTGCTGGTTTCATACACGTTTGGTATTCGTAAGCTCAGCCTGGAAAGCCATCATGCTGAATTCACTTTTCCTGAAGCCTCTGTCATCCCTTCTGTGATGCCCTCTGCACCAGAAAAAAATCTGCTTCATTAACACCAAACAGCAACTTGCCATATTATGTAGTATGCACCCAAAATGCAGTCTGGTTGAGGAGGAGAAGATACCACACTTTTTGCAGCTTGTTCTGTGTTTTTACAGTATCCTTTTAACCCTGGGCATTTCAGAGGCATAGCAGAGGTATTGGCAGCATCACTTGGAACAGTGCTACACCCTGTTCTGAGATGAAAGGCATTAGTGGGCCAGTGCATGGATTTAAAACACAAAGACTGTCATAGACTTTATTAAAACAATGGATTGTGCCAAGCCCAGACCCTGAGGCTCAAGAGAAAATGTGATCAAACCTCTCTAGGCATAAACAAGTTATTGAAGACAATAGTTGGAGTTGCCTAAAGCCTCGTAGGTCAGAGCTAACACAGTACATTAACCTCAACACAGGACAGAGAAGCTGTTAGCTGGAATTTATGCTGTTGAATAAAAAAAGTTAGAATTGAGAATTGCAAGTGAGAGCTTGAAAGGAATTTTTAAATTTTTTTTTTTTACCTAGAATAATTCCTCCAGAGAAACAATTTATGGATAGATTCTGAAATGGATAGATTCTGAAATGTTCTCCATGTTCACTGTGTACATTTCAACCCCATGGATGTCTAACAGGTGACTATGGCATAGGCCTGGGATGACTTCTTTTTATTTTTTTTCCCAGTTTGTCCTTCAGGAATTGGGCAGGATTTTTGCTATGTGAGGTCGGCCAGTTGTCAGAGTGGATGATGAAATTGCTTTATTTTTCATGGCTTGCTTCGATACTTTCAGGGCATTGTTCCGTCTTTCAGGAGGGCAGGCATCTAATATCTAATATCTGATATTTACTTATCATATAGGTACTACTGAGATTTAAGCATACTACCTAGGTGTGTATGTGCATGTTTCATCTGAGGAACCTAATACTGACAACAGTGATATGGCAGTGGTATCATTAGTAGTAACTAAGAAAGCTGCTCTTATACCTATGATAAAAGTACATGCCCATAACAGACAGATTAAACACATTTTCAAACAAAGATATCAGAAAATATGGTAAGCCATAGGACTCTGTTGGTCATTTTGCTATTGATTTCTTAGGGAAGAATCTCAGACACTTTGCTAATGGTGGCAACTTAAAACCTTAGAAAGACACACATTTGGAGGGCTACTCTGAAGGTATTGACTTTACTATCTAAGCCTGTCATTTTGGGCCTTTAATGAAGTGCAGCTATTGAAAACAGACCAGGCAGAGGTCACTGAAAAGCCTGCACTTAAATCGTTCATGGGCTTTGTTTGATTTTAAAATCCATTTCCATCCACACTAGGTGCAGATGGGCTGACTGTCAAAATTCCTTCATAGCTGGAAAAAGCTGCTGTTATCAGGAGCATTTTGTCGAGGATATTTACAATCATCATCTTTCTGAGAACTTGTTTAATTAAAGCATGTTTAACAGTTCGTGAAAATTAGTTTTGCAAGAAGACAGAACTGTTCGTCAGTCTTCTGTTTCAATTACCAGCACTTCCCAAGCCTCTGAGTGAGGTCCGCTTTCCATCTCTGAACAGTGCCATGGTGTCTCCTGCTATGGACAGTGAAAAGTGTGCGTCAGTGTCACTGGGCCCACGAGGGAAATGCAGCTCTCCTCTACCACGCTCTGACTTGCTATGGAGTGAAAATGGTGTTTTATTAGAAAATACATTGATTCCATGTGTTTCCATCCCACCTGAGAAACCGTAGGAGCCAGTGCAATGTTCAGAGAGAGAAAAATGTTTTGTTTCGGTTTTTTTTGTGGCAAGGGTTGTGCCTGCTGTCTCTCTTATCAGCAGCAAGTTGTAGGAGCCTTTATTTACTCTGAGTTTTTTGCGGGTATAGCTGCAAATACTGGTCTGCTTTCTTCTTACAAGTGCTTTTTTCAGGGACAGCCTCAGAAATCTGAATCATACCTCTGTTACTTTGTGCCAGTTTGAAGAGAGAAACTGCTGTGAAATACCCTAGAAAAATGCTGGTACTGATCACAGATATTTTTAAAAGAAATTTTTACTTTTATTAATTTACTTTTTGATCCATTTTGATCTGGAAATTAACAATCACAAAAGATTTTTTTTTTAGGTATCCAATAAATCGTCTGTAAAAGAGCTTTCATAACCTGTCAGATGTGTCTTTTTGGATAGATCTTACAGATAACCCACTTGAAAAAGAAAATAGTTGTAAACTTCTGTTTATTTAGGAAACATTTACGGATAGCAACAACTTTTGTCTTTCCAGGCTACAGGGATTATGGGCTGTTAAAAGCCACAGAATTGAATGAAAATCTTTAGGTTACCCAGCCTGCTTGTAAATAGCCAGATAATGCATATTTGCTTTGTTGGAAGTCTCGAAGGGGCCATGTTTGTGGTATTAGGTGCTGAACACATGCCTACAAAAAGACAGCCTGGTCCTGAGGAGTTTATTGACTTCAGCTTTACAACAGAAAGACAAAAGGAAGGAGAAGATAAATGTCGTTACTTGTACTTTACACAGTAGGGGACTGAGGCAGAGAGAGTAAACATCTTCCTGGCATATAGACTCAGTTAACCCTCTTCTCCAGGGGTCACCTCTTCTGTCTGGCTTCTTTCAAATGGCAAGTGCCAGATGGAACAGAAACCATGAGCTCCTTCCAGGCAATTGCTAACCAGACCTGGACGGAGATGAGCAGCTCCCCGGCTCCAGGGAAATTCACTCAGCAAATTCACCAGTTATGGCTTCCTAACCTTAAACTTTGAGATGTTTGTCAAAGTACTTTTAAAAGACGGAGCTCAGTGAATAAGCCAGGAAAAAAGATCTCGTTGTCCTTTCATTATTTTCAAAGATGAGTCTGAAAGTCTAGAGGCTTCGAAGCAAACCTTGCTTTCTTGTAGAGTCCTCAAGGTCCAAGAAACTTTGGTTTCTCCTCTGGGAAACACTCCCATTACAAAGAGGTGTGCTGAGAAAGTAAGTACGTTCACAATGCTGATATATAACTCTGATTAAAACTATAAGAATAGCTAAAGAAATGACTCCGGTTAATAAACCTCCCATGCTGAAGCTTATGCATCCTGCTGTTTGTGCTTTATGTTCACTTTTCTTTTTTCGAAAGTTGCTTTGTAAAACATAGCACCACCACCTATTTCTGTTATTGTAAATTTCCATTGCTGCAAAGCTCTTTTTGTTTGTTGCTGTGACATTACTACCCAAGCCTGAGCTTTCCCACACAATTGCATCATTGCTCTACAGCACAATAATGTAGAATTTGGAGCAGGAAAAGCTTTTGAAACAGAAGCAGAAACAGTGATGTAGAACAAGCGTGCTGCTACCCTGCAGCCTATTTAATTAATGGAATCGATCACTTCTTGGAAAGGATAGAGTGTTTTGATAGAATTCAGGAAGAAAACACTTCCCTTTCAGGGCAGGGATAGTTCCTTTCTGACACTCCCACTGCTTTTTTAAATTACTCTCTGCCGATCCCCACAGAGGAGAGAAAAAATGATTTTTTTTTTTCCCCATATGTATTTAGAATCTCAGAGTCTCCAGAATGATAACTGACTTTATGGCAGATTCCTCTCACATGACAAGGTCTTCTTTGTCAAACTACTAGTTAATGCTAAAATGAATTAATTAGTTAATTATGGTAAATACAGGCTGTTTCAAATTACATTTTAAATGTAAAGCCTTCACCACTCTACATGCACACATACACGCAGACATTATAAATATTCTTTAAACAGATTTTCCAGGTTAGAAATATGGTATCTATTTTTATATGTAACCCACCTAGTTTGTGACTCAGAAGATTTTTAAATTAAAAAATTTAGTCAGCACCGAAAGCATACGTATTCTTGTTCAAATAATAAACTTGGTGGCCAGTTCTTCAAAAGTCCTTAACACCTGCTGAAATAACTGAACTCTGGACCTTAAAGACAACTGCAAACCTATTGCTCTTTGCCGATTTCTCTTTCTCTTACAGTAGGATAGTCAAATTCATGCGGGTGCATCAGATTTGCATAAGTGCATAGGTGTTAGCTCAACCACTACAGACGTTTACATGGAACATGTTATCCATTGCCAAGCAGACAGGCAAGCAAAAAAGTCCACCAAAACCCATTCAAATACAGCCCCTGTGAACCCAAATTTACTGTATCCATTTCATCCTGAGCTAAGCTCTCTATACTACTCATGACTGCATAAATTGAGGATTAAAAATCCAGTTTTATGTCTTCTGTCATCCTCACAAATGTGGAACTGCAATGTCAAGGACACCTGACATTTACATATTTACATGCAATGGAGTTTATCTTGTTGCTAGTTTCAAAAATAAGGGTACCAAAACTGTATATAGAGTATCACAGTTAATTTTCTAGAAGCTTAAACAGCTCTGGAAAACTGAAAACGAGGAAGAGTTGGAGTGTTTTAGTTCTACTCCTTTGCATAAATTATGTAGTACTTAACACCTATATATTTTCGGAAAGCAATGTTTTGCAGAGATATATATATATATATTTTTAATATTTTTTTCCCCCCAGAATGGATGAGTATGTTTGTCTGTGCTGATGTAACATGCAGATCTACCAACCACTTCAGCACTGAGCTGAATAAACTCAGCGTCATTGTTTTTGTTGTCTGATACATGCAGTACTAAAGCAGTTGCTTTTTCTTGTAAGCCAAAATATTGCCAACGGCAGGCCTGCGCTATTGTGGAGTTTGCCAGGAGGCAGAAAATAAAAAAAGTTCTTTATGTCTAACAATCTCATTTGCAGAAGAATCAGACTTCCCACTTTAGAAATCACAAAATTAAATGGACACAGTCTTTTCCAAGCAAACTCAGGTAAAAACTATGTTTCATCAGGGATGTTTGAAATTTTTGAGATTTCTCCCCTGAGAATACGGCAAACTGTCAAAAACACTGGTGTCAGGAACAAAAGCAGGCTGTCTGGCTTTAAACATGTGGGGTCACACGTGGTTGGTATGGCTGGGTAGAGTCATGACCAAGCTCATACCTGCCACAGGCACCCGGGTGCTGCCAGCTTGTGTGCTCTCACCCACCAGCCTTCTGCAGGTTGCCCATGGGCTGAACTTAGAGGAGTGACAGCCAAGTCCCCAAGTATTCAAGGCTCCCATTAAGTGCACTCCTGAAGGTTGCTTGGAATGAGTTTTCTCCAAACATCAGCCACGTTTCCTCATGTGTCTTAGTGCCTGCTGACCTGAGCAGGCTGTTAGCTCAGTTTATGGTGATATTTCCATGTCTGGTGGGGCAGACTGGAGATGTGATGATTTGCCGTTGTACTAGACCAGCAACAGAGAAAAGGGCATGCAGCATCCCTTTCTGCTAGATCTAATTTGCAGTTTTTTAGTTAAGTCTGGGGAGGTTCAGGCTTCCATGCGGATGACCCAGACCACGTCTCCCCATCCAAGCCACAACCCCGTGTTGTACAGCTTGCAGGAAGGTTTCAGAGAGCAGCTGTCTGCAGGCAGTGATCAGTGAGCAGCCTATCGTGTTGGCAACAGGAGGTCTCTGACATGAAGGCATGCAGCTTAAAAGCAGTCAGAGGTCTACAGCTTTGACCCTGCTATGCTGTCTTGTGTGTAGGGAAAAGAAAACAAAATGCTAAGATTTTCAAAGCTAATTAAATAGTCAGGGATAAATTTGACTGGTCCCTCATAACAGCATGGCATATCAGGGCACAAATAACCCTTACATGTGACATTGGTTTAAAATGGACTTTGGCTTTACAGGAGTTGTGAAATCTTTATAATCATCTAATAAACCTGTTCCCCAGACCTTAGGCTTTTTGCTCCAAAAAACCAAAAACCACTTGTAAAATATTCTGTCACAGCCTTCCTGCAACATTCCTTTTACTGGTCCAGAGCCTACAGCCTCCTTTATTGAATTTCTGATAAATAATATGGTTTTAATTGTTTACCTCTCAAAACTGCAGGTTGATTTTATCCTATGGCAAGAAAGCAAAGCTGAGATTCATAAAACAGTAGAATTAATGGTGTGCTAATGCACTACATTTTTCACTCTGAGAAATCCAGTTCTAGCTCTGCATGCTTGTGTGACCATTTACTCCATGGAAAGGAATGAGAAAAAATGAAAAAATCTGAGCAGATTTGTGTGTTAATGGGCACACCTGAGGGACAAGCATATAAATCTTCTGTTGTGAAAACAGGACTCTGTTGTCCTTTGTCACATAGTTTGTAATATCGATAAAATCAGTCCTTTTAGTATACAGATATTCATAGGCAGGGCAGTTTTCCCTCAAACATGGCCTGAATTTTTTTTTTCCTTGTCTTCTTTTTCTTATCTCTCTCTTTTCATCTTGTCTTACAATGAGTAGCTTGTTAGTTCTGTTTAAAAGATAAGGCCAGCATCCGGTGAACTCAGAGGCTGCTGGTTTCCAGTGCTGTATCTTGTGCAAGCCCTTCCCAAAGCGAGTATGAAGAGGCAACCCACGTTGCCAGGAGGCTTGCAGGTGTTTCCTTTGTTCTTCTGCTTTACCCTAATGCTTCACACACAAGAGGCGGGAGAGATACAAATAGCTTCATGAGATACGATGATTAATGGAGCTCTAGTTTACTAGGCTGCAGGAGATGTCCAGCTGATTAAATTTCCTCCAAGACTTCCTTGTTGTTTTGTTCCCAAATTTGCAAACTGTATGATATACTTTGCACTCCAAGTGTTGTATGAAATAGCCATTAACTACAGTGACTGACTTATGAAAAGCTAATAAGTTTCCTACCCAGCATGACCAGCGTCCTTTGCACTTACTTGGTTTCTGTCTTTGATCTGTGCTTAAAGGAGAGAAAATCTGTCATGTTTAACTGGAAAGCAAATTCCTCACAACCTGCTATTATGCCCAGTCCAAGGCATTGTGGATCTGAGAATGTCATTAAAAATTTTTGATAACTATTTAGAGAAGGTTTAGGGGGACCATGTTCTACTGCATTCTAATCATAGCCCAAATTTGGGTTAATTCCCCTGTAAGATTGATTCAGAAGAAAACCAAACCAAAAAGCAATGTCAAAGAGACTTGTTTGTTCATTTTTTAAGAAGTGACACATTTCCTTTTTTAATTTATTTTTTTGAAGTTACCTTTAACTTCATTTGGATATTTCACCTTATAAAAATACATTTTTAAAAAATAAGATGAAACCTTACTCTGCCATGTGAAATCTCCTAAGTAGCAATCATTGATTAGGAAACAATAGTTTGGTGAGTTTGAAAATGTATCTTTGTGTCTGTGCTTGTAAGAACCCTTCATGAAAATGACACTTGCCCTCCCTTTTGCTGAGTGGTAGTATTTTTTTTCAGTTTTTGTGAGTAGTTTTTTTAGAGGAAGAATGCAATACTGTAGCATCAGTGTGAATGAGCTCTGCCATCTAAAAAAGCTTCTATTCACAGATTCCATTTGATCTTCAGATACTGAGCTGCAAAGATAAAGAATAAGAGAATTTGAGTACGCATTTCTGAACTGGCCTGCTTAAAAAAAGACAGGCAATTTAAAAAAAAAAAAAAAAAAAAAAGAGATCCAGCGAAAGGGAATACAGCTACCCATTTTGTTTTCCATAGAGAAAGCAATACCTTCCTCATACAGAAACAATCCAGCATACGAAAAAGGACTCTGAGCACTGAATGCTTTGAACTGCAATATGAGAGCAGAAAGATGCTTATAAATCTAGCCCAGTAACTGAACTTTCACAATGGACTGCTAAGGTCAACTCTATGAAAACATGGGCAGAAAGAGTTTGCAAGAATCTATATCCATCAAAGGATTTATAATTGAGCTAACACAAATTATCCATCTGTAGCAAATCAATCTGAAAACATCCTGAATGTTTGACCTTTAGAAAAAGGGTATTAAGGGAATTTGAAGTTGGGGTCCCGTTGAGCTCTTTTCTAATTCAGTTAAGTCTGACTTTTTACCCTTAGTGTTTGACTAAACAATATCCTGTTAGGTCTGTTCTTTGGATAGGCAGAGAATGATTTGTTTTTATAATAATTGTCCAAGGCTTGCTTTTTGCCTGCTGTTAGGACTATGTACCATTTGCTGAAGCTGCAGATGGAGTTGTGTATGTGCTAAAATGCACAGCCCCTGTATTTTGCATAGGAAAAGGGAGTGGGGAGGGGGCTATGCACCAAATAACTTCAATCTTGTATTCATTTATCAGTCTCACAATCTAAAGAGATTTTTCATGTAGAAAAACTGTATGAGTCCTTCATTTTTAAGAGCAAAGAGAGAGCTGATTTACATTTAACTCAAGTGTGAATTTCCTTTACTTTCCAAGAGGACATTTTAAATCAGTCAATTGACTATAAGGTGAAATGAATATACGAAGAAAACTAGGAATCCAGGCTGTTTAATAAAAAAGAAGCTGTATTAAGAAAAAGATCAGGTTATTTAAGCCAAGCCAACTTACACCTGGACAGCAGGACAGATAAAACAAATCCTATCTACTATAAAAATAAAGACGTGTGGCCAAAAACTGTTCACTGAGAATGCTGAATGCATTGAAATATGTTAACACAAGAAGAGACTGTACAATATTCCCTTCTTTACTTTATACACAATAAAAGAGTGAAACTTCGGTCCTGCAAAAACATAATGAAGTTGGAAGCATCATGAGATTTTTTTAAGTGAAGTACATCTCAATATCTCCTGTGGTTATTCAAATTGTTGGTCCATTGTGGATTATCTTTTGAAAGCGTCAGGTTTAAAAGCAAAAGAACACCATTTTTAATTGGAAGTTTTGTATCAAGAACAGAGGCTTTCTGAAAGCACAGGAGAATGACATTTGAATTTTACTTGAGAACTTCAGCGTTTCTTACTGGAATTCATTGTTAAGGCACTCACATTTTTCCAGGTAAATAGGAATATTCATCTGAACTCAGTTCAATCTACATGTAATATAATCAGTAGCAATGAAAATTTACTACATGATCATAAATAGAAAATGGCTATAATGTATTAAGATGTAAATGTTATACAATTTAGCTTAATCTAGTGTGGCATATAAGTAGAAGCACTGGAAAGCATAACTGATCCAGTTGTTTCCCACTGAAGTGACTAGGCATTGGTCAGCAGGTGGTGAGCAATTGCATTGTGCATCACTTGTCTTTTCTTGAATTTTATTTCTCTCTTTTTTTTGTTATATTCCTTTTCATTACTGTTATTATTATTCTTACATTTGTATTATTATTAGTTAGTATTATATTTTATTTTACTTTAGTTATTAAACTGCTCTTATCTCAGCCCACGAATTTTACTTTTTTTTCTGATTGTCCTCCCCATCCCACTGAGAGGGGGGAAGAGTGAGTGGCTGTGTGGTGTTTAGTTGCTGGCTGGGGTTAAACCACACCACCATCCAAACTGGAATGTTCCAAAGAGTGTAATAAGCCCTCCCTTTCCTCCAGTTTCTTGTGAGATTCTAGACTCAATTTTCTCTTCTGCTTAAAAACACCCCCCCCACCCTACCCCCTCCACCCTAAAATGCCTAAATACCTCAACCTGCAACATAAGCTGGATAATACCAAAGGTGCCACTGCTGTCAATGGAGTGGTAGAAAAATGCAAGAATTATTTTGCAAGAATTATTTTTTTTGAAGTAGACTTCAATGAGCCTGAAGTCCTATTAGGCAAAATCTGCTTATTCTTTACTGATTTTAGAAATTTTTTTCCATTACCTTTGTGACATAAGGACAGAATCCAAAATACACCTTCTACCTGTGCCTAAATTTTTAGCTATTTTAGAACTTTCATTTTTACAGGCAAAGAATGATAAAGCCCTCCAACCTGAAGATACATACATTTTAGAGAGCTAATATGAGAAATCAGTATATTTCCCCTCAGCTAGATTTTTACTACCTCTAAAATATAAACCACAGTTAAGAAAGAAGTCCCTACACTTTCTGCACAAATTAAAATGGTAGGTTCTGTGATTTATGATATGCAAGATTTCAGTGTAGATGTTAATTTCTTATTTAAAAATATTTGAGCTGATCCTCTGATTTTGGGAAATGTACCAGACATATGTTCTTGACATGCTCTTCTGTACTATAAAAAAAAGTTCTGCAGATAAACTGGGCTTCTGTGTTTGCTGCCTTGTAAATTTTGCCTACCTTCAAGAAAACTACAGGGCTGAAGAATAGGCCGGTTAACAAGAAAGAGAATATGGATTTGCAAACACTTCCCTTCAGTGAGGATTTGTCTGTGATGATTGATAAAATCAGAACCCATTCTCATTAAAGTATTTCTCTAATATGATGCAGCCTTCCAGGGAAGACAAGCCATTAGTAATGAGGAAAGATTTGAAAATCTAGCCTTCTTTATCTTCTAAGACAAGCTATTTTTTTAATCAGTAACACTTGTGCCTTTCTCCCCTAGAATTACTGCAAAGGAGAATATTTCTAAACAAAAATCTGGCCTCACTTTTGGAAGAAAAACTAAGTGAAAACTCAAATAAAACAATGTCATATATATTTTCTTTTCCAGGAAAGGGAAAAAAATACCAAAGAAACCAAATATTTGTTGGTTTGTTTTTTTCCCCACAAAAATACCAAAACATGATTTTCTGTTCATTTTCTTCACTGAAAGGATTTCATACAGCTTTACTGATCCGTAAATGACACACTCAAAGGTTGCCCTCAGGAGCAATGACAGATTTTTGTCTATTTGAGAGGTCTTAGTTTATAGGTTAATCCTCTACTTCATTAGTGGAAATGAGCTTAAGACTGGAAAATGATATTAATAAATCCAGCACATCATATTTTTGGACCTTTGCTTGTCTTTATAAGAAAAAAAAGATTTAATTTTAGGCCATCTTAAGAATCTGAAGGAATTTAGTTGTGTGAATATGTATTTGACATACTATGGTCAAGTGTGTTTGAAACACAGCTTACAAAATGCTTTAAGGAACTGTTTGCATGCATCTTCTCCAGGGTATCCATGATTGCAAAAGACAGTCAAACCTGGCTTCACAGAGCTTTCAGCTTCTTGTCACAGAGGGTCACAGAGGGTACAGGGAGAACATCTTTAGTAGCTGACAGTTAACTTTCCCTGCTCGATGATAACTTTGGCTCTGTGTAAGTATGTTTAATATGTATTTAACTGGGGGAAGGTTGATGGAGAAAGACACACTGATCATATTTATTAATGCAGACTTCATAACTGAACCGTAATTTAGTCCAACATTCATTGTTTCAGATGGAAAGTCCTTCTTGACTCTATGACGTGTGTGATATTCAGAATTTTCCTCTTTCCAAGCACCATTGATCTGCAAGTTCTTCACAAAATGCTTTTAATGAGTCAGCTTGCCCAGAGAGGTTGTGCAGTCTCCACCCTTGGAAATATTCAAAAGCCAACTGTATATGGTCCTAGGCAACAATCTGTAGGTGGCCCTGTTAGAGCATGGGGGTTGGACAAGGTGACCTCCAAAGGTCACTTCCAACCTCAACCATTCTACGATCCTGTGAGTCCACTCCTACAAATTCTTGGAGTTTGATGAGTTAGAAGCAACTAGACTGGGAATTCTCAAAGGAGTTTAAGTAAGTAAGTTAAGCACCAAAACACTCCTGCAAATTCCAGTCACAGTTCAGGAACTTCAGAGAATCACGTGAAAAGTCCATGGCCAAATTAGAGTTGCCAATAGAGGGTACAATACCTCCTAGCCTGACAGACCAGTTTTTCCTTGCTCATGTGCAATTTTATTTCCCCTCAGTGCGAAGGAAAAAAAAAAAAAAAAGAAAAAGTTTGTCCTAGATTCTCCTTCTTCAGCTTTTAAAGTGAGATTGTTAAATACTCATGCAGGGCATAAAAACTAAAATCTGATTTTCAATTGTGTTGGCCATGCAGAAAACAGCAGGAGCTGCTGATTGACACTTCTGGAAGTCTGGACTTTTATGGTAAGTGTTGAAATATAGATTAGGAGCTGACTTTTAGCAGCTGGGTTACAAAATCTTCACCTTTAGCCTGTAGGAGTAAATGTCCCTTTATACTCTATGAAAAACTGACCAAGATATGCAAGCTTTCACCTGCTGTCTATGAGCTGTAACTATATCATTTTTTAAATCTATAGATGAAAATTTCCATTAGCTGTGCTTTGTCTTAGTTTTGTCCAGGGAAAAAGCAGAACAAATCCAAAACAGAAAAAATACCACAAAAAGCCAACAACAACAAACCCCCTTTGTCTATATCATAAGCTTTGAAGCATGTGGCAAATTACATCTTTCAGCCAAGGCATAGTGAAACAAATGATGCTATAGCCACTTTCATAAGGACTGATGTCTTGTTCTGGAAGCTAATAATAAACAATTCATAAAAAGGAAATTCTTTTTCAGCACAATGCAACTTTCTCCAACTTTTCTGTTTTTATTACTGAGCGACAAAAATGTCTTCAGTATGTATTTCATATCAATGGAGTTTACATATTTTCTGTCACTATGTGTTAGTCTAATGCAATCTAGCATAGAAAACATCTTCCAACTGCCCTTACAAAGAATAAACTGTATTTTTTTTCAGGAAAAGTGTATTTTTTGGATGTAGGAAAGAAGTGTATCTTTTTTATATATAAAATAATGCTTAGAGGTTTCTTTTTATATCGAGGGACCACAGGGACTAGCTGTGCTATACAGATGCTGCAGAGATCATGTAGCAAATATATACCAGATGAAGTTTCTGAGGGTGCAAAGTCAGACTAGTAGGAAGGACAACATGTTCCCTCTGAATTCTGGGGCTTGACTTCTGCGAAAGTGGAGGAAGCTCACAGAAGTTGTATGGCTCTGCCATCTAGAAGTCTTACAGGCACAAAGAAGGCTGTAACACCATATTACATCCCTTACTTAAACATAATATATGTATACGTGCCCTGGAAAAAACACTTGCTGTCACTGTATATGTTACAAAGTACGTTCTCTCTGTAGAAAAATTTTTGTGTATTGATTTGTACATTGTTTGGTGCTTTTTTTTTTTTCCTGTAGGTCTTTGTGATTTTTTTTTTCCCTATATGTTTTTGCATTTTTTTACAGGACAGGGTTCTCAGCCACCATCTGGGTTCTGTGACTGCCCAGTGTATGGCAGGGCAGTCTGAAACTTGCACTCTCTCCAGGTAAATCCTTGTGCTTTTCAAAAAGATTATCACCTAGAGCAGGTGCTCAGGACCATGTCCAGTCAGCTTTTGAAGGCTGTAGACTGCCCAGTCTCTTGGGGCTATCTGCTCCAGAGTTTGAGCACAAAGTAAAAAACCTCTGGTTTTCTTATGTTTAAAAAGGATTTCCCGTATTTCAGTTTGTGCCCATTGCCTTCTGTCCTGTCACTGGGCACCACTGAGAAGAGTCTGATTCCATCTTCTTTAGATTTTCCCTTCAGGTATTTATACAAGTGGAAAAGATGCCCCTGAGCCTTCTGTTTTCCAGGTTGAACAGTCCCATCTCTCTCAGCCTCTCCTCATATGAGAGATGCTCCAATCCCTTCAGCATCTTTGTGGCACTTCACTGGACCAGTATGTCCATGTCCCTCTTGTACTGAGGAGCTCAGAACTGGACCCAGCACTCCAGGTGTGGCCTTACCAAGACTGAGCAGAGGAGAAAAGTCACCTCCCTTGACCTGCTAGCAACACCTCTCCTGACGCAGCCCAGGATGCTGTTAGCCATCTTTACAGCAAGGACACATCACTGGCTCATATTCAACTTTGTGCCCACCAGGACCTCCAGGTCCTTTTCTGCAAAGCTGCTTTCCAGCTGGGCAGCCCCCAGCATATACTGGTGCCTGGCTTTGGCAGGTGCAGCATTTGGCATTTGTTTGCCTTGCTGATGACTTAGCAAGGGAACACAGGCCTGTCCTTGTAACCACAGCTTACAAATTACAGCCAAAATGAAAAGAAAATAGAAATACTTTTTTCTTGTTTTCAGCGTGACACGCATTGGTAATTGGTATTTGATAGAGATGGTAGCTGCAAACTTCCATATCTCTTGACACATGAACCTTTTTTGTGGTAGAAGCTTGTTTGGGCAGCATATACTGCTAAGAAGAACTGCTATCCCCCTCAGGTGTGACAGGGGCATATGACTGATTTTAATTGTCAATAAATCAGCAATTATTTTGGAGTCATCGTAACCCTGCCTCTAGAAATGGCTGTAACATTTCCATGACCTTCTGCAAAATCAAATTATGTAATGAAAGTTATTTCCCCTGAAGCAGTAAGCCAAAAATGGGATAGAGGTGACACAAATCTTACCTGCCCCCTCACTACTGTTTTGTCTAGCTCACAGTCCTTTTCTGACATGTTATGCAAAATCCACCTACACAGACAGAAGTTTTGTGCTTCATTGTGCTTCTTTGAGAAACTACTTGCTTCAAGACCCATCAGATTGGCTTATCTCCGTTCCCAGTATGGAAAACCATGACATGGCATTATCTAGCTAAGACAATTTAGCAGAAACTGGTAAATTTAGTTTAGAAACCTAAAGAAACCCATATAATGCAATGGAAGGGTTGTATTATGGAAGACAATAGGACACTGAGGGCATTCAATTAGGTATTTTATTAATTCCTGATGTCACCATTGTCTTTACTCAGACATCAGATTCCCTTGCAGCTTCAGGTGTCTGACAAAGAAGGACTTGGTCTGGTGAGTCTCAGAAAGAACAAAGTAATGTTGGCAACAGTTTGAAATTAAACTCAGAAGATGCCGCTCCCTCTCTCATCAGTGGCCTGATGCACAGGGACCCAAAGGTCCATGGCATTTTCTAGACCCTTTTCTGGTGATTTCACATAACAAACTTTTCCATTTTCATAGAGCTTTATAGAATTTTGGTCACAATTTTCTCATTAATTTTAATAGGAGAGAAACAGACATGAGAATAATGGGAGTAACAGTGATTAGATCGACAAATCCCTTTCTATGTTTCTCTTTTGCCATATCAACTGCATCCTTTAGAACTACTCATATTTAGCAATTACATGTTTTGGGATCTTACCTGCTGGGGACAGTAGCTGGTAATTCACAAGGCATTTCTGGTATTTTTTTTTGTATATGAGAAATAAATATCAATGAAACGGAGAAAATGTCATGTCATTCCCCTTTTCTTTTGTCTCTACTCCAGTTAGAAGGCAAGTGGATATGTAAAAATAACTTGTATTATGCTCATTATGAAAAGGAAAGAAGAATCTCAAAGTTGTAAAATGATTCCTTCTCCCTCATATTTTCAGTTAAACAAAAAGAAAAGGAAAAAATGAGTTAAATTAAACTTTCATTTAATTTTCAGTTTTAAACATTTATAGGTACATTTAAAAATTAAATACTTTCTAATTGAAAACATGGATAAGTCAAGGTATTTCAGTGCTGTATTTTCCAAACAAAACATGTTATGAAAATTGCCTTCAATGGCACATTTTGCCAAAATTATAATGAACTTAAACTATGGGATCTTTGAACTTAATCCTTATTTTAAACGTCAAAAAATTTTCTTGTAGAGTCTCTTGAGACTTTGGTCCAGGAACAGTCTCATGTTATATCTGTACAAGACCTACTTCACTCCTCTGCACTGAGCAGTGCTGACATTATTGACTTATTACAAAGTATAGCATACTATACCACCAACACGAGACTTTTCCTTATTTAGTTATTTGGAGATAACATTTTTCAAAAAACTCTGATAAACTGAAGTGAGGAGATGTACAGGAGACTCAAAAAACCCCCAAGATTATGAACATAGTGATGGTTTCCGAATTACTGTAGGTCTCTGGAAAAGCTGAAGTGAAGCCAGCACTTGCAGTGACTGAAATTCTCATACATAAAGAATACATCTGATGTTATTCAGAGTGAACACCAATTTAATTACATTCTGTAAGCTGGACAAATAGCATAGAGTGTATGTCAACAAAATTTCTATATGGAATATTATCCTGTGTGCAGGTTGGAAAGAAAGTAGACCCACAGAAAACAAGGGTTGTGTGAAGCTAGCAAAGAAAGAAACTTGCTCCTCAAAACAAATATTTTTCTTTCAAATAAAAATGATATTACAATAGAGCAATCACAGAAAATGATTTCTTCTAGCCATGAATAGCTGAAGCAATTTTTTTCTGTAATAATTCTTTTCCATGCTGAAACCAAGCAATGCAATGGTGATAGGTTTGGAATCAATGTGTATCAGAAAGGCAGCTCATTTCTGTTTTTAAAAAGGGTTGTTTTTAAAAGGGGTTGTGATAGAATTAGTACAGATGTCAGAATAATGATTTAAGCAAAACAACAATATACTAGTCATCATTGTTACACAGTGACTGCAAAATATTCTGCCTTTCCCTTTCTAATTCCTAGACACATATTTACACACCAGTGTATGTGTTTCAACTCTCTTCAGAAGATCAAGAGAAAAATACATCATAATTATGAGAAATTATTCTTCTCAGCAGCATGAAACTTTGTAAATAAATGATATTAACCCAAGAATGGGAATGCAAGAAACAGAAATTAGGCATCTACATGACATAAGAAAAACTGTGCACTGCATTATCCTTGCAAAACTAGATTGCCTCATTGTAAAAGTGAGTGGAATTGTGCTTTCAAAATGGATTTTGAAAACTAGTAATTTGTTTTGAGTACACCGGCCTATGGGTGTCCAAGATGAGATAGTTTACAGAAACTGCTGCCCTAGGAAATGCTACACACACTCTCTTCTGAATTGACTTAAAGTAGGAAACCAAGTATGAAGGTAAGCTGCAAAAGCTCTCTTCTCCAGATGGGGATATCAAAACCCAGTGAAACGACTTGCCTCTCCAAATGTAGGCAGGCATAGCATCCAAAATATGGCACGCATAGCATCCTTTGCACTTGCAAACTACTGCTGCAGCTTCAAATATCATTGCAAGTGAGACTGCATTACTACTTGTGAATAGTAAACTGGATGGTGGTGGATTTGACTGCAAGATCTGTTGTCAATATTACAACATTACAATGTTGTGCGTATTTATTACCACGGTTTGACCTTTCCATTTGAACCCACATTGTGAATGATGTTTTTTCGGGGGAAATCATAGCTTCTGCTTCCCCACCTTATTAAAAAAAAAGGAAAAAGATCCCAAGGTTTGGCCTTTTACGTCCTCCTACAAGACACAGGAATAGTATAGCTTCTTTTCTTGGCTGTCCACCTGAAGCAGTAAACCGGAATACTTCTGCACGATGCTTGCTACTCCTGATCTAACATTTGGCCTCACATTCTCAAATGGCCTTTATTAAAAGCAAATGCATGTTCATAAAGATTTGAGTTGCTTTTTTTCTGAGATTTGTCAAATGGATATGAAGTTGGTGTGCAAATAGTTGAGCTTTATCACAGCAAAGCAACTTCTTGCACCAGAATAGAAAGCAGTTTACATTTAATATCCAGGTAGCTCATAATATTTATTTGTATCCGTTTTGTATTGTCATGAATCTTTCTACAGCTGTTAGAGGAGTTTCAGGGGACAACCCATGTATCCATTTTGTTGACAGCTAGACCAGCCTTTTAAAGGTCATATAATTATTTACTACTACTTTTGCTCATTAGCATGACATGATCTGGCCTGTCAGTGTTCTCTTCTGCTCTGATCGAGTATCACACAGAAGACCTGCAAATCTTACATTTTATTAACACATAGCAATTACAAGCAGAAAGATCACAAATAACTTAAGATACTACCCAGGAAAATATCACTCTGTACGACAAAACATTATTTAAGCAATAAATGAAGCTGCCGTTTTCTCTAGAAGCCCACTGATTTGTTAATTTGACCTTAACTGTGAGAATGTAAGTTATGTTAAACGTAATTTGTTTAATTATTCTGGGATAATCTGTTTTTATTAGGTAAAAAACATTTGTGGTTGACATTTAATGCTGACTTTATTATGTTAATGAGCAAAACTTGCACACTTCACATCTGCTTAAATTTACACTTATCTAGGATTTCTTTCTTTTTTTTTTCTTCCTTGTTTTGTAAAATTGGCTGCCAAAACAGCTTTCTAAAAAAGTAACTGTTACAGTGTCTAAATTAATTAAGCAATATAGATGTAAACTATGGCAAAAAAATTACCGTGCTGAGAGCTGCTAGTAACTCATGACATTTTAAATTTTTAGGTAAAGGAAAAAAAAAAAATCAGTCAAGGGAATAAGGCACCCAGTTTCTGACGATTCATCATTTGGCTGCCTAACTCTAAGAGCTTTTTGATAGGAAGGACTCATTACAGTGGAATTGTTTCAGATTAACTATTTCTTTTGAACTTCAGTGCCACTTTCAGACACATTTACAGCATCTGATGGAACACAGGTTTGGCAGTAGGCTAAATGCTGCCCTGAATTTTTTATTTTATGTTGTACTGAACCACTTACTTGCTTGATAATTGGTTAGTATTAAAGACAGCAAAGAACTATTGCTGATGGGGAGCAGTTAGCATTTCTGTGTCACCTTTGGATGAAGCAACTCCAGTATACTGAAGATCCCTTTGGGATACTAGCAGTGATGATTTCCTTTCCTTCCTACTAGACCAGATGCATGCAACTTGCTAGCTACAGTATTTCTGTAGCTTGAGTTTACTGCATCCAAATTGCTCTAAAGGCAATCTAACCTGAGGCATTGTGCCTCTAACTTTCCTGTCTTTGTCATTTGACTCTAATAGGAAGATTTTTTTGACCTGTGTTGGTCATAGCAAAGACTGATGGCATATACAGGGGTTATCTTGAGCCTCCTTGCTCTGAGCCAACTGGAGCACAAGTAAAAGGCATAACTGACATTATCTTATCTTACCTTACTTCAATTTACCTATCTATCCAAATAAGTGCCTGGCTCCCTTAAAAAAAATTAAATGCCTTATGTAAGATTAGAGAGTCTCCGGTTTTCAGGATCTCATAGTAGACTGACTCTGCATCATGACATTCTAGTACCATAGCAGTTACGCAGTTATGGGACATTAAAAGCCATCCAAGAAAGGTGGACCTTGTGATATGCTATGATGAACATCTCAGCTCTTTTCTTGCTTGCCAACCACAGCCTCCCTTCCACCAGAGAGTAACATGCAGAGAGGAAAGACTGATGCCCACCTGAGTCTCATCTCAGCATGAAGCCAAGACACAACAACTCTTTGAACCACGGCACAAAAGTTAGTCAGTTTTTCTACGCCTCACAATTCAGGTTTTGTCATCTGAAATCAGCAAATGTTATAAAAAGCTGAAGCAAATTAATTGGTTAATTATTGCACATAAAACTGGACATCACGTACTTCCCACTCCTCCGGAAAGCTTTTTTCACAGCCTCATTTGGAAAGGCCTTTTCTTGGTTAAATTCCTAATAAGTCTTCTCCGTTCTGCTGTTCCTTTCTAGAGAGACATCACAGATGAGGGGTGCAATACATAACTTAGGGATAAGGGAACAAGTGAGTCTAAGTAAGTCCTAAATAGTGCTTCAGGCGTTTGCACTGCTGTTTATGTTTGATGATTATCATTACCAATGAACTCGAGAAAATATTGACTCTTAGACTCAGGATGATAATTATCATAATAATGCTAGGAGTTTTCTCTGAATATTTCAAACTGTTAAAAAAGATTTAATAAGTCAATGTTACCAAATTACTGTAACCTCATGCAAGATAGAAATACAATTATATGTTGCAACATAGATTTTTTGGCACCTTAACAGAGTAAGAAAAAAGGTTAAAGTAAAAGCTACTTAAGGAACTTTACATAAAATATGCTATTTTTATTTTGGTCTCTATTTCCAAAATAAGATATTGGTATGTCTTAGGGATCTGATTCAGAAAATTCCTTTGGTGGGAGTATAACTTAAATAATGCAAGTAGTTCTGTTATCCAGGTAACTACTTATGCATGCACAAAGTTTAAGAATTGGGTTTAGGTGTTGTGGTTTATTCTCTCTTTATTTCTTTTTCCTATTTTTAATTACATATTTTACTATAACAATGAGCTTATGTCTCATCTTCAGTGACAGCTTTTGGAGGATGCAAAAAATAGCAGTATATGGTCAACTTTGACTTTAAGAATGTCAATGTGATGTAAATTTGGGGGACTGTAAGGAAATAAGAATCTGTTCTTCCCAAATCTGTGCTCTGCTGGATCTGACGTCCATTTTCTTTTTGAGCTTTCTCATCTTTCAATGTTTTAGATCACGAGAAAAAAATCAATGTGAAATAATCACTACCTGTAAAGTCCAGGTAATGACATAACAACTATGGGGTAAATTTAGAATGTGACTTTACTGATCTCTTATAGTCTTAGATAACATTATTGAGTTTCCAAAAAAAGCAAATCAGGGTCTTGATTTTTTGGAATCTAAGAAACACAGGTGATGACTAAAGAGAGACTCAGTAAGAAGACAAGTAATAGTCTCTGAAGAAGATGTGTACAGCTATGTGTACTAAACAGGAATACCTGTTACTTGGGAAGGGCTTAAGCTGTGACTGACTGGCTGAACCTCTTTTCCATCACTGAGTTCTTGTATAAGTGGCAGTAAACCGAAAAGCTAGTGAACGTACAAATTAAAGGACCATTTGACATATTGTAAGAGAGCCATATAAAATGAACAAATTTGCACATGCAGTCTTCATTTCTACACCACCTAAATGCTTGTCCTATGTCTATTATGGAGCCTTACAATTTCTTTTAATATTAGTTAGTTGTATTTGGTGAAGATGGAAAGATGTTACAGAAATTCCAGAGGCTTTTTTGGGGGGCGTGTTTGCTTTGTTTTGTTTTTTTTTGATATGCTCTGCTGTTGAAGGGCCATTTTAAATCCATAAAAATAAATGGAAACCTGATGCAGAGAAGTTAGAAAAGCATTAAACAGACCATCAAAACATGTAAAATATTTTGAGGATCCTAATTATAATGCACTGATAGCAAAAGCCATTTCTCCACCACATACACGTCTTCCTCAAGAAATTGCCTACTATCTGGCAGTAAAGCGACTTCATCATAATCTTTGCCTCCAGAGCCAATTCAAGGTCTAGTCCCAATGTACTTGTGTGTGCTTGTGTACAGGGTTTTCTCTCATCTAGTTCCTAACATTACGTTCCTCACTGAAAGCAGTGAGAGGAGTTCGCTTGAGCAAAACCTTTGGGTCAGAACAGTATAACCAGATCTCCAAAAGTTCAATCTGGGGTCTGGAAAATCTCATTCTTACAATAATGTAAGGCCACACTGCTCTCTTCTCTTCATCCCAAGAGCATGGATGCCACCAAATTATTCATTCTGCTCAACTTTGAGGCTTCTCTTTCTGTCTTGATGTCTAAAATCCTTTCTCATGAATAACACTCCTTGCCATATCCCACTATCATGCCTGGGCTATTTGAAGACAACATCATATTACTACTTCCAGCTGGAGGACCACAGCTTCTAGTTCCAATGGTGGAAGTCTGCATTATAATAATGCATTTCCAAGATCAGCGATTGCTGAGGATCAGTCTGCAACTAGCTAGCTTTAATAACACACTTCTTTCCCAAAATTCTCTCCTTCACAGTTGCCCAAAATGTAGCAGCAACCATTGGTGATTTTGGTGAGATGGCTTTCCCTTTCATGCAAAGCACTGATAAAGCCACGATAATTTGAAAAGATCTTTCACTGCACAACTTACCCTTCCATAGCAATCTCTATTTTAAATCTGTCTCTACTGAAATTTTCTCTTCCTCTTTCTGTATCCATATCTCCTAATTTTTCCATCTCACTGCAATCTCCTTACAATCACCTACATCTGCATGTGCAGACCCAGTAGTAGTTGTGTAACTGTTAGCAGTTATTTCTCACTGTCTTACTGTACGAGGGAGATGGTTTGACAGTATGATTGCTACTGAGAGGAATAACTTAAGTGGCAGTTTTACTGCAAAAGCTCTGTTTCACTTTGTTCTGAATTCTGTCTTTTATATCCAAAAGCACTGCCTCACAGGCAATGGCCCAAATACTCTATGATGTTCATTGTGTAATCCTGCAAACAACATGTTGAACAAAAACTAGTAGACAAATGAATTCAGTGCACTACTGCAAGGTCTGGGAATAAAACCAGCTGAGTTATTTGGCAGCTGTATTGCTTAAAAAGCTCCATAACTAACAGAATCCTTTTAACCCACCGACAGAAAGTAAAACACTTGTGTTTTTGCTGGCTGATCAGTAACTATCCGAGCACATTCCCAAGCTCTAATTTGTAATGACACAGCTGCAATGGAGAAGCCACTATAAAGCTGGATATTGACAAAGAACCAGTGCTGAAGTTTCGTTACAGCTTTGTGCATTTCCTACCCAAGCATTACCAGTATATCTTACTGACAGTGGCAACCCTGGTTGCTATAACTTCTCAAGTCATAAAAACTCTTCTGAACTTACTTCAGTAAGTGAGGTTTGGTTTTGGTTCATTTGTTTTGTTCTGCTATTTCAGTTAGGAAGCTTTCCTTTGTTCACTTAGCTAACTTGCAGAATACTTCCATGAACATTTCACATCATCTCACAACAACAACCAGCATGAAGTAAGTCTAACTTCAGACCCCTAAACTATTCAGCTACTTTAACTGTTTCAGCTTTGTGATTTTGGTAGCAGAGACAATGAACAACTACAACTGTGCCTAAAATGGATGGCAGTTTAATCTTTCTGAAAAGCAAGGTTTAACTGTGTATAATATTTGAATTGTAATTTCTCAACTTTCTTCTCTTTAAACTTTATTGTCATCATGTCACAAACGGCCATACCTGCTAGATCTAGATATAGAAATGCTTATTCTCTGTAAAACTGTCCAAGCTCCAAGCTAAACTTTCTGGTGGGAGCAGTGGATACACTCTAGCTGAGAAATTTAGCTGAATTTATTGGGGATGCAGGGTAAACTACTCTAGACAGAGCTAACATGGATGGGTTTTTATCTCAAAAAGATGCACTCCTACTTACAAAACAGATGTTTTCATTTCTGTTCCCCCCCCCCATGCTGACATAAACTTCATTAGGATTATGTGCAAAATGGAAACAGTTCTTCCGTCAGAAGAGGTGAAGGTTCTTTCAGACGGGGAAAAGGGAAGGGGGAGCTCCTTGGCTGGCACAAGCTGACCCTTTGCCACACCATCCATGTTGCACTGCAAAATTTTATTTATAAGCATATTCATCCTATGTTCATAATGGAAATTCCTTAGGAAAAGAATTTTCTCCTCTTTCCCTGAAAGCTAGTAAATCCCTTCTAAGTGTAACTTAAATTCAGCTGTGAAAAAGTGACTTGTCTTTGAACAGCAAACTTATTCATGTCCATAGTTTAGGGTTGTACAAAAATATATCCTTTGCCATGTTTTATTGTAGTAAAGACTAGTGGAAAATGGCTTCACTTGCTTTTTCTGTGTTGTTTGGTCCCAGATGAACATAAAATGTTTCATATTTCAGTCACCAATAATATTGGTAAACCTTTATAGCAAAAATACTCATAAAAACTACTACTTCTGCATTCAAATTTATCACATCTCTAACATGAACTATTTTACCATTGGGAAAATCTAGTTAATACATGTATATCTTTGTTTCATTTCTCCCTATTTTAGTTGGATGATCAGCTACAATGGAACTCTGATGTGTTAATTACAAAGCATAAAAGAAAGTTCAGCGGTTTCTAAATGTGATCATTATTAAAAGGTTTTCTTGGAAGGATTTTTTTCTAATCCGACATATATCTAAAGGCAAGTCTCAGCTGATCAAAATAAGTGTCTGTGGTAGTGTTTGTCTTCCACAGTCTCTGAATCCCAAGCAGCCTGATGCTATGCTATGTATGTATACTATATAAAAATATATAGTATTCTACTATATTTGCCTAAATGAAAGTCTTTGCTATTCTTCATTTTTTTTCCCTGTAGCCCAGTGTAGTGTTGTACTTCATCATATATGCATACATAAATATACAACTCTGCTTCACTAGGGAGTCATATGGGGGGAAAAAAAATTCCCATCATTCTTATCTGTGCAGTTTTTTGTGCATGAACAAGGCACCAGTAATCAAATTGCTTTTCTTTTTTCATTTGTTCTCTTGTGTATTCTGTTACTTATGGCAAAAAAGATTTGAAGACTTTCCTATAGAGAAAGGCCCACAGTCTCTGTACATCTCTATAACTCCTAAGTAGACAGCAGGGGGTTCTTGATCATTTGTACTTGTCCCTACATCCATTCTTTGGACAAAACAGCAAATATGGTTAAGCACAGATGATGGAGTAAAAATCTATATCTGAAGTAACAACTTGCAGCCTCTGGTTAGGCCACAGGAGAAGTTATTGTTTTAAATAAATAAATAAATAAACAACACCTTGATGCATCAAAATCCCAGATATTGTTGCTAGGAACTGCTGATGCATAAGAGTGTTTACGTCATCAGCGGATGACTCTTTTCTCTTCGACTGGTTGCATCTTGCCGCAGCCTGCCGTATTCAGGCAAGCCCCCAAAATGCTGAGGGGGAGCACAAGGGAAGACAGGCACCCCTCCTGGGGAGTGAAGGAGGAAACTATTTTTGCTTCCTTCTCAGGCTCTCTCATTTTCACACCTCTGCCCCAAACCTGACATTGGCCACTGACAGCGACATGCCTAAAATTCATGCTGGGAATGGCAAAGGTTGCCCTTGCCTTTCTTTCTTGACCAGCAAAATCAATTTAATAAGCACAGTAATTATTTATCTGACAAAAACAATAGACCAACAGAACCTGATCTCTTCCCAGTGCCTCCCTCTGAGTACTTCGGCCTTCCCCTAGTAGCACTGTTCCTCTGCAGTTTCTCTCTTTGCTCCTCGTTTCCCCTCCCAAAAACAATGACCATTCAATGCTCTTCCTGCTTCCCATGTCCTCAATACGCCACATATTTCTCCAGTGTCATATCATAGCTTCATTTTATTCTTCTTTTTCCTCTTTGATCACAGATCCTTCCTTCAAAAACCTTTTCCCTTTTTACCTAATTTCTTCCTTTTTGGGATAAAGCTTTGCACTGGGACTTAGTCACCTCATGGGAGGCAGTGATTTTTACACCAACAGGGATGAAGTGCAGTTTCATTTTCTTTTTTTTATTTTTTTGACAGAGGGTGTGTCTACATTGTCTTTTGCAGGCAGATGCACACTCACAGTTCTCATGCACTGGTTTATTCACAATCAGATGGTGCTAAGTCACAGTTAAAGTAACTCACAGGCTTAGCTTGGATTCATTGTCAAGTTAACAGTAGTTACATGGATCTGGGTTGACTCTGAGCGTGCACAAAGTGAGGCAGGGCATCTGCCTGCAAGACTTTGTAAATGTACCCAAAGGAGGCAAGATCTGCCTCTTCCTTCTCCGCCTCATACTTCAACTATAACATTTAAATATAAGTTTGGTTTGCTTTGAAAAATACTGTTGCTATTTTAAGGTTGAGAAGATTTTATAGAAGCAAATCCTGACTGAATAGAAAAAGTACTGAACAATGTAGAAGCCCAAGAGGATGCTTGTGAGCCTGCATGGCTCTTTCAGGGCTTGAAACTTGCTTAGCAAGCAAGACTGAATATCATACTGGCTTAAGTTCAGTGTTAACGTACAACTTGTTCATGTTCTCACAACCTGCCATCTGGAGATGCTGGTATGAAGCAGGACCACATGTGAGACAATTGGATTTCCTGAACTTTCCCAAGTTATTTTTTTCCCTGTCATGTAAGACTTGACGAGCCACAGATAAGAGTATCTTGAATGAAATAAACTCTGTGTGTGATACTTTGTTCAAAAAAACCGGAGACTGTAGCCTTGGACTTGTAGAAATAGGAAATAAAGTCTGTCAGAGAGAGATTGTTATTTGTACCTACGTTAAGATGAGAGCTAAAGCTTACCCTACCTTATGCATAAGTAAATGGGTTATCCTGTTGTAGCCATAAGTACATTGTCCTTTAGATAGGTTATGTATTCCCCATAGATAAACTGTCAGGGGATGTGCTGAATAGCATGCGCCATAATTCTGGTTCGTATGGGCCCAGTAGCAATTGCTGAGCATTGTGCATAGCATTCCCTTTCCACCTTGCCTTTCCCTTCTCCATAGCTCTTCCTTTGCCTCCAGTATCTGTTGTTTTTCTAGCTACCAGGAGAACTACAGTGAAATGTCCTTCCTGACCATTGTTCCTTGAGGCAGGGAAAAACACTGACGTTTCTTAGTGCTAAGGTCTTTCACTCTCCATGACTAACCCACACAGGATTTACTAGCTCCAGAAACAGCAATCTGGAGACTTACTTTTTTTTTTAAGGAAGTCTTTTCAAGATTGATTGATATATTGAGATCAAGGAGGGTCTTTGAAGGGTGAAGAAACACAAGGGATGAAACCAGTGTTCACAAATACACTTCTCTGTGAATATCTTCTCCCTTAAAGCACTCCTCATTGTTTGGTTTCCTTTCTGTAGGACATGCTGACCATATGTCTTTCTACCCTCTTGGCTCCTTATATTTGACAGAGAGAAAACTACAGTCTCAAAGTGGCTGTTTTGAAACTGTTTGGGACTCTCTGCATTAATTTCTCTTCTGTCTGCTAAGTAGTCTTATAATCTCATTGTGTATTCCGTAATTTGCCTTTAAAGAGAACAGAACCTCTCCTAGAAACGTCTGCGACAGATGATTGCCCTCTGATACATGTTAAATTCTAGCGTTCTGCAATCTTTTTTTCTGTATGTAAAATATCTACTTGAACTCTGCATTATGTTTTTTGACCCTGGAGGGGATCTTATTGACTTATGGGGGAAGCTAAATCAAACAAATATTGCAGAATCACATGGGATGCTTCACAAGGTGTGATTCTGAGAGCAGTTTTGGCAGTCCTTATGGCAATCACTGAAACAGAAAATATGCTGGCTTGGCTTATTACATGTTAGTCAATCTACGTAAGTTTAACACCTATAATTTTGTTTTGTTTTGTTTTTTTTCAACTTTATGTGAAAGCTAGCTTTTGTTTTGTTGTTGCTTAGTTGTTCACTGTTGCTAGCTGATGAAGCAAATGGGTTTCATCTCGTGAATAAAAAGATTACTAAAGCCTCCACGCTGTGGAATTTAAGAGTGTTCATATGCCAGCTCTTTAACTATTTGTCTGATATTCGTGATCTAGAGACAATAATATTGGTCTTAATATTTATTAAGACCATAAATATTACCACAATTTTCTTTTTGCTCATTTTGAACTTTGTTAACATTTTAATGGAAAATAACTTGAGATCTAGATGGAAAATGTTTTAAGAGCCAGAGGTTGCTTTCAATCCAGATTCAGCTGTGCATTTATTTAATGCATAAAATAATCTTCATTTTGACCCCTATAGTTCTATTTTCCTGTATATCAGAAGATTTATATTCTTAAAACCAGTGATTCCTTTGAGATGATTCACTGATGCATGCAGTTTAGAATAGCATTTGATCAACCAAGCTGAACTGTCTACTGGTAGAGCTTCACTGAAACATATCACAATTGTATCCATTTAACCCAAATGAGGACTTCTTGCAGAAAATACTGACTCACTGTAATTCTAAGGAGACAGTGCATGAGCATTTTATGGGGACTGACAGCTGGATTTGAAGGATTATGATCAGGGTATAATTGTAGGGATTCTGTGCACTGGATACTGCAGTCAATTGCTCACTTCTAGTTTCTATTAACAATCTTCTAGGGACAGTCAATAGAGCTTCCACCGGTGTGGATCAGCATAGCTGCACTGAAGTGAGGAGAGAAATACCATTCATTTACACAAGCTTATTTTCTCACTTGGGGCAAACAACATGCTAATGAAATCCACAGGACATAATAAATTGAGAAAACTTATGAACATCAATAAGGATAAAGAAGTAATAAAAAGTCAACCTAATGAAATAATATATCTGAATAGAAGACTAAATGAGATTCTAGGCTGGAAAATACAAACAAATATATCTTGGGAAGAAAATATTGCTGATACTATACTCAGGCAATAGAAAGAATAACTTAGGAAGTGGTAATTGTGTGCAATTTGGAGGAAATAGTCAGAGAGGAATTTGGCCCTCAGTGCTCATTGACTTTCAATAGGATTGGGATGCTAGCTTCACTCTGTACCTTCAAAAATCAGTCCATCAACTGGCAGTGATACACAGTGGTGCTTTCAGGTTTATTTTGTTTGTTTGCTTTAAAACATCTAGTGGAATATGGAGCTGCAAAACATAAGATTTTCCTTTAGGAGCAGGAGAAAATGAGTCCAGGTCTCTCCAGAGAGACTCTGTGTGCATTTGGAATACTGCTTGTGCTTCTGGAGAAATCCCCTTATTTCAAACAAACAAACAAACTTACAAAAGAATTAAGGATACCTATATTAGGAGAAGGAAGTAAGTTACTTTCCAAATACATGCCTCATGTTTTCTGTAATGCCAGAATACTGAGATAATTTGGGCAAGGTGTACTATGCATTTTTAATGTTATGTCTCATTGTCTATAGAATAATGGTCCAATGTAAACTTCAGGAAGCTATGGTTAAGGACAGTATAACCTCAAATGTACATGTTACTAGATGTATGGCAAATAATAGGTGTCGGTAAAAAGGATGACTGGACAGGCTAACATTATCTTTTCAATGTCAGTTTTTAAAGCAAGCACCCCAATGGACAGCCTTAGTTCTTCAACTTGCAAAAGGCTTTTACAAAGAAAAGAGACTCTTGGTTGCTAAGATTCTTATTTTTTGGAAAGGGACTCCAAATAGATGTGAAACTGAATTAATGGACAAACTACTTAACACTATGTAGCTTAAGGAATGATAAATCTGAAAAAAGATCTGCTTCTGACAGGCTTATGGTTCAGCCACACCATGTGCCTTCAAAAACTTAACAGATAATGTTTTTTTCCGGTTCATTCCGTGGACTCAATGTAGAATTGCAGACACTCATTTTTACCTCTCTATGCCTCTGTTTTCCCATCTCTAAAATAAAGATGATGTTATGTACCAAATGATTAATTTCTTCCCCTTCTCCATTTTTAGAAATTGTCTTTCACCTTCAAACATTTCCATTAGCTATTTCAAAACAAAACACAACAAAACCAAAAAAACTCATTTTATTACAGAAACACTTCACCTGTGAAGAGTATAGATGATGTATAGAACAGTAGTTCTCTGTGGCTTGCTGGGTATATTAACACTTATTTTTTCAATATAATGTGGACAGTCTTTCTGTAATTCCAGGAGAAGACTTTCTATTCTGTAACATTTTTCCCTTTCCAACTCTTTCAATATGCATATATTTCTAATATTACTTTCTGCATGCTGCTATCTAAGCTTTCCTTACGTGGTTTATAATTGCTACCATGAATCCCTTACCCTTACCTTTAAGCTTTTGTTTCAGTGGCTTTCTAATTTCTTACACCTAAACTATGCCTACCCCCCTCCAAGCCACCCCCACTGCCATCTGTCTCCATGCATACTCCTGGCTTTTGATCATTATAACTGCTCTGATGTTCTGCAAAATAGCCTGCAAATGTTTGCCCCCAGTAATCTGTTCCACTTTCCAGCAGGCAGCAATAGCATTTTTTTCTCCTCCTCAGTGAGGGCAGTCTGCATAGCTTGTGCACAGAGATCCTTCAACACTGGATCAGTTTGCTGACAGCGAGAAGGGGAACAAAGCATGCTTCCTATATTTCATAAGCTGCAACTGGTCATTGGTAAAGATCAGTCATTGGGTGGCTTTCAGTGATAATAATAAACCTATAGACTGAGGCAAAAGAAAGTGTTTTTGCTTGTAAATACTTAGATTCTCAGTGTGAGTCAATACAGTAACCTGACTGGAGCCGAAGCTCTTATCTGTCTCCATCAAGTTAGACAGGAATGTTACATCCTTTGCAGGGACCTTGTTATCTCTTTTTCTGTGCTACCTAACCACCTCTGGGCTCTCTGTCAGAAAGTCTGTGTCCTTCCCTTTGCTTTACTCTGTAACAAATGCCTGGTGCAAGTCCGCAGGAGGAACTGTCAGGACCCTGACCGCCGTAGATGGGAGAGGGCTGATTTTAGAGAAAGTGGAATTGAATGATGAGCTTTTATGAGTTCACGTGCACTGAGGTCAGCCTAGAAGTGATTTGGGAAGGCAGACTCTGGTTTGTTCCTTATTCAGGTGTTAGCTTTTACAGTTCTTCTAGCTAGCTGCAAAGTAGGACAAAAGACCTCCATAGAAAAGAGTTTACCTTGAAGATGAGTCAGGTCCAGGGGCAAGACAAAATGTTCTTACAGGATGTTGGGACATGACCTCTAAGACTGATGAACCCAGTGGGCAGTCCCAGGCACCCAGAAATGCATGGGAGGAGTGGGAGGATGATTTCAGTGTGGGATGACATGGATTGTCATGGAGCTGTGAAAGTCCTGCTATGCAATCAGCAGCAAAAATGGCTTAAAAAGAAACAGTCCATGAAGTAGTCATAGAGTTCCTTCTTTGTATTATTTTCCCCTACAGCAAATATACTCTTCTTGCAGAAAATTGCAGAGTTTTTCACCTATCAAACATTCAGAGCCTCAAGAGGCCTCATCCGAGTACCAAGACCTCTTGATTCAGATATTGTTCTATGTGCCTCATGAGAGATGGCATTCAGCTTCTTTGTTTCTCAGCTCTCACCTGGAATTTTCGCGGATTTGGATCAGCTCTACCAGCCAAATAAGACCTGGTGTTGTTACAAAGCCCTGAGCCTTGGTGTCATCCAGGAGAGGGCCAAGCTAAGTATTTAAAAATTAAAGGGAAAAATCAATGGACTGAAGCCTATAATCTCTTAGCTATCATAATTGTCCATTGTCCAACAGCTGTGAGACGTGCAGTCTGAGAGGCTATGGGGCAATATGAACTTGCACTGATTTTGACAGCAGCCCCAGAGGTTTAGCATTTTACAGAGTACTACCTGAACTCATTAACTCTTTGCAGAGAAATCTGTCCTGGTCTAAGTTATTTCCTCCTTCCTAGACCTTGCCTTGAAGGTTTCCTTTTGTCTTCAGTTCATGACAGACTCTTTTGGTACAAAGCCTTTTGTGTTACTACCTCTGAAGGATGCTGTTCAAGAACAAAACTTTTTGTAATGTATTCTTTTTTCCTTTCCTCACATACTATGCTGCATTTTAAGCAATGTTTTAAAAAACAGTATTCAAATCCTATGAAAAATCTGACTTAGAATATTTGCAGTGTAATGCTGAGTGGTGCATTGGGGTATATTTGGGGGAGTATGAATATCTTTTTTCCTTTGCCTAAAAGATTGCTCTGTATGAACAGTTAAACCAGAACCTCTGAATAAAGTTTTCTTTAAGCTATATCACAATATTGTTGATAATGTTTTGCCTCTGTACGCTTTTTTCTTAGCCTGTCTTGACTGTAAATGGTGTCTTAAACAAATTCATCCAATTACTGTACATTCAGCACTACTGTTGCTCCTCCCTAAAATTTCTGGGCAGTGTTTGGAGCTGTACAGGCACAGATAACATTTACACTGCAATCCAGGCACCTATTTTTCTTCAATAGTCTGGAGTATGTCCTTTGCTTTTTATTTGAGTAAAGCAACTGTCTTTTGTTGGAAATGGAAAAATATCAGAGATCACAAACTCTGGGCATTTGAGTGATTTCTCAGTTTAAAGTGGAGAAAACTAGTGCTGACTGATTCAAGGCAGTAAACAGGAATGCTTCAGTCCCTGTGTCTCAGTGTCAGCTGCAGAGTCAGACTTCAACTATCTCACACATGTTTTGCCAGTTATGCTCCTATTATAAATCTGCTTATCTGCATAGTGTTTCAACAAGAAACAAGGCCTGTCCTTCTCCTTATAAGCTTGATCTGGTACAGGTTTCTATTAAGGTACCAGTGTAGATATACGCAATCATTGTTGATGACTGATTGTTTCCAATAATCCCATAGAGTTTTGTCACACTATGGTGTGAGGGTAGGTAATACCAAATTAAAATGGTAACATGTCTTTATCTCTTCTCTGCAGCTGTCTTATCAATTCCATAAAACCAGTTCATGCTACCAGTTATGTACATCCAGAAAAGTGGATTACTATGGCTGCTACCTCAATATCCCTAGATATAATGAGTTAGTAGATGTGTGATCTAGTCACCTACGTATCTGGTATGAGTTCACTTCAACGTGAGATCTTTTTTTTGTTTTGGATACTTTCTTTTCTGTCTTTCTACACTGATATTACAGATAGCAGGGCACCTTTCCTTTCAGACCCTTCTGTACTGTACCACGTCCTACTAGTGGATCTAGCTTTTAAAAGAAAATGTTGCAAGTCACCCAGAGACTTCTTCATCCATCCCCTTTCCCCAATTCAAAACTTCAAACTAAGCACCTCAATGATTGAAGATTTCTCCATGCAGAGGCATCCCTGGAGTGAGTAGGAGCACTTGTGAGGAAAAGCATTCAAGAAGAGGAAGTCTTACAAGATTAAGAAATTAATTGAATTCTCCTTGCTTCTTTTCTTTCCTTATGCTTTATGGAAGGCAGTCCAGGTTTCCCACTGCAAAAGAATACTTTATCTGGAAATTTCTGGGTTTAGTCCCATATTTATTCACTCTGTGATCAACTTTTCTACAGCATATAATTCTGTTGATACAAACAGAATTAGTCACACTACTCATGTTACATATGTGCTCAAATATTTGTAGGCAGCAGCTCTTAGACGATACACAAGAATTTGTCTCATCTAGCTCTTCCTGTTCCTATGAAATTACTTTTTATGTATCAAAGGACTCAACAGTTCTGGAACATCTGAAAGGATGTGCAAATCTGCTTCTGAATATTTTTGGCTAGAAAAAGAAAATGACTAGCCATCTTGGAAATCATAAAAATATATTAGGAGCGTTCTTACTTCAAAAATTAGGAAAATGAAGCATGAAAGTTGACAGAATAAATTGTAGTGATAGAATGAGGTGCCTTATTGATCCAAGAGCCTGGTGGTTAATGCATTCCCCAAGGATAAGGAAGAAACAGGTTCATTTCCTCAGTCCAAGATTCCTGGAGCCCAGAGCCTTCTCCCCACCCCCAGGTTTCACCTCCTAAAAGCTGCCTTCTGTACATTCAGACCTTCACACCTCTCATCTCTCCTTTTTGTGCTCTGTTGCTTTGTGCTGAATATAAGAACAGCCCCATATCCACAGACCCTTCTGGAAGATGCGATACCTACCTCTGCCCAGGTTTCAATAAATATTCCTTTCAAAAACTGCTACAGCTTCTCTGTGAAAAGTGAATCAAATTCTCCTTCTCCTTCAATTTTACTGGAAGTACATAAAAGTGAACACATTTAAAGGATTTTTAACCAGCTGAGCTGAACCTAGATCAGAATGTCTTTTCACATTTCAAGTTCTGGCAAGTAAAAATGAATCTTTAAATACAAGTTCATCTGCTTTAAATTTCTTTCCCATTTCTTAGGTGCAAAATAAATTATTTTAAGAGATCTAGAGTGGCCATCCCATGACAGCCCTGAAATAAATGAATAGTTTGCAATCTTTGTGAAAACCTTGCATTTATAAACTGTGAAGTATTAGCATTTCTTTTGCTTTAAAGCTTTCATGGTTTTTTTTCCCCACTAAAAAGCACTTGGCTTTTTGTTTGTTTGTTTGTTTTTTGAATTGTATAACCTATCTTTCATACTGGTAAATGTATATTTTTTGACATGGAGAGTCCTTTTCCCTGTCAAGATGTTCCCATGATGATAGAAATGACACATAATTTCCAGAACTTCTGAACAATCACCCAAACATTGTTCTCATTTATAAACAACAGTAGAATTGTTGGGATCTTCTTAACAAATGTGATAGTTGGTGTGAAAGAATCACTGAGGTTTTTCAGGAAGATATCCCGTGCTGCTAATCAGATTCAAGTGTCTTCATTTAGGCAAAATCAAACACGTTAGTCTTAATTTCCGAAGCAAATTCTTAAAAATTGCTCTCACAACATAGAAGGCATGGTTGAAGTAGAAGTAGACCCCTCAGGAAGTGTTTTGCTTCTGATTGTGACAGATGACTGGTTAAGCAGTCACTTATGTGTTCTCCTATATGAGCCTCTCTATCTCCATTTTCTTAGCACGGAAGTCCTATCGTTGACTATGGACTCACTTCAACTTGCCTTAGTGCTACAGGTTACTGTTAGTGACTTGAGTAGGAAGTGTGTGGATGCTTTTGAGGGGCTCCTTTTACTTAATTTAGCCATAGCCTACTGATGTCAGTCTGTGGTTCATTGTTAAAACACAAAGCCCCTTCTTAATGATTTTAATGATTGCCATGGTGTTCTGGGTCTCAGGTACTTATTTCTATTGCTTTTCAGTGAAATTAATATAGAGTAATCTAGCTACACATGAACAGGCAGATAACATATGACCTTAAAACTGAATTCTACCACACTAGTACTGGCTCACTTTCTTGTTGATTTCAGTAGGGATCTGTGGGTGGACAAATATCAGATATTTATTAAACAATCATTTAGTTTCTTTTTTCTTTTTTATATGCAATCATGATTAACTCTACAGAGAAAGAGAGAACCACAACTGCTGTGCTCATCATACACTAAGTTAGACGTCTTGTGCAAAGTTTTGGTTTAAAGAATTCTCGGGTTATGCTCCAAATCTAAACAAATTCACTGAACAGATTCCTATTGACTTCAACGGGAGCTGGACTGGACCCTCCAACTCTGGATAAGATAGGGCATTCACAGAAAGGAATATTTCTTTAAGTACTTGAATAAAAATCAAGGTCTCAAGAAGCTCAAGTCATCAAAGCCTAAACCTGCATTTAGAACAGGATGCTAAGATCAATGACCACTGTAAGCTACTGAGGGTGAAAGAGCTGTTTTAATGGATGATGGATGTGTCTCACAACACACTTTGCACAAGTTAAGCATCATTTATGTTAAAATCACTGTTGATTTTGGTCAGAAAGACTGACGCCTACCTCAAAACTCCATGAGTAGCCACCCAGAAATGGCCTCTCAAACGCTTGTGGACAGGGAATGAAATCTGACATTTGATTTTATGTCAGCACTGTGAAAACAAACAAACAAACAAAACCCCTTTGATTTTTTAAATTTTCTAATTGAAGTAGAGCAGTAACTCAAGACTTTCATCTGCTATAGATTATACGTGCATACACAGGTGTTTACCTACCTCTTTTTGGTTCTTTGTTTCTATTCTGTCCTGCAGCTCAGAGAAACTATGTTGTGCGATTCATAGACGATTGAAGTCAATGCAAAGATCCTCATAGACTCATCTAACTCTGGGCCAAGTCCCTGATTTTATAGGTAAGCATTTATATTCAATGATCCTTGGCTGCTGCCCGACCTGACATAAGTAGCCTAATAAATATACAAAGCTCTGACATATTCTGCTATCAGGGAAAGGGCCAATCAGGAGAAAAAGATTGAATGCAAGTTAATGTCAGTCTCAGCTGGAATAACTTGTGTTCTTCAGCATCTGTAGCTCTCTGTTGGTTCAGGGTTTCTTTGGCTAAATGATGATGGGCTTTTCATACCTCTCAGCTCAATCAGAAGTCCAAATGTAAAGGCAACACTGAATTTGTAATGCTTTGTGGAGGACTTTATGTCTACTACACCAGTGTGAATAAGCATCTTCATAATCTGTTTTACTCTTTGGCAAATGTGACAGCTACTCTCTTGGTCCAGATGGCAGGACTCCACTGCTTGTGTGATCTAAATGTGTTTGTAGTTACAAACACTGGCCCTGTTGGTTTTCTGTTCCTTGTTTGCATCAGCTTTGTCTTTTTACAAACCTTGTAAGAACTTAAAAAATCCAAGATGCAAACTCAAATAAGGCATGATCTTTTGAGATAGATGAGTCTTGCAATTCACATGTGCAGTGACAATTAGCCATAGTTTTTGTATCTGTCAGCTCGTCACATGAAAATAGTCTGGCTTGTCCACCAAACTTACTGCAAATGCATAGTAGACTTGTTATGTTTCAGACTCATAACATGTATAGATCAGTCCTAACACCCCACATTCAAGGTGATCTGTGTTGCTATATATGGCCATGCTGTCAATAAAACCCAGATTCAAGGCAGCTTGCTCAGAGGTGAGACTTTTTGGACAATGGCTATAAACAGCCTGATTGCTCACGAAAAGAAGAGATCTGGGAAAAATAGATGTTCTTCTGTGTCCTTTTGTGGCGGGTTGACCCTGGCTGGACACCAGGTGCCCACCAAAGCCGCTCTATCACTCCCCTCCTCAACTGCACAGGGGAGAGAAAATAAAACAAAAGGCTCGTGGGTCGAGATAAGGACAGGGAGATCACTCACCAATTACCGTCACGGGCAAAACCAGACTTGACTTGGGGAAAAATTAATTTAATTTATTGCTAGTCAAATCAGAGCAGGATAATGAGAAATAAAACCAAATCTTAAAACACCTTCCCCCCACCCCTCCCTTCTTCCCAGGCTTAACTTTATTCCTGATTTTCTCCACCTCCTCCTCCCCAGTGGCACAGGAGGATGGGGAATGGAGGTTGCGGTCAGTTCATCACACGTTGTCTTTGTCTCTCCTTCCTCCTCAGGGGGAGGACTCCTCACACTCTTCCCCTGCTCCAGCGTGGGGTCACTCCCACGGGAGACAGTCCTCCATGAACTTCTCCAACGTGAGTCCTTCCCACGGGCTGCAGTTCTTCACGAACTGCTCCAGCATGGGTCCCATCCATGGGGTGCAGTCCTTCAGGAACAGACTGCTCCAGCGTGGGTCCCCCACGGGGTCACAAGTCCTGCCAGCAAACCTGCTCCAGCCTGGGCTCCTCTCTCCATGGGTCCGCAGGTCCTGCCAGGAGCCTGCTCCAGTGTGGGCTCCCCACGGGGTCCCAGCCTCCTTTGGGCATCCACCTGCTCTGGCGTGGGGTCCTCCACAGGCTGCAGGGGAATCTCTGCTCCACTGTGGACCTCCATGGGCTGCAGGGGGACAGCCTGCCTCACCATGGTCTTCCCCACGGGCTGCAGGGGAATCTCTGCTCCGGCTCCTGGAGCACCTCCTGCCCCTCCTTCTTCACTGACCTTGGTGTCTGCGGAGTTGTTCCTCTCACATCGTCTCACTCCTCTCTCTCACTGCAACTGCTGCTGCGCAGTAACTTCTTTTCCCTTTCTTAAATATGCTGTCCCAGAGGTGCTACCACTGTTGCTGATGGGCTCGGCTTTGGCCAGCAGCTGGTCCATCTTGGAACCCGCTGGCATTAACTTTATCGGACATAGGGGAAGCTTCTAGCAGCTTCTCACAGAAGCAACCTCTATAGCCCCCCGCTACCAAAACCTTGCCACGCAAACCCAATACACCTTTCTTACACTCTGAAATGCATTTCTTCAAGCAAATGTTGTGATGAAACAAATTCAGCCCTGTGAAGAGAGAGCCAAAAGGAGAGAGAATATTAACTAGTCTATAAAAACGTGCATCTGGCCTGGGTGGTACTGAGGAAAGAACATCTTTTAAAGAGTATAGGTTTGGACCTTGCTCATGAATACAGGAGCCAATAACAGGATGTTAGAGTGGATCCAACAAGTTTTGACAAGTGGGAATCTGGGCTGGAAAACAGGCATCAATGCTTTTGGAACTGCTGCATTGGATATAACCTGAGGTCAATGATTTGAAAGAGGAGCCTGTAGGAAAGCATTGCAAACAGATAAAATTATTACATTTTTGTGAATTGTTTGGCTTCAGTAGCTTACTGTGGCAGTAAATTTGATATTCTAATGATGGGTTGTTTGGAAAGAATTTGTTACTGGCTCTGAATGTGCTGCATTTCAACTGAAATGAAAACCCGCAGTTTCTTGTCCCAAGACTGAAATAGCACTGAAATGCTTTCTTGATATTATCTGGAATTTCTCTGTGTATATACTTATTTATATTCTTTATTTTGGTCACCTGTGGTACAAAGGCAGAACCTACATTTATTCTTAAAATATGAACATGAGCTCTAATTTTTGCCAAGTCACACTTTGATGGTGATTTGCGTTAATCATCCAAAGCCCACAAAACAAGTTTAAATGATAAGACAACAAAAGTAGTTGCAGCTTCAGGAGTCTTTGTCTTGTTTCACCTAAATAAGTATTGGTCTGCTGGGGTGTTTCAAATGTAATTCTCTTTGATAGACCACGCTTTTTGCTTATTTATGTAAAAACACCTAGCTGCTTGCCAGTGGTAATGTAACACTCACATTGTTTGTGTAGCAGTATAGAAAGGCAGCCTATGAACGGTATTGGCTGTTTCAGGCTAGTGTGTTTTTATCAGTGGCATGTAAACTGAGCATTCTATGTCTTTTTTTAAAATATATCTCAATCACTGGAAATTTTCTGAGTTCTGAGATCTATACAGTACCAGATTTAATTCAGACAAGACTACTAAAGTACTGAAGTTTGACCAATTGATTCCTTAGTAGAACTTGGTAATATTTGCAATTAATTGATATTGAACTAATAAAAAACTGAGGGAAACTAGCAACAATTGTTTTTCTACATCATATTTCTTTGCCACTGATATTTATATACTTCCTTTATATTGTCTGGTGGCAAAACAATGATCTTTCAGGACTGGCTTGTAAAATCCGTATCTGTCATGTATCTGGGCCTTAATTTATAACCCCCTCAGGTATCCTTAAGAGGAAAAATTGTCTCAGAAATATATATTAAGAAGATTTTCAAAAGCTTTCTTTGTTGCCATAGCTCTTTCTCTACAATTATCATCTGGAACTTTGTGACTTTTGAAGGAGAAAAGCATGCTCTGTACACAGAGCTTGAGAAATTCATAGCATTTGAGTTTTTGAACTCACCAGTTTCTCTACAACAGCAGCAGTTAGGCATATGTCACACTGGGGTCTGAACCTGGGTTATCTCACTCGTAAAAAATTGTGACAGTGTCTAGCAACATCTATGACGTCCAACGGTTACTTTCTCAGAATTATAAGCACTGTGTCATGCTTTTTTACATAGATGTTTAATAGCTAATCCTCATGAATAATAAACAGTAGATGAAAATTACAGTTCTGCTAATCACTACCAAGTAAACAATTTTCAAACCCCAACATTTTAGGAAATATAAAATGAGATTTTTGAAAAGAAATTACAGTTCTTAAGTTATTTTTCTGAAATAAATGAAAGTGTTATTTCAAGTCATACCACAAATTTGACCCTTATTTCAGACTCATTAAAAGGTTTGCTACACTTCCATCTATTTAGATGGTTGATGGCCTTTGCATTGCAGCCAAGTGTCTAATAGTCATGGGCTTTGGATCACATAAAGAGTTGTGTACAGATCAGGTGAAACATCATATCTTCAACTGAGATGCGTTGGCTGGAATAACTAAATTAAACCATAGCTCAAGTTATGGATGTATGCATGTGTGGTGGGGAGACAGAGTAGGAAAGAGAGCGGTGGCTCATCTTCCCATGGGGAGACTGAGATCACTGTTCTAAAGGTAATAGGCTAAGTCCACCCCAGGGTAACACCAGGGAAGGAACTCCATGAGAGCCTTTCTTGGAAAAGTACTTAAAGTATCTTGAATAAATGCAGATAACCCAAAATATCTAAGTACAAGACACTTTTTGGAGATTTCAGGAGATAAATAATGATGAGCCAGATTTTGCTTTTAGATAAAACTGCTCAGTTTGGCACTAAGTTGTAGTGTAAAATTAAGATGAAGAGCAAAACTGAATATAAATTAGTTGAGTGGTCTTTTCAAGATAAAACTCCACTGAAAAGAAAAAAAATCCTGAAGAAGGTAAATAAACAACAATTATTTTTCTCACATATTAATGGAAACAAAGCTGGCTTTATATAGGTAAATGCTCCTAGCATTAAACATTTACTCACAGGTTGCCATCAGGATTGGAATGAAATAATTAAAGCATGTGGATATAATCTGCATATTTCCTCAGAGCAGTGAATCCAGACACAGTTGGGCTAAATCCCTTACAAACAAAGGAAGCATTTTTCATAGTATAATTAGCTGATTAATCAATAATTGTGTAATTACTTAGTTACATAAGGCAATACACAGTTTGAATTTCCTTCTCATGGACCACTATAAATGGCGTATTTGCAATAGCTGTGAAAGCAGTATAAGGAACTCACAAAAGGGAGATAGGCTTGGAGGTTTATGAAGTAATAAAGTTTAATTGGCTGTATTCCATTAAGATTAACAAATACCCATGTAAAAGCACAAAACAGTAAGCTTTGCAGATCTTCTTAGCTATAATTCTATTTACCTTGTAAAGTCTACCTCTGTAGGCATACTCTAGATTGGCTATCAGATGGATACCAGCTTGCAAAAGCTCAACTGTGTCTCTTCTTCTCAGAACACCAAGAGTGCTGTCAGGTTTTTGTGCCTCAGTTCTCTCTTGCTTTCAGTTCACTGTCCTGTTATTGTCCTGCTCTTTTACTATCTTTTGTTACAGTCTTCACTCTAACTCAGATGCCTAATACATTCTTATTCTGGTATTCTGTTAAATGTATAAAAATATCTTAACGTGATTTGGCTTTCAGTGACATTGGTGGTGTTATAGCTTGTAAGAAGGTCAGCTTAGTTTTGCAATATTTATACTTCAGATTTATTTAAACCTTAAATTAGAGGGAATAAATTAATATTTATTCAGTCCAAAAATAGTACAATGATTACCATGATTCTGAAATGCATTTGATTGTACTAATAAAGCTAAGAAACTGTTCTACAACATGGAGAGAGAATGGCAGAATTTGAACAAACTGGTTTACATCACTTTGCAGTGTCAGAGTTTGTTTCACCAAATTACCGTTTTGCTGAACCTTCACTGAAATATTTCCTGAAGGATATACAAATAGTGGGGTTCAGTATTTTCTCACAGATGCACTTGACATGTAAAAATAACACCTTACTGTGCTATTGTCTTGCAAAGCAGCTACCGTGATTAGTAGAAAAGAGTAGGAGTGGAGAGGAGAAAGCCATCAGTTATAGAAAGTTATTCTGTGTGCTTGTTCCAAACTGTCCTGGTTTCAGCTAGGACAGAGTTAATTTTCTTCCTAGTAGCTGGTATAGTGCTGTGTTTTGGATTTAGTAGGAAAATAATGTCGATAACACACTGATGTTTTTAGTTGTTGCTAAGTAGTGTTTATACTAAGTCAAGGATTTTTCAGCTTCTCATGCCCAGCCAGCAAGAAGGCTGGAGGGGCACAAGAAGCTGGGAGGGGACACAGCCAGGACAGCTGACCCAAACTAGCCAAAGAGCTATTCCACACCATATGACATCATGCCCAGTATATAAGCTGGGGGAGTTGGCTGGGAGGGGTGGATTGCTGCTCGGGAACTAACTGGGCACCAGTTGGCAAGTGGTGAGCAATTGCCTTGGGCATCACTTGCTTTGTATAGTTTAATTCTTTTAGTATTACTATTGTCATATTATTATTATTATCATTATCATTATTTTTCACTCGTTTCTGTCCTATTAAACTGTCTTTACCTTAACTCACAAAGTTTTTTTCTTCCGCTTCTCTCCCCCATCCCACTGGGTGGGGGGCAGTGAGCGAGCGGCTGCGCGGTGCCTAGTTGCCAGCTGGGGTTAAATCATGACACAAACGTGCCTGTGCAGCTAGTATTTTCACTCTTGTAGGTCATATTGACCAAAATTATGCCTGGAAATTAAATTCTTCTTTCGAATTCTGTCTGAGACATTGCATAGATTTTTTATCCCCCCCCCCCTTTTTTTTTTTTGATGAAGCATCTTAAACTGATATTGGGGAAGAGTTCAGAACAATTCTGTAGTGACAGTCCTTTGCAATGATGCCAAGGTGCATTTCTTTGTTTGCTTATGCAAATGAATTAAGCATTGCACAGATGAACTTAAACCTAAATAAATCCAACAGATCCTTTAATTTCTACTTGGGTGGCTAAGTGTTTCACCCATCAGCTACTGTGTTATTTCTATCTTTGCATCTCTTCCCTGCAAGCAGGTCAGGAAATAAAATTAATTAATTTAGCATACTATCTGGTTTCGGCTGGGATAGAGTTAATTTTCTTCTTAGTAGCTGGTACAGTGCTGTGGTTTGGATTTAGTGTGAGAATAATGTTGATAACACGCTGATGTTTTAGTTGTTGCTAAGTAGCGCTTATCTTAAGCCAAGGACTTTTCAGTTTCCCATGCTCTGCCAGCAAGCAGGTGTGCAAGAAGCTGGGAGGGAGCACAGCCGGGGCAGCTGACCCGAACTAGCCAAAGGGCTATTCCATACCATGGAACGTCATGCCCAGTATATAAACAGGGAGGAGTTGGCCAGGAGGAGCAGATCGCTGCTTGGGCATCGGTCAGCGGGTGGTGAGCAGTTGCATTGTGCATCACTTGTCTTTTCTTGGGTGTTACTTCTCTTTTTTTGTTATATTCCTTTTCATTACTATTATTATTATTATTATATTTTTATTATTATTAGGTAGTATTATATTTTATTTTATTTCAGTTATTAAACTGTTCTTATCTCAACCCACGAGTTTACTTTTTTTTCCTGATCCTCCTCCCCATCCCACTGGGAGGGGGGAGGTGTGAGTGGCTGCGTGGTGCTTAGTTGCTGGCTGGGGTTAAACCACAACACGTACACAGCGTTTCCCGTTCAGAAAACATAGAGTTATCCCCATTTTGGTGCCTTGTCATGTGCAGCTAATAAGTGCAAAAGCTAGAGAGTCTTAAAATACAATACTGACATCTTGGACAGGTAAGTGCTTATAACAGTGTATGGAGCTAAACTGTTCCATATCCTGTGAAAGCATGGAAGAACATTTTTGGGCTGGTTTTCATGGCTAAATTTAAATAAGCATCTGATTTATACACACGTGCTATACTTCTTAGTAGTAGATAGTGTGTTTCTGTGACAAACTGTTTATCTCCTTCATAGACATTTTCCCATCATCACATGCAAGAGTGCTTTCTACTGCTGACTGTGGACAGCAGATGATGATCACTCCTCGACTGCTGCTGACAGGGTCTCATTTCTTCCCCCGAACCTTCCAAATCCCACTGCAGAAGCACAAATACAGTGACAGCAAATACTACATGTGCCACGGACAAATATTAGGCAGCGTTAACTGCTACAGTGACGAACAGAAGGATTAGTGACTAATTTGAGGATGTTCTTCTTTTGATAGTGACAAAACAGTGTCATACTGTTCAGTCATCCCTAGTTGCTTTCTGTTACACAGAAGGCATCTCCCACAGGCTTCTCTACATGGACGTGACCTGCTACTAGAGAGCTGACTCAAAAATCCCTATGCGAAGAATTATTATATTTTTACTGAAACATGAGTTTTTGTGTGAGTTTGCCTTCAGTCAAGTGAAAAATAATTCAGCATTGTTAATTGGTAGACGAAGTGCAGAAATGAGTTTCTGAAGCATTGTTAAGTCTGGTATCAATTGCTCTGTATGCAAAAGGAGTACAGAATACATAAAGAGAAATCCCTGAAGTACAATCTTGAATGTCTTCATGGACTAAGAAATAACACAAAATAAGTAAGTATAGAAACAAGTTTCTGCCAGGGATCATCTAATTTATCCCCAATTCACATTTGAGTTAAAAAAAAAGAAGCAGCTGAGCATGATCTTTACTAATGCTAACTCCAAGCATCTACCAGTCCTATTGCTCCTGCATGAACGTCATGACACTGAAACAATTGAAATAAATATATACGTTTATTTCCTTTAGCAGTTGCTCTTGATTTCTGTGGGTATGCCTCCAAGTTTTTTAAATACCTCACATACATGGATTATGTTGCTAAGCTTCTTTTGAACCACAAAACTTGTTTTTTGGAAAGGTGATCAGACCTTATTTTTCACCAGGAACTTTATCTTAAACTGCTGGAATATGAGGACTTAAAAAAGCATAATTTTATCTACCCAGTAGTACCATTAGTACCTGAATATCAGCTGGTACTCCATCAAACAGGCAGCTGGAGGAAGATATAGCTATGGAGTTGCCCTCTAACATTTCAGGGTTGGGGGTTTCTGATAGTCTTTGTGGAGAATGGATCAAAAAAAGTGAATTGTGCTGCTTTATTACACTTGGCTTAATTGCTAAACTATTGGCGATCATTTTTCCATACCTAATGAGAACTAAGCGAATAATTTCAGCCAAAGTAGTAATTTGAAGAAAGACCATATATTTCACCTGAGTTCTCTATTACTGACAAGAAAATAATATTTAGGGTCTCTCACTGCCTTCTTTTTTATTATTCAAACCTCAGTTCATCTTCCCGATATTGGGGGGAAAAATCTCAGTAGGAATTGTAATTATATCTTGTTTGTATTGATTTATTTTAGCACGCTCTGATTTTCCACAAAACAGTTAAGGACCAAAGTAAAATATCATTGAATACCCATTCCATAGCCTTAATGATTTTTTAAATAATTTATTATAAACTATTTTAGGTGTCCAGATAACTTGGCACTAACCTTGGCATAGTCCAAATTGCAATACATGTATTAAAGAGTTACCACTTTTGCTGCATGTGAAGGTAATCACAGAAATTATATTCATATTAGTTATTGCTTGATATTGAGAAGGTTAGTAGACTATTGGAAACATTTGGCACTTTCACTGGAACTGTTATTTAAAATGGGACAGTGGAATCCTCCACATATTCCCCCTCCCTCCCCCCCAGCCACTGTTACTCTAAGTAAAATTGCAGGCAGAAAACTGTAAGGCATTGAAATCATATGAAATTTTCTCTAGTTTTCCATGAAACTAGTGTGCAGTATATTTGTGTAACATTATTCTTACGAATCCATTTGCCTACTGTCATCTGCAATGAGATTCTTTGTCTGCAATCTGCCACTAAGTTATTCCTTTTCTAAAGTCTTCATTCCTTAGGGTCCAATACTTCCCTTTTTCAGCAGACAAGATTCCTTTTAGAATGAATGAAAGCATGCTTACGCATCTATTAAAAAATTGTCCTAATAATATTTACCTGGCCTTGAAAAAATAACTGTTTTCATTCAGCCTGCCATGCTCATGAGGAAGTCCTCACTTCTAAAGGAAAAATCAAATGATGCTCATTATCAGCTTCTCTTCCCTTCCTATTTTCCTTAGCAAATCTCAGTCATGCTGGACTCCTATTGGTAACCTCATATCCTTATTCCTGTTTGAAAAACACATGGCATGGAAGATACTCATCTTTCACACAGAAAGTTGGAATATGCCATCATGGTACGACTAAGCAGAAGCAGCTGAATTAGTAAACTGCCATATGATAAAAAGCACCCAATTTTAGGTGTTGCACTCCAAGAAAGTTATGAACCAAATGAGAGAATCCAGGGGATAAGAATAATTTTCAGATGTACAGTAAATATGACCTAGAAGGAAAAACTGAACACTTTACTTTGCATCTAAAGAAGAGTGGAAACGTAGATACTTCACTAACAGGAGAATTGCCTCAAGCAGAAAAGAAATGGTCTGTCTTCCATGCATGTGAAGGATAGGATAAGAATTATCAGCTGTAGAAAAAAAGACAGAGAGATTTAAATTGTACATTAGGACAGCTTTGCTAATGGTAGATAATAAAGCACTCAAATAAATGGTCTGAGGATGATATGGAGTTTCTCTAACTGTAACTTGGACAAACATCAGTGATGAATTAAATCAATATTGCTGAGTTTGTCTTATGCAAAGAGATGGGCTAGATGATCTTTAAATTTCCATTTTAACCTTATCATTCTGTGACAGTAAATGTCATAAGCGAGGATCACGTTTTTAACAAGGAAAAGCATACCCCCTGTGCAGTGTCAGTTTATGTGACTACAGTGAAAAATGTTATTTCTTTGGTTTCACCAACACAATTAACTACAGTTTTTAGAAAGAGTGGCCTTGGGTGGACTGGTGTAGTTTAAGAAGACAGAGATATTTGGTTTGGGATTAAAGTTTATGGCAGGCTTTTTGCATCTATCTGGTGCTGATCTGTAATCATAAACCAGCAAGTGATAAAACCATCTGGAATGTGTTAATATTCTAGATTACATTAACGCTCTTAATATATTGCCAGTGTTGCTTACCTGCTACCAGCACTAGAAAGATCTGAAGTACTGATGATAGGATGTTCAGCAATTCTTCTGGGACTCTTCTTCCAACTTTCATGACCATCCATTTTGGAGAAGAAAACCCTTATGGAGCTAGCCGAACAATAGTCACCAGTTTGCATTTCAGAAGTACAGTACTGACGAGCACACTGCTTATCATCAGTCTAATTTGTAGACTTCTTTTTAATTGCCTAAAGAAAATAAAAAAATGAATTAACTGGAACTCCTCCACACCACTTAGAATATGATTAGTTTGTCATTTACCCTAGATTAGACTAGACTAGATTAGATCAGATTAGTTTGCTCTGATGGTGAGATTAGGACAAATGGCCAGTCTCACTAAATTCTCTTTTGTTCAATGAAACCTTAATTTTATATTTAGACATAGCACTTAACAAGAATACTGCCATAGGACACTGGCAATAAACACTGCTTCATTAGCATGAAGTTGTGAGTGGATGGTGCTGTCAAGAGTGTGCTGTCAAGAAACAGAGTGGTCATTAGCATTCTACTAGAAATCACATTTATTTTGATATAATTGAATTCTCTTGTCCTGCACTTCAGTTTCACAGTGGATAATTAGACACTGAGAATCACAATTTAAATAACTTTTTTAATTTATGTGCTGTGCTTGCTTTCTATTTGCCGGGTGACATTTCTATTAGAGCTCTAACTTTCTCTAGTAGTTAGATTTTTTAGACTTCAGAAGTTAGATTGGTACAATTAATGTCCAATTATATACATAGCAAAACTGTCAAATAGCATGGGGTTGAATCACAAGTCAAGTTATACAATAAGGCTAATGGTTCAGAAGTGCAAAGCAAGATCTTTGGGTTTATTTGTACTAAAGCAGTAAGAATGTGCAAGACAGAAATCCTATTATCACCCAAAGGCAGGAGATGCTCTGACTGACAGAACTGCTTATGAATGGGGTAAAGCTATGGCTAGTCAGGGCATTAGTGACCTAGACTGCATGCACATTGCCTTGAACAACTGTTCTACCTGATACATGGGCTGCAGCTTGATATCTGAAGCAAAAAGGTTATGCCAAAATTTTGTGTTGGGAAGAATAAAACTTTTGCTGTCATCAGGCACTTGCTAGACAGTTTTAAGCACAAAATAAAAGACAGCTGACATCTGCTCTAACTTTGCTAGTCTCCTTTCTTCTAGCAGAAATCAGAGCCATTTTCACTGTGTAAGGTTTCCCTTTATTCTTGGAAACTAAGCATTGGCTCCTTTCATTAGTGAGACTGTTCCTAAAACTTTTCCACCAAGCTTTCCATATCCAACTTTCTGCACTGTACGTCTATTTAATATTGGAGCACAAATAGTTGTAATAACTTTCTGTAAGCCTTCTGATCATTTCTTCTGCAGCTCTGTTGATACCAAAAACTTAAACAAACTTAGGAAAAAAAAAAAAAACCTCAGGTGGTTTTTCTTATCTCTCTTTTTCATATCCAATATTTCTTTCTGCACTAAGTAGTTTTCTTCTACGATGTCAGACGGAAATTATCATAGTTGTGACCTGCTGGGTTAAATACAGTACACTACAAATGAAGTATTCTCTGTTTAATGTTTGAGAATATTTGTATTTCCTACTTTTTTCATTTTAAAGAAAGAACACTATTTTTCCGAAATATGATTAATATTGTTCATTTTTGATACTTCCATGGCCTGGGGACATTTTACAAAAAATGTAATAACTTCATACTGCATAGGCAAGTGAAAAGGACATACTTGCTAAGACTAATGTAGATCAGATGACACCAGCCGCTGCTGAGAGAACACAAAGTTATTGGAAGCCTTTGAAATTCTCATTGACTGGATTTGGAAAAAAACAGCATTTGTTGTTTACAACAGGAGCAGCTGGATGCTTGAAAATCTGGTCTTTCATTTGTATGCTTTAGGCCTTTTTCTAAACAGAGAATTTACTCTGGCTTTGTTAAAGTAACCTCAGGGCTTATCTACATGGGCATGTTTGTGAGGAATAAGCTAGGATATGAATTTTTAAGTGTCACAGCTGGTTCCCACAGAGAGGATGCTCTGGGATGTAAGTGCCTTGCTGTAGTTAAGGTTCATCTACCAGCAGAAGAACAGATTCTTTCTGCATTTTGCAGCTATGTAGTCAATTCCTTCTGAAAAGTTGCTGTTCTTTGAGTTTTTCTTTATTTCTCACCTATTGAAATTGGTTTGTTATCTCTTGCTACAAACTTTTTTTCATTATTATCTAGAATATTTCAGGTGCAACTACAATACCATGATAGTATTACACCAAACTGGTTTTAACTTCTGAGACAGCTTGTGTGCTTCTGCATTTATATATTGTGTATTAAAAAAAAAGAGGATTTAAAATTTATTTCCCCCAGGTGTGATAAAGAAATTAGTAACTCCAATCTGAAGCTCTTTTAAATTCTATTTCTTGAATATATCTGCCTGCTTACTACTGACCCTTGAAGTAAAGAAAGTATGACAGAGCAAACTGATTGAATGTTCCCAGTTCTGCTCCTGCAGAGTTTTATGGAAATTGTGACATTCACAATTGTTGATAGGGTGCTCAGTTCCTTTAGCTGGGACATACACCTTTTTTTTAAAGTGGAAGCAGATGTTAACTTTCTGTATTTTCACTGTAAATTTGCCAGTTGGTGAGAGATGAAGGTGTAGCAGGAAATTTATGGAAATTACGTCAGTATGTTAACTATTCATTTTTGTTATTCCCCTCATCTCTACAATGTAGAAATAAGCAAACACCCACAATCTCTCTCTCTCCCTCTCCAGTGGGTAAGCTTGCAAAACGTACAAAACACTGAACTCCCTATGCAATAAACATATTTGCTCTGTGCAACAGGGAGCACTTTTGTTTTCATTATTTTCTGTACTTAATAGGATTTTTCCACTTCATGTGTGGATTAACTTTGATGTGTAGTTCTGCAGATGCACAGTTTTCAGGTAATGTACCAGATAAGCTACAATTCTGCTGCCTGATATTGGATCACTGGGACTGGGAGAAACTTATGCTTGTGTGGCAGCATGATGGCAACTCCAGTTAAAAAAGTAGCAGACTTGGTCTGCTCCTCCTTTTTCTTTATTGGCTTGACTTTATTTGCCGTGATACCTTCAAGTGATGGAAACACACTGAAACAACACTCCGTGCTAACAAGGAGGAGAGCAGAAAAAAGGACACATGCTTGCTTGGGCAAAAGGGAAAATAATTAAAACCAAATAGCTGTCTGCATTTATAACATGCTAAGTGGTCATTTATATCATTGCAAAGACTGTACTGGAAGACTGTCTTGCCCACCCCCTACCCCCAATCCCCAAAGAAAAGTTAGAGTTTTTATATCTATTCTGTATTCACATTGTAAGTAGTAATAACTGAAATTTTTCAGTTATTCAGCATAACAGAAGTTTTATAACATGTTTTTTTTGATAGGTAAATGTTAGATCTGGCAGAGAAAGGGAGGATTATCACTGCTAAGGATATATTTTAAAGAATTAAAGACGGCAAATAAATTAATTTCTTTTTTCTTTTTTTTCCTTTTTTTTTTGTTCACTTAATGAATTAAATTCTTTAAAGAGCAGAGTACATCAGTACTTTTCCCACATTCAAGCAGGAATCTGTAAGGGTATGTGGGAGGAGACTGTCTGCTCCTTTAAGCGTATCTGGACAAGGACCTTTTTAAGTGCAACAAGGGATAATAAGAAGGAGGAACCCAGAGTCAAAATATGTGGAGACACAGACCTGACAAAACAAACATGGAGAAAATGACAAGAAACAAACCTTGCCACTCACACTAGTTGATGGGCTGTCAAGAAACTACAGGTGCCACTTCCAGGAAGGTCAATCTGGGCTTTGCAACAGATAAGACTGTAAACCAGGACTGGGACGGGTGTAGGAATCGACAGAGCTGTACAAACCCACGGGGGACATGCAGGGGAAGGGGAGCAGGGCAGAACAAAGCAGGGGTATGCAGAAAAGGTACAAAAGGGGCTGGTTATGTGTAAAATGGGGCTGGTCAGTACACGTGTGTGGCTGAGCCCTGCGCCTGACCACCACAGCCTGTCCTATCTTCTTATATCTTCATATTAAATCTTTTCCTAACTAGCTCTCTGTGTAATCTCACTCTCTATCCTGTGTGTGTGTGTACTGCAAGGGCCAAGTGCCAGCTAGTGGTGAGACCTCCGTGTGTGAGGGGACAGGGTGCCAGCTCCTGGAGTCAGACTGCATGTGGGTGCCCCAGCCCGTGGTGTCAGCTACAGCAGCGAGTGGGGTCTCAACATCAGCTACTGGAGTGAGTGGGGGTCTTTAACCACCAGCCATGCTGCGGGAAAGGTGTGTGTCCCAAAAACCAGCTACTGAGGGGGGACCAGCACGAGTGACGCAAGTGAGGGGCTCAGCACTGGTGGCTGGAGCAGGACTGCGGGCCACAGCCCCTGTGCTGGGGGTGACCATCTGTATCTTCCTTAGCCCTAGTGTGCATGGCAGGGTGTGTGTGTGTGTACTCGCTGGTAAACATCAAGCTGGACCGTCTGGGATGAGTCTGTGCGTGCTGCGTGTGTGCAGCGAGCATCGAGCTGGACCAGCTGGCAAGTTGCTACACAGCGTCGTTACCATTTGAACCCGCAACCAGGAAAGTGGCAGCTGTGTCCTGCAGCCCAGGCAGGGGCCCCAGGTCTTCCAGTGGCTGGGCACGGGGAAGCCCCAGGCAGGAGCAGCTGGAGTAGGTGGCCATGCTCCTAACATCCCATAACAGGATCTTGATAATTTCCCCCTCTTTTCAAATTGCATAACTCCACAGAAACTCATGTAAACCCCTTCACTGTATACCATTCCTCAGTTTACTTGGGACACATAATTTTTTAATAATGTGGCTTCAGTTGCACAAGGAGGTGTGGCAAGCAGTTTAAAGCTGCTGTTACCTCATACACTAAATGAGAAGAAGTAGTAGATGTTTACTTTTACTTGCTGTAAATACCTGTATTATAAGGTACGACTGGGTGGCAGATTTAAACTACTGTTGATGACCATCTCCATGACCTTTCACGATAATACAAATATTTTTCTCAAAGCTTCCCTGAACAGGTAGCTGATGAAGAAAGTCCCAATTTGTCTTTCTTTGTGCTGAAGCCATTATAATGGCTAATTCAAAGAATGATTCCCTCTGGTAGCTACCAGCTATTTGAATTAGTTACTGCTAAATGCCATCTGTTTTACAGTTACTCTAAAATACGACAAACTGAAAAGATATGCCCAAAGGATCTTTCACGCAAATGTGCGCAGGGCAGGTTTTCCTCAGCTGTTTGGTAACTGTCTAGAAGCGAGGCACTATTGGTTAAGAGAGATAGGCAAAAGTCTGAATGTTCAGTACTACCACACTTACTGTTTTGAGTTAGTAGAGAGATCAGAGATCAGCAAAGTGAAAGATAAGATGAACAAGTTCTTAAGAAACCAACAAAAAACCTGATCCAAACCTTCTTCAGCTAGAAAAAGCATGAAAATGCCTACACATGTTGTGCCACGATGAAAGGCAGCTTTTGTGGTCTAATCTTAAAATTCAGGAACTACTTTCTGATAGTTGTTCTCTCAAATATTTGAACAATCAAGGAATTCATTATTTGCAGCATTCTTTCCCTCAGTGCAGTGAAATTTCTTCCTTCTTTCCCAATGCTTCATTTTCTTAGAATTTCATCCTTGTTCTCTTCCACAAACAGCAACAGCCAACTCCCATTGCTGGTTCATCTACCAAGGCATAATTATGCTTTCAGTGCTTAGCAAATAGTACACTTGTGCTGCTGCTTCTCCTCTGCTGCATTTTCAGCTTTTACAACTGTGAATGTGCTGGGGAGAGGCACAGTAATGACAGCCAGGAGAGCTCCACAGTCATTTATTGCAAGGCTTCTTCTTTGCAATGCTTGTGCACACCCGCAGAGACTCTTCCGTCTGTAGGAACAAGAGGCTGATCACACGTCTGTGAACCACACAGGTGCCAGCGATGGCTGCTAGTGCCGGACAACTGCTGAGGTAGATTTGTGCCCAGAAACAGACTGGAACTTCCAATTTTTATCACAGAGAGCTTTGATTGACTTGCTATCAGCAGTTATCGTTCTGAGCTAGCCTTGGAGCAGCACCTGATACACAAAAGATTATAATAGCCTTCTGGACAACCAATCTTTTGCAATCCATTCTACCTTATTCACTTTAAAAACCCATCCCCGATCACTGGAGTGCACATGGCTAATTTACAAACAAATCTAAAGGTTTAATCAAAACTGAGCAATTCAACAACAATAGAAAATAAACTTTGCAGTTTCTACCGCTTCACTCTGAAATTGCTGCCTGTGCTTCTTGTTGGGGGGGGAAAAAATCACTTATTTTAGATGTGAATGCTGTATCTTTTCTTATTCATGCAACAGCACAACCTGTTAGGTTATGTGGTAAAAGCTCTCTGCACACCTGCAGAGGAGCACAATGGCTACCAGGAACCGAAATTATGGACTCAGAGGAAGGGACAACCCGTCTGGGCCCCTCCCAGCCTCAGCCCCACGGTTCAGGCATGAAGCCCATCAAGACTGAGATCAAGTGGTAGCTACATGGTAAATAGAGTGTCTGACCCCAGCTGCTGAGTGGATCCACCTTTTATCTATGTATATGCATACATGTTCCCCATTAGTAGATGTCCATCCTGCTCAGCCAGAGAGGGGAGCAGGATGAGGCCACCTGAGCTGTCTGGATTTGTGTGACTGCTCTGTGTGTTTGCCTGTGCTGATCCATGTGGCTGGCTGTGTATACGTGTGGTGTATATGTGTGTTTGTGTGCATGTGCCCACTGGGAATGCATGCTCAGTCTTGCTGCTGGTCAGACCTGGGGGCATGGAGCTGCGGCAGCCTTGCCTCTGTCAGGCTGCTGGATCTAGCCCTATTCCCCCTAAGACAACGTACACGCCCTCTAGCTTCCGAAAAAATCAATTATGATCAAAGACACATATTCTCTCTTCTCTTCTCCCTCCCTGGTTTGCTCTGTGTTCAAATTTTTCAGTCTTGATATGATCAAAATGTGCTCAGCAGTTACCTATTAACTTTCCTGTGCTATCTCCGTCACAGTTTCCAAATGAAACTTCCCAGCATTTTAAAGAAGGCTCAAACTGCATATACTTCCTGAAACCACTTTTGCCTTTTTTTTACTTGTTGCATACTAACATTTCCAAGAACTGTTGATGAGGAAGTGTTGGTTTTGTTCCACTGAAGACTGATCCAAACTCTACACTGAGCTGCTGGGAGAAAAAGATGTTGATGTGCTGGTGGGACGATGAGGTGGAGAACCTGAACACCACTTTGAGGTTACAATGATCCCTTGACTGCCTTTCTCTTTCCTAGGCTCTGACCTTTGCTCCCCAGGTCCTGAAAGGTACCTTTTATCTTGCACTAAAGCAATCTCTCACCTCAAGCATATTTAAAATGGAGTGAAATGGCCTAGACAGCCATTATTACAGCTGAAAACTTCTACTTCATGCTTTAACAGTCTTTTTCATAGAAATGCTTTTCAAATACAATTAATGCAAAACTGTGCTTCAGGCCTGCCCATGGCATTTTTCCACTTATTTTCCCTTTGTTCCACTGCACCACAACAGTCTCCACCCAAGTCTGCTCTCTCACTTCTTTACCTCTGGGATTTCTTAGGTGACCTGGGGCTTATGCTTTCCTTTATGCCTTTGTCACTAAGTTGCACTAGTACAAGCGACTATTTTTAGTCAAATGAGGCTAGTCTAGGAAGTTTTAAACAGGCATTTCTCATATTTTTTTCCTCTTCTATTGTAAAGACTCGTAGTCTTACTAGAGCAAGTCTGTACTGATGCAGAGCACAATCGCACAACAGCATGCTGATGTGTATCCACAGCTATGAAAAAACAAATGGGTATTTAGCTCTTTTAAAAGTATGGATGAGCTGCTTGATTTAACACAACCAAGCATCACAGATTTCAAGCATTTATTGTCATCTTCAGCTTCTTCACCACTCCTGGTTTAGTTTTGATGGATCGTCTGTTGCATTAAGAAGTGTTATAATTTCTTCAAACCCAGATCCATTTTGCTTGTGTGCTAAAATGATGTTGCATAATAGAAACCTCAATTGTTGCACTTATTGTCATTCAAATAATACTGACAGGATAAAAGCGTCTGAATCCAGGCAGAAAATATATTTTGTAGTTCATCACAAGAAAACTAGATTTCATGCTGTCTTGCATAATAAAGAGTTTATGCCATTTTGGTAAGTTTAGTTTTAACACTTTAGCTGCCTGGTCCAAGACTCAATTTAAATATGCAGTTTTAAAAATGCTGTTTCTACTTAGTTTGAGTCCTTTCAAAATCTGGAGAAAAAGTGGAAATATGTCAGACTTTTTTTTTTTCCTCATATTATATTGGCAGATTATTACATCTAATACAATATAACATCATGTAACATAATATTTTAATATTTTTATTTTCTATTTTGGTTTGGTTCATGTTTTCTCTTTTTTGTTATTATTCAGTCAAGTTGCAGATGTAAACACTGTTTTCTTTTACTACAAGAAGCTGTAGGCAAATTTGGAGCTCTTCATGATTTAGTAATGATCAGTGATTCCTTCTTTAGTTAAGGTCTACAGGATAAGAAATACATATTGTTTTCTTCATTAGTCCTTTTGTAAAGACGATTCATGGGGGAAAACTGCTCTTTATGAAATTTGAATGTAACTATGGCAATGTATAACTTGGGGGAGAGGGAGGGAGGGACCGCCCTCCCAAGCACAATTTATTTATAAGAAGAAAACTATACTAAGGAACTGATATATCCATGAAAGTTGTGGAGCACAGAAGGTAAAACGCGACAAGTGTTCCCTGTACATTCCCATAACTGTCATTCATTTAAAAACTGGGGAAATATGCTGCAACTAATATTTTCCTGACATTTTCATAATCTCTTCTGTAATCTCTGTTTTCTAATTCTACAAAAGTTATTAATTGGTGGCTTGCTGTTCAGGGAGTGCTGTATAGCATAAAACAGGTTAACTTAGGTCATGTACAGAAGAATGAAGGGCAACAAATACAAATTCTATCAATTTTACTGGGACTTGTACTTCTCCTCCACAGTTCATAAGTGAGCAGTGATCTGTAAAAACACTTGCAGATGAATAGGTTTGGAAATCCGGATTTCTCATCCAAACGCTACAGGAACGCTGCAGTCAAATTTGGTCTTAAGAGTAATTGATATTTGCAATCCAATGGAAAGTGTGTGGGTTTTTTAGAAATCTAATTATTCCTTGTTGCTATAGTATCCTAAAAATTTTGACAGGGAAATGGAGAGCAAGAATCTGTAAATGAAATAGAATGACATATTGTCTGCCCATAGCATGAAAAAAAATACAAAAATATATGTCTTTGAGAAAGAATTTAGAAAGAGACCTGAACTGCTAAGACCTCTCTGAATGAAAGTCTTTTTTTCTGAGCTGCCTCTTCTGGAAAATGGATACGATGATCTGTTAAAGAAGCTTGGAAATTGCAGCTCTTTTTGCAAAGAACAGCTTTTAAGCTACAGACTTAATGGAACCGAATATTCAAATCCTCTCCTCAGACTGAATTTGCTGTCTCCATTCAAGACACTAATTCTCCACATCAGTACAATTGTGAAATAATTACGTTAAATGTGGTGAAGTGCTGGGATGCTTTGGATACTGGGATGCATGCTAGAGCTGAGCAATCAGGACAAATAATTCTCCCTTCCCACTAGGGGGACAGGCTTTGATCAAAATACTGTAACCGTCACTCTGCGTGGAAATACATTAACTATATACAAGGTACTGATGTTACTTTTCTCCACACCCTGTGGTCTGACACATGAGCAGTGCTCCTGTCACTCCAGCATGATCGGCATGCTGGCCCCACATATCCCTCAGGCACATGCTTAGATCAAGGTAGAGGTCTCTAGGACTAAAATAAGGTGCTTGTTTTGCGTAAGAAGTCTGTCTGTTAGAAAGAGGACTGGGTAGGTAGGGCAGGAAAACGTGGTACACAGAGGAAAATACACATTCTGCATACTTTACCTCATTTTTACCTCATAGTAAAGTGTGAGCATGCCTTTTAGAGATCCTTTTTACGGAGTTTGTGTGTTACTTGGCTTTGCTGTCACTTGCCAGAAAAGTGAATTGTTGTACCCCTCAAGAGCAGCTCTGAAGTGAGTGTTTTTCATGTGCTAGAGGACATGTTGTGGCTTCAGCACCGATTTGGAGACATTGGGTCCTACTAGGCCATGTAAGAAGAAGGGACCTGTGATCTGGGAGTGAGTTTAAGAGACCAGGTAAGACTTACAAGTGCCATTTAGACACTGTGGGCTTCTCTTGAAAGAAATACTTCCATCCAAATATAGCAGCCTTGGGAGTCACTGGACCAAAGCTGTGACCAGTTCTCTCCAGACCAGAGAGTTGTACTACTGAATGATAAATGCCTTTATATTGATGATTTTTTGTGTGTGTTGATGCTTTTAGAAAAGAAGCTTGTATGTACATGGTTGTATTTTTCTCTTTCTATATACTGAAAAGCCGAGGAACATCTAGAATAAATGACTTGCCTGAGGTTACTCAGGAAACTAGCGATACAGGGGAGAAAGAACCTCTTTACTATTTTATCTGTAAGACTATGCTATGTCCCTGTACGCTCCACACAATCACACTCTGCAAAGACTTTTCCAAACTACCACAATTTAAGAGTGACTGTTGCTGATGATGGGGAATGGCTGAATTTGGGGAACATCCTAACTTGTTCACCTCACATTACTTTTCTAAGAGGCTAATGCAATGTGCTGAACTGGTGAATTTTGACTGTAATCATGGTTTAAATTATGATGCTTCTTCACCTGACAATGAGAAACACAGCAGAAGCAATTTGAAAGGCAAATGTCTGAACGTCTATCGTGGTAGCAATGGTTACATGTCTGATCTTATTTGTGGCCCCCAGGAATTTTGGTGGCATTTAGAAACACATTCATATTTAATGTGAGCTTCAAAGTGCATGTGGGAACACAGCAAATAAGCTGCTTGTAGGTAAACCAGTTGTTGAAACCAGAAATGGTTTTGATTTCCTGTTAAGCACACACTTTGTATGTGAGTTCAAACATGTCCCTGAAAATCTCTGCCTCAGCTCCTCCTTTCTCCCAGTCCTCTGATATATGTGTTTGCATCCCAAGCTTTTGGGGTGAAAGAACAAGACTTACCATTAAAAGCTGTCCTACCCTACTCTGAGCGGGATTTCTAGAGCTTACTGTGATGCAAAAAAACCACTGTGATGCAAACAAAAAACAACTGTGGTAGGCAAAACAACTACAACAACCAAAAAAGCTTAAGTTGTGAATGCTGACTGGCAGCAGATAATTGTGTGTGTGTGAATATCTGAGGGAGTGAGTAAGTGTGTGAGATAACCAAGCAGGGTAAAAGCTCTGATCTTGCTGGTCCTTAAATAAGCCCCAGTAGGCAGATAGACTATGGGTGCACTTGAACACTTAAGCTTTGTGAGAAGATGGAGCAAGGAGAAGAGTGGATTACTTTGGCACTGCGGTGCTTTCTTATTTGTCCACAGTTACCAGCAGAACTGCATTAAGACTGCTCCAAGCTGACAGTCCTTGCAGGGTAGCAATGGGGTACAAGAGAAAATACGTGAAGCCTAAACAGATATGGTATCAAGTCATACTGACTCAGGATAAGCATACTGTAAAGGTGAAACAAGGATTGATTTGATGTGGCTCTCAGGAAATAATCCATCCAAATTCCAACTTAGGCTGGCTGGGTGCCTGTTGGATACAACAGAACTGTTCCCATACCTTTACAGCATTTTGAAGACACAAGCCAGGCACAATATCAAGCAAAGCTGGCTAACTACAATGCTACCATGGAAGCAGAAATTAGTGACCCAAATTTTACTTTATGTTTGTCAGTGAAATGTCTTGTGGCTGACCCACAGCATTAAAAGTTTGCCAGTGATCCAGAAGTTACTGTAGGAGGTTACTGTCACAAAGATGTAGGGGCATCATAGTGGTGGCTTTCAGCTGGCTAAACACAATGATCCTGGGATATGTGAGATACTCTGCTGGCCTCTAGTTGCTACCAGGGGAGCACAGGTCTCCCACCTACTACTACTACCAGTCTCACGAACAGCAACCAAAGCAAGACCTTCATATAAACTAAACCTCTGAGCAGTATTTAATTCCTGTGGAAAGAATGAATAGTGCTCCCTCCCCCAAAGCAAGCTAGCTCTATGTTCATGTATATCATACAGCTGACCGGGCTAATGGCCTTAAAGACAATAGAAAGCTGCTGGTCTACCAGTTTTTAACTATATTGTGTGTGTTTTCTCTCAAGTTCTTGCGGTGCTGAGTATATTAAGGTATTTCACCATAATGGGCTTCTCCATGCCTGTGCAATACTAGTGCACATAAAATACAAGCGTGGGCTGTCAGAGCTGCCCCTAGATAGCGGGCACTACTCTGTGTTTGGTCCTTTGGAAAAAAAACGATCTGACAGCTTCTGCAATTACAATCCTCCATCCCACCCCCGGTCAGTGAGTCTGAATGCTGACTTAGAACAGTTTGCACAGGTTTCCTGGGACTTTCCCAAGTAGTTGTGAATGTCTGACAAATCAGACTAGACCTTTTGCAAATAACATCGCTGGAGAATATGGATGGTGCTGTCACAAACAGTCAGAAACAAATCAGCTTAGCTGAAATTGCCAACCAACTGAGATGCCAGTCTGTGCGTTTGCAGAGCTTCATCTTGAACTGTGTGGTGCTTTATATGTATACAGCTGTAATAAGACTTGGGTGACAAATTTGTAAAGCAGTAACAGATATCTACTTTTTCATATGCTAGCCTTTTGGCTTTAATTGAGCATTTAATAAAAAACAACAGGTAAACTATCATTTACACTGTAAAACAGACAAAAACATTTTGTAGTATAAGTGATTGTATACATGCAAAGTAAGGAAAAGGTTCTTAGGCCTATGGCTTAAATGAAATGAAATAATATGGAGGGTATGCCATCACGGTGTTTGTTTATTCACTCTGCAGTGTGCCCCTGAAGTTAATCAGATTGCACATTGAGAACTCCCCAGCCAGTTTACATCAGCTGATTGTCTGACCCTGTCACACCATAGTTCAAATTTTAATTAGTGCTAGAGTTGAGAATGGCATTGTAATCTCCACTTAGTAAGCTGTCTCCCCAAAATGCTGTAATCAGCGTGATTTCTACACCACTTCGGCTACATATTGGCAGCTAAAGGAAGTATTCAGCAAATCCATCATATTTAGCAAAGTTAGGTTTAATCGAATTTGATAAAAACAAGATAATCTTGAGAGTCTGGAAAGGTGAAACTAGGGGGAGCAAATTACCCTGCCTGGAGGAGTTACAACTTGATGACTCAGCCACAAAGCCTGCATGAGGGCAGGCCCAGGTGCTTAGCAATAAGCTTGCTTTGTATCTGCAACAGGCTAAAAAAGCATACTGGTCGGACAGCTCAGCACAGCCAGCTAATCGCTCGTTAGCACTCACGGTGACACGATCCCTCATCTAGAGCAGGGTAGGGAATCCCAGGCAATTTTAAATGCTCATTAAAGCAAATCACTGTGTCCACAGACAAACAGGCTCCCCAATATTTGGTTGCAAGGTCTGTTCCCTGTGCTGCAATTGTAATTATCTGATGGTTGTGTGACGTACCAAGAGCAGAAATGTAATTGCACCATCCTCTGATATTTATTCTCATCCAGCCTGCAGGTCCGTACTGCAAGCGCTTTTCTCTGCTTGTCAAAGCCTTCCAATCTCTACCTATACCAAATTACATCAGCAATTTTGAACTTCCAGCTACAACTGTGGCTCTGAATTACTTTTACGTGATGTGGCCATCGCCCCTCCAGCAGTATGAACCTCTGCAGTTACAAAACTTTTCTTGCATTTCTAGGGATTAGCACTAGATGGCAGTGCTCTGGTGACTAAAACAAGTTTTAAATCACCTTTCTGAAATAAACCACCACCAACGAGGATTAAGAACAGCTTCTGGATTCATGGGGGCAGGGACTATTGTCACTACTGTTGAATTTCTGGAGGCAGTGCACTACTGTGCCAGGGAGACAGCTGATCCTTATTAAATATCTGTGACAACATCTGAGAGAACATTGACTTCTTAGGCTACCTTGGAGTTTGTATTTTACTGGGGAGGGGGGAGATAACAAAATACACAGGAGAGCGAGCAATGGACATATAAGGGCAGGATGGGAAGCAAAGAAGAAGCAGAGCAACTTGGAAAGCTTTGCTCTTCATATTACCCTCAAAGAGGGTATAAACTGTACTACTGCTGAGTGGCACTGAAAGGGAAGGTAGGCTTTTGGGGCAAGAGTAGGCTCTTGAGGGATGGCAGTTTCCCAGAGAGCTCCTATTTTGTTCCTACCACCCCATGTAAGTTGTGTTTACATATCTGCCAATGCAGTATCACAATGCTTTCTTTCACAAAGTGGTTATCTCCCTTCTTGGTCTGTTTGTACACATTGTGTAAGTGATGGGTTTATGCATACTGTATGAAGTGATGGCTTCTTGTGGACCTTCCCAGAAGGTATTTGAAGCCTGGCTGCTCTCCTGAAAAAGGTGATTTTACAGTCAGTAGACATGATTTAATTTCCAACTTCAGTGTCGGCGGTTTCACAGTTCACTAGCATGGATCTCTAATACAACACAAAATACAGGGATTAACCTCATGAAGATCAAGGCATTTCTGCCTCTGTTTTCCTTGGAAACAGCATCACCTTCTAGGCACTCATCTTTTCACCATGTGAAAAGGAGTCTTTTCATTGAAACAGACATTTCTTAAACTGAGCTGTTAAAAAAAATGAGAAGTAAATCCTGTTACCCAACTCAGTAGCCTGCTCAGAGAGCTGCCCAGGTCCCACTCACCATGCTTATGGAGAGTTATTTCCCCTTCCTCCTGTTTCAAAGGACTCTGAAGCAAAGGAGAAACTTCCACTGAGTCCACTTTGCTATAGCCCAAAACCAGTTGGGGTGCTGGTGTCCAGGACTCAGTGACATACATATGCAAACTTGTAGTTAAATATTCCAGCACATCTAAGGGCAGGAAAGTCAAGTAAGCACTAGAGAGTATTTTATTAAATCAGAAAAGAAAAAGAAACAATAAAAATAAAATAATATTTGCAAGAAGATTTTATTAATGCTGTAAATTGCATTCACAGAAGCACTCAAGAGGTCTCTAAGCAAAATGGAAAACATTCTTTTCTCTTGTACTGACAGATAACTTTTAATTTTTTATGACTGGGCATTGAGATCAATATCAGCAAGCTTTATCTCCCTTGCTTTGCATGTTGGAAAAATACAAAGCCAGGAGATAAACTGCTCCTCTGAAATTGCATTTGTGTTGGCAGTTTATTTTATGTTTCTGTAATTTTATTAAAACCACTTATATACATCCAACATGATTCCACACAGAGTCTGTAAAATGAGCTATTTAAGCTGCAGTGGTTTGCTGCATAAACATATTTATCAGGGATAAATTGCCAGTCAGCATGTATGTTGTAGAGAAATGGTAACAAAAAACGTATATATATCTCCTTTCATTTGGCATTTTCCTGTATTTTAATCAAATCATACTTTTTAAACTGGTATCATTGTTCAGTCAAAAGCTCCACAGTTTAGTGAAATTCTTGCAGTGCCATTGTCAAGATTAGGAATAAGCGGCTTTCTTTCTACACCAGCCCATACACATAGCTGAAGTACAGAGCAACCCCTGAAGATATCTTCAGGCAGTCACATAGGACTCAGAGTTCAAAAGAGAAATACAATTATTCTAGAAATTTCATGTCCTCCTTTTAATTACCTGTGTTCAGGACTAAAAAAATCACTCTTTTTTTCCTTCTGCAGCAGCACAGGATCAGCAAACTCCAGCTCCTGCAAAGACTCAATTTTGATGTGTAGTCTTCTCATCTAAAAATGCTAGTGGTCGTTTCTCTTGTGACACTGTGTGTACACCTGAACAAGCAGCATAATGACAGGACGAGAAGCAATGGACACAAGTCGTGACATGGGTATTTCCAATAAGATGTAAGGAAAATCTTTTTCAGTGTGAGGATGGCCGAACACTTAAATAGGTGCCTAGAGGGGCTGTGCAGTCTCGATCCTTAGAGACACTCAAAACTCCACTCAACAACACCCTGAATCATCTGATCTGACTGGCCATGCCATGAGCAGCCGGTTGGACTAGGTGACCCCCAAAGGTCCCTTCCCACTTAAATTAATCTCTGATTCTATGAGTCTAACTGGAGAACAACGGGGAAAAAAGGGAGAAATGTTCCAACTTTATGTCTATGTGTGAAATAAGTAATCTGGGAATCTCATACTGTCCTGTAGCGGAAACAAATTCTCTCTTAATGTTGAAGCACCATATTGAGCTTCTATTTTATTTCTTTCTATTTCATTTTTTAGACTTCTCAGTGGTTGACTATTCCCAACCCAACTTTATCTCTTTTTAGTTATCTTGTTCCATCTGATTGCCTTTGAGACTTCCCTACAGATGGTGGTACATCCTCTTCTCCTGATGACTCTGCTTTGATGTCTGCATTCATGTGTTTTGAAACAGCGTAATCATTCATGAAGCTCAAGTCAGCAGACTTTAATCTCTCTCTGAAGAATGCTGCATAGAGCTGACAGATATAAGCTAAGGACTCTTCTTTCTGTGAACATGTCTGAGTATAAATATTTTTGTCTAGCACTAACAAGACCTGCAAAAGCTAGCGAAAGCAGCCTGGCTCCCATCTCTTCCTTTGTGAGGCTGTAATCCTCCAGAGCACTCTGTGACAACACCAGCCCTTTCTGCAAAGGCAGTTTCTTACTTTGAGATCACTTTTTTCTGGGACAGCTCTCGCCTTTCTGTCAGGATATAAAACAAACATAGGATGGGTACCAGCAATTATGTTCCTTTTTTCCCCAGCTTCATCTCCTTCAGGAAACTGTTTTGGGTTTTTTTTCTTTTTTTTTGTTTGCACCAGCCTTATTCCAAAATGCTAATATGTGTTAGGCCCCCAGCTCTGACATTATTTCTTTAAGGAACCATTTTCCAGATCCTTGGCATATGTTTTCTCCTCTTTCATTGTGATCTGGATCCAAAAATAGTGGAGGATTTCCACCACAGAGGGTGAGACAAAGGAATGCAGAGAGGGAAATAAATGCAATAAAACTATTATCAATGTTCACTAACTGCAGTCACAGACACACAATATTGCAGATACTCCTCTACTTCGGCTTCATGCCTTTAAGATCTCTGAGAATTGGTTTCAAGATTGGTTTTAAACATTCAGCTGCTTCTTCCTGAGGTTTGTAGGGTGTGTGGGCATAGAATTATGGATCCAGAGACCTTCCCAAACACATATATATAAAAATATATATAGAGAAAAATATATATAGAAATAGGTGAGACATCTTCTTCCTTATTATTTTAAAACAAAACCTCAGTTTTCAGTGAGATATGGTAAGCTTTGAGGAGAAAGTGTTTTACCAAATTTGCTCTTGATGAATCTTCTTGAGGATATTCCTGATCAGCATCATGTGCTTTCCTTTTTTTTCTCTTTTCTAAACACAGCTAACAGTATAAATAGTTTTAAATGGTGCTGCAAAGATGGGCTTAAAGTAGGTGCCTTTTAAATTACCCTTGGGCTTTTTTATTCAGTTCTTCTGTGTCATGAAACTATCCTGGACCATGCTGTCTATCATCCGTTCTGTCCTTCTGCCAAATTATTGCCTTTCCTGTATGTAGCCTACATATATCCTATCTTATAGCTCAAAATCTCTACAGGATTGGGTCTGGAAGTACATACTGCAAAACTTGCAAAGGTGTTGGTTGGCTTCCCTCAGGCTCATTGTGAATGGCTTCTTTAGTGTTATTTCAAATGTCCTAATGTTCTTCCAATACTGAAACATTGTTCAGTGGTTTGGTTTTGTTTTATTTTGGGACTCTCCCCCCCCCAACAAAAAATGAAATTATGTCTGCATACTTCTAGTACTTTTTAAATCTTAGATTACTTCACTCAAAAGCACAGGACTGTGAATTTCCACCAATTGTAAACCTGCATATGATATGTGTATCAGGATTGAAATCTATAGATGTCTACAGCATGGGGGTGTGTGTTCGTATGTGTGTCTATGCATATGTATTTTTCACTGCCTGTAGGTAGACACACTATGCTGTCTGGCTTTGGTTTAATATTTTTTGTATCAGATGAGATCTCTGTTATAAATGAAATTATAGCAGTAGAGAAGATTGCATCAAAGCCAATGAGCTCACTAAAAATGACCAGTGTTCCAGCAGTGCATCTATACTGCAGAGTAGTGGGGAGATTCCCAGGTGGGCTTTGAACAAGCTACCTACTTGTGAACATACAAAAGATTAATGTGAGATTTATTTTTTTAATTTTCTTTTTTTAAGAAAGTGCCAGGCACACTTTTTCTTTCAGCTTGTGGATAGAAAATAAACTGGTTTATTTAGATTTGCAGAAGTTGTGACTGTAAGGGATTTTTAACAGATTAAGTTACTTTGCGCTGAATCCCAAACTGCTATATTAAATTGCCTTGAGAACCCAAATTGCTCCTTCTACATCTAGCATGAGTATGTCTAAACCCTGCTTCAACACACAGGTCCTAGTCATGTAAAAATGTATGAAGTCTTTGGCTCAATAAAATAAAAGCTCATCGTTAGTATTTGTAGGGACTGAGCAAGCTTTCTTCTTCTTTGGCTCAATTTATTTTTTTCTCTGCATTCTGCAGAATAGACCTCCTCTTTTAACTACCTTATTTAGACAGGTATAACACTTGGATTATCTGCTATTGGTATGTTTGTGTTTTGAACAACTGATTCACTAGCAGGGTTTGTTTCACCCCCATATCTGGGCACTCTGAGAGGCTGTTTTCTGCTTTTCCTTCCAATTCCTTCCTTCTTCCCCTCTGCCATCCTCTGTCTGCTGCTTCTCCCTGCTCATCTCTCTCAGCCATTCATCTCTGATTTGTGTGTGTGTTATCTGAAGGGCAGTGTATTTTAAATACTGGCACACTTTGGAAGGACTGCCAGACATGTAAAATGTGGAGAATGATAGCATTTTTGTACAAGTTTATAAATAATCCTGTAGAAAGGGAAAGAAGAAAACAGTTTGTATGTAGGAAACTAATTAGTATTTAATTCACAGCTGAGAATGTCAGTAGAAATGTTTTATCTTAGCTATTTTGATTTTGAACTCCACAAACCTCAAGAACACAAAAAGTTATTCCCTACATTGGGGAACAGTTTAAAATTTATTTTTCTGCTTTCCTGGTATAAACCAGTTTGGTCAATATAATGTCAATTAAGATAGATAAAAGAAAAAAATTATGCATAAGCAGCTAGTTATTGCAAAATACAGCTTTGCAACTGAGAACTGCCATGTAAGCATATGATAAATATCATCCCTGCAAATAATCTCTCTCATTTTAACATATAGACAGAAAGTCCCTGCTAGGAATAAAAAAATAATTAAAAAAGAGTAATGAAAATGAACAGAGGGGAAAAACTGGAGCTTTTATCCCACAGTGCCTTATGAAGAATATTTTTATGTTGGACTGAAGTGAAAGGTCATAAAAACATGACCTACTTAAAATCAAGTATTGAAAGTGAGAAGGCTGCCATGACTTGCTTAATATTTTTGGTAAGCCTTCTGGAGAGCCTCCAATTATTTATTTGTTCATGCTAATATAGGCCATGTTGCCTTCTTGGAGAGCCTGGTCTGTTTTTATATGGATGCTTATATTTAGCTTTCTACCTTTTCTTTTATAGAAAAAAGATTTCTTAGCTATGACCTTCTTGCAGACCCTGAGCTCAAGGAAAGTATGAACTACTTGGTCTACGAGGCAAAGCTGTTTATTGTAGATGAACCCAGATTTCCATTACTAGCTCTGTTACTGACTTCTGACAAGTTTTTCTGTATCTCTGGATGTTTCATCATACTTTGTTGTGTATAAATTGATAGCTCCTGTTTCCTATGGCTTAAAATATGCTAGTGTTTCTTAGGATAGCTGCCATTTATGTACTTTTGTGAAATACAAAGCTTTTGCACCTTGGACTGCTTAAGCTGGCATTTATGTACTTCTGTGAAAGTTTCTGCATCTAGGACTGTTTAAGCTGGACTATGAACAAGTGAATTCATTTAATTTCTTTGCTGGATTGTTAAATATCTCAGTGTATTTCTCTAGCAAAGAATACTTTGGTGCAAGAGATCTTAATCTTAATTGATTTTTCCAAGTCCTTCTATATTGGAAATTCTAATATCTTAGAATTGGGATCTTCAACAAGCTAAGTAATACTTTAGGAGGAAAAAACTGATTGGCTGCATCCAGAAACTCATTAGTCATCCTAAAGGACTAAATACTTTGGATTTTCTGAAAAATCAGATTCTTTCTAGGTATCCAAAGTTCAAAAATTCATTTTTGCTAAGGAGAATCCTGAGCTTTAAATAGTTTTTAAAATAGTTGTGGTGTCTGTAAAGCAATCTCTGATGGCTTTGAATGGAAGAATGAGTCAGAATGGTTGAAGAGGTTATTAAAATATGTGATTGAAAAACTTCAGTTGCATTTCTACATAGTGCTTGCACTCATGTGGATGGCAACAAACAAACAGATGTACATGTGTGCATGTGTACACATGTGCACCGTTCTTCCAAAAGCAGATATTGATATGCTTTTGAATGAAAGGTTTGGTATGTGTGTATGTGTGCAGCACAGGCCTTGGCCTCAAAGACAGATAAGTCTTTGTTCTTCTGTGAAGGAAGGAAGCTCAAAAAAGCTGGGGTTTGAAATCCTATGAGCAAGAAATCATGTTCAAGTCTTTACTGAGATTTCCCACAGGACTTCTGGAACCTCTAGGAGTATTACAAGGGAAGAATCCTGCCTTTTCTGCTTCGCGTTGGATTCTCACTGAGCGCCACAACAACTGGTGTTTTACATTCGGTTTCAAAACATCTCACCAAGTACACAAGTTTCCTTGCCACCATTTTAACTCATGGATGAGAGGTAAATGAACTAGGTCAAAGTCAGACTGTTTCAAATAAATAAAACTTGAAACTCTGTAGTCATCAAAACATGTGACTTCTCAAAAATATTGGAAAAACAGCTTTCATTGAATATCTGAGTGCCTTGTTTCCAAGTTTAGAACGGCTTGTGGCAAATTGTGCAATTACATGGGTTTCCCTCCTCTTCAGTCTGATGAAGCCTTTGTTGTCTCCATGAGGCATCACTGTGTGTCATCCACATCCACATTGTCAGGAAAACCCTCTAGATTAGCTATCTTATTTCCAATTTTCTTTTAGTATAAAAGCCACTCTCAGTCAGAGCACCTTTCATTTCACTAGCTGTAGTTAGGTTTATAGTTACACTATAATAAAGCACTTGAAATCTTTTATGAGTTGAAGGAATGAAAATCAGCCATCACTAGCCTTGTTTAAACATTTTCTGACTTGAGATGAAACTTTATTTTAATAAAAATAAACAAATATTTAATATCATGTCCCCTCACTTTGCTATTAGTATGCTAGTGTCCACCGTCTACGTAATTTTATCATGGCCATTCATAATAAATGCCCATGAAAACACCTTATTTGAGAAATGACTTCTGTGGGGATGCAGACATTTTATATATTTCTTTTTAATGGGGTTTTTCTTCCAAGCATATTTTCAAAAAAATCACAAATCACAGAAATGAAGGTTACAGCAGCTAAGGCCTTCAGGTAGATGGATCACCTAAGGGATGACAGGTATGCTAAAACATCTGTGCTAGTAGATTGAGGTAAATGAGTCATCCCCTCAATGAACAAACTGTGTCTCTGATGAGTTCTCCTTTCTCCTGACAAGAGCTCACTGATGAGCAGTGCTGTTACACTGACTTCAGTTTGGGTCCTTATTTGCATGGACCTTGAATGAATCTAGGAAAATGGAAGACAGAAAATCCAACAGCTTCTAGGATTTCCCCCATTCCCACATCACACTTCAGGTACTTGATGAAATCCTTATTCCACTGAAAAATTCAAGTTAACTGCTCACCAGCTTCAGCTCAGAATGCGATCTTCTCAAAAAAACTTGGTACTGGTGTCTTTGGTGTGTTTAGTGTTTTGGTTATAGTTTTTTAATTGCTCAGACATCAAATAAGTGGACTTTAAGATTGAGACTATTGTTTCCATGCCAGAGAACTGACAAGTGTGTGAAGTCAAGGACAGCACTGTCTTGGTTTCCTTTGTTTAATAATTTGCAGCAGACCTGTTATTTAAAAATGACCTATAGTCACATTTGCTAACACTAAATGACATGCCCTGTGGCCTTTGAAGACTGGTAAATCTCAGATGGAACTATTTGCTAAATAAAGGCTTATGTCTTGCTCCTTCATCACCTCATGTTGCTGAAAGCTTGCCTGTGCAAAAACACAAAGTGCAATTACACATCCAGACACCTAACCTAATTTAGGAAAGTTTTCAGACACAGATTTATGCTTTCCTACACAGAGATGCTTTTCCAGGGCACTTCAGGGTCTGGGGGCTGCTGGGACTGGAAGTGTCGGGGGGTCACCTGGGGGTGGCAGGGCAGGATCTGGCAGCCAGGACCTTCCCACTGCTCCACCAGGGAGCAGGGTAGCTGGGGGGCAGCCCCAGGCCTGGGGAACTGGCAGCTTCCTGGGGACAGGGACAGAGTGAGCCCAGGCTGAGGTGTCAGCCTGTGGGTGGGATCAAGATCAGGTGCGGTGAGGGGACCCAGGGGCAGATACAGGATACCTCTGTGGTCAGAGACCTGGGAGTGCTACGTGGAAAGAAGGAAAGAAAGAAAGAAGGAAAGAAAGAAGGAAAGAAAGAAGGAAAGAAAGAAAGAAAGAAAGAAAGAAGGAAAGAAAGAAGGAAAGAAAGAAGGAAAGAAAGGAAAGAAAGAAGGAAAGAAAGGAAAGAAGGAAAGAAAGAAGGAAAGAAAGGAAAGAGAAAAAAGAAAGAAGGAAAGAGGAAAGAAAGGAAGGAAAGAAAGGAAGAGAGAAAGACAGAAAGAGAGAGAAAGAGAGAGAGAAAGGAAGGAAGGAAGAAAGGAAGAGAGAAAGAGAGAAAGAGAGAGAAAGAAAAAAAGAAAGAGAAAGAAATTAGTCCACTGGAGGAGCTGGTTGTTGAAGGAAGAATGGGCTGTGGAGACAGATTGGGCAAGGAAGGGAAAGACTCTGGCTTCCCTCTGCAGATGCTGAACCCTCTTGCCCCACTCAGCCCCTGTGAGAGAGGTCCCTGTGCCTAGGTGTTGAGGCTCAGCCGGCTAAAGCATCTGCCTCAGAAGCAGGGGATCCTGGAGACAACTCTCAGCAGTGCCTGCTTCAGGGCTTTCAATCGGAAAAATGGAGCTGTGAGCGATGCCCAGGACACACCCTTTCCTATGACCAGGCCTGAAGGATGACTCTGGTCCAGAGGTCACATGCCAGGATGATCCTTTATCCAGCCTGCTGCCCTCCTCTTCCTCTACCTCCCATATCACTGAAGGAAACCATGTGTCGTGGTTTAACCCCAGCCAGCAGCTAAGCACCACGCAGCCGCTCGCTCACTGCCCCCCCACCCCTGGGATGGGGGAGAGAATCAGGAAAAAAAA